>NC_070617.1:8561182-8863682 GCF_027172205.1 Podarcis raffonei | reverse complement strand
TGATCAGAAGGTCGGCAGTTCGAATCCCTGCAATGGGGTGAGCTCCCGTTGCTCTGTCCCAGCTCCTGCCAACCTAGCAGTTGGAAAGCACATCAGAGTGCAAGTAGATAAATAGGTACCACTCTGCCGGGAAGGTAAACGGCATTTCCGTGCGCTCCTCTGGTTTGCCAGAAGCGGCTTAGTCATGCTGGCCACATGACCCAGAAGCTGTACGCCGGCTCCCTCGGCCAATAAAGCGGGATGATCGCTGCAACCCCAGAGTCGTCCGCAACTGGGCCTAATGGTCAGGGGTCCCTTGTCCCTTTACCTACCCACACATGGCATTGGGCACCTACAACTCGCTGCCCAGTCTCCTGGCAATTGGAGAGATGCCTTTTTTTGAAAACGCCCCCCCTGGCCCTGGGTTCAGACTCCAGCATCATCCGTGACCAATGGCATTGCTGGATGGGACTGGTGGGAGTTGGACGTCCCCCAACAACTGGACAGCCCCAGGTTTTTTTGAGGGCTTCTCCGGTTTAGCTGACACCTCTCGCATCCAGCTCACTCCAGGTGGCTGCTCATTCAGAGTCTCTCTGAAGATGATTTCCTCAAAAGGTTTGTCGTTTACTATCACTCAAAAGCAGCAGGCTCACCATTTTCCACACGGTTTGGGTTTTGGGTTTCTTTCTTTTGCCGCAATAGGATTTTGCCTTAAAAGAGCGGCCTTAAAAAGAAAACCTTTGCATATTCAGGGAGAGAGTGTGGTGTGAATGTGTGTGTGTGTGTTTGGAGATAACAAAAGCCCTAAACCCCACCAGGCCAGGGCTTATGGGAATGCTTCAGAATTGAGATCGGACCAGGCTTGTTAATTAAAGACTGAGATGGGCTTACTGGAGTGTCTAATCTCCAGGGTGGCAGCAGGGCGGGGGGGAAGCAGAGAGAGAGAGTGAGAGAGAGAAAGGGCAAAAATAGATGTGTGTTTCTGTCAAGTTGGACATGCGTTCATATGCCAAACACCTGCTGTGGACATGTACACAGACACACGCCACGACACCCATAAAACAACACTTCTACCTAAACTGTTTGGAGGCCTGGCATCTGTCTGCATTTAGCAGAGGAAGCGGCTCCTCTGCCCACCATCCCTCTGCCAGATGCGCCGTTCTGCTGCCCCAGCAGGCCCTGATTGGGATGTAATCACTCGGATAAAGAGAAAAGACACAGCCCAGCTGTCATTCTTCTGGGCCGGCAAGGGGGGAAGGCGGGCAGGGAGGCACACGCTACAATCTCTTTCCGCACCCGGCCTCTGTTTTGTAACCCGGCGCCTGGAGCTTAAGAACCACTTCACTCTTTACATGGCAATTTGTGACGGCTTTGCTGCTCCCTCCCCTTTCGCCAATGAGCCAAGGGGGGAGGGGAGGGGTGGGGGAGGGGGAGCCTTTGAGGGGCTGAGGGCTTCATTCTCTTCTGGTCCGCTTTCTGAGGGCCGCTGGATAATAGCAGGCAAAAGGAGGCAGAGCAAAATGTATACAGGTTTTGACCTTTAAAGCCCTTCACGGCCTAGGACCCTCGTACCTACGGGACCGCCTCTGCTGGTATGCCTCACGGAGGACCTTAAGGTCCATAAATAGCAACACCCTAGTGTTCCCGGGCCCTAAGGAAGTTAGATTGGCTTCAACCAGAGCCAGGGCCTTTTCAGCACTGGCTCCGGCCTGGTGGAACGCTCTGCCTCATGAGACCAGGACCCTGCAGGATCTGCTTTCTTTCCGCAGGGCCTGTAAGACAGAGTTGTTCCGCCTGGCCTTTGGCTTGGAGCCAATTTGATTCCCTCCCCCTCTTTCTTTTTCTTTTCTCCTCCTGTGATGAGCCTGCATTTTAATATTTTTACTGTTTCAATATTTTAATGTTGCATTTCAATCTTGTTTTTAAGTTGTATTCATTCAACTTGTTTTTAGCATTGCTTGTTAGCCGCCCTGAGCCCGGCCTTGGCTGGGGAGGGCGAGGTATAAATAAATATTATTATTATTATTATACATGTTTTACCTTTGCACGACAGGCTAGTTCCAGCATTCACTCACACATTCTCCTCTATTCTCGCCAAGGGAAGCAAGGTCCACAAACAGAGCTCAAGGGCATCTTCCAGCCAGGCAGAAACACTCTGGTCTGGGGAGAGACTGGAGGGCCAGATGGAGAGGCCTGGAGGCCACATTTGGCCCCCAGGTGTGTAGTTCCTCCACCACCCGTAAGGTGGCTGTGATAAGGTCGTGGCAGCAAAGGTTGTGGGAACCTGTGCTCCTCCAAATGTTTTTGGACCACAATTCCCATCATCACTGACCATTGGCCCTACTGGCTGGGGGCTGATGGGAGTTGAAGTCCCAAGCAAGTCTGGATTGCCCTGGATCAGGGAGGGCTGCCTTAGGTTGCAAGTCTGCACTCTAGCCCGACTGTGTTGGTTTACAGTTCCTAGGTGCTTACTGTTGCTTGTAAGAATACCAGTAAAAGGCATTTATCCTTAATGTTCTCATTAATAAGCAAATTCATTTAAAAAAAACCCAGTTCTTTTAAGGCAATTTCTTGCTTAATGGGGCTTGTGGATGAACAGCAGACGCCACTGTCCACTTTTGGAGCAAGCAGGTGCTGTTTCAGCACCATGGATAGCGGCTCAGATGCAAATCTTTAGGGCAGAGGCTGTTGTATATCCTTGTCCTTTTCTCCTTGCTACGTGGCTTTGGGGAGTTTTGGAGTTGAGGTCCCAGGACAACTGTGAATGGCATATTTCGTCTGACACTCCCCCCCCCCGCCATCATTCACCTGCCAAATGGTGGGGCTGGAGGGAACCAGGACATTGCAGCTGCCTTGGACTCTGATGACAATAATAATAATAATAATAATAATAATAATAATAATAATAATAATAATAATAATAATAATACAGTGGAAACTCGGGTTGCAATTTCGGTGCTTCTGCGCCTGCGCAAAGTGCAATTTAGCACTTCTGCGCATGCGCAACTGCCGAAACCCGGAAATAACCCTTTCCAGTACTTCTGGGCTTTGGCCGTCCACAACCCAAAAAGATGCAACCTGAAGTGGCTATAACCCAAGGTATGACTATATTGATGACAACAACTGTACCATGCCCATCTGACTGGGTTGCCCCACCCACTCTGGGCAGCTTCCAACAGAATATAAGAGAACACACAATACATCAAAAACTTTCCAATATAGGACTGCCATCAGATTTCTATGGAAGGTTGTATAATAGTTTCTGTCTTTGATATCTGACGGGAGGGCATTTCACAGGGCAGGTGCCCTGTGCTGTCTATTATTACGCTTTGTATTATGTTTTTATTATTATGGTTCGTAAAATGTGTTCTTAATGTTGTACACTGCCCTGGGATCTTTTGATAAAGGGGAATATATCAATCAATCAATCAATCAATCAATCAATCGGGGCTGAATAATCTATTATGTCTGTGATGGGTGGGGACAGAGAGGCGACAGTGGACAGAGATAGGTTTGTTTCTACACACCCGTTCCCCTCTCTATCCTCCCCTCAAGACAAGCCAGAGGCAGTATCAGAGTTCAAGGACACGTCCAAGCAAGAAAAAACACCCCATGAGGGTGCAGAGTGAGACCAGCAGGAGTGTGTGGCCTTGGGGATAGAGGTGGGGTTGAGGAAGGGGCTGTGGCCTAGGCTAGATTGGCCTAGGTCACCTTGGTCCCCCAGGCCTGAGGTTCCTCGCTATACAGAATGGTTGGGGGTATCAGCCTGAAACAAAACCGTGGGCTAGAAAACAAAAATACTAATGGTAGTAGCCATTAGGATTTCTGTCCTTGGGGAAATTCAAAACAGCAGCCACAGGGATTTCAAGCAGGCTGCGGCAGCAGTGCAAACAGGAAGCTGAGTTAATATTTGGGTTGGATTTCTGGCTAACTCTCAGTGTTGTGTTTTGTTTTTGGTTCTCTCTTTCGCCTGCCAGGGGGCTGGCTGTACCGCCCTGGTAGTGGCTGTCGTGGCACGGAAGCTGGAGCTCACCAAAGCCGAGAAGCACGTCCACAACTTCATGATGGACACACAGCTCACCAAGCGGGTAAGCGGCCTGCGAGCGGGTGGGGAGAGACCCTCCCGTGAGACGGAGCATCTGCCTTGAATGCACAAGGTCCCAGGATCAGGCCCCAGGTCAGACTGGGGATGCCTTGTGCCTGAAACCCTGGAGAGCTGCTGTCAGTCAGTGTAGACAATATTGAGCTGGGTGGACAGTGGTTCACATAAGGAAAGCTGGTATTCAGGGGTAGACTGCCTCTGATGCTGGAGGTTCGTAAGAAATCACGGCTAAGAGCTGCCGATAGACATATCCTCCACAAAGTTGTCCAGCCTGGGACTCGAGTTCCTGATATTACAGCAATGCTAATTGGCAACGGAACGGGTCCAATGTAGACATTAAAACATTCCGATTTCGTTCATCCTTATGCTTGGATTTGGGGGAAAAGGCTGCATCAGAACCTTCTTTTTTTAGGCTGTTGCTTTTGCCTAGCAACTTCCTTGCACTTCCCCTCTGGTCCTCCGGGGCCACCTCTCCTCCCCCCTCCCCCTTCCGCCAGATTCATTATCTAAATTGCTTTCTCTCCGGCCTCTCTGGATAATTTCCCTCGCTTGCTTATGGAAGGCTTTTTTTAGATGAGGCGGAGAACAGGAGCTCTTGGTCCCCAGGGGCAGGTTTTGCAAGATCCCTGAGCTGCCCGAGGTTGGAGCCGGGAGAAATGTCAGAGGTGTTCTCTTTGAAGGGGAGTGAGAAAAAGAGGAGAACGGCCTGAATAAGGAGGCTGAAAGGCTTGTTCGGAGCAGGCAGGGGCTGTGTGCATGTCCATCAGGGGAGCACTGGAGCAAATTAATGATTCGAGAAGCTGTTTCTTCAGAGGCCCCGTATCATGACAAGTTCCCCAACACTTCCAGGCCTTCATGAAGATCTCCCAGGTCTCGTGCATGTCAGGCAACTGGAGGGGGAGAGAGATTTATCTGGCAAGGCAGCATCAAGGTGTTAATAAGGTTTTTGTGTGCCAATTGTATTTTATTTATGTATTTGTTTCTTCTGGGTTTTGCTTTTAAAGTACTCTTAATTGGATCAGATCCCAGAGCAGGATACATTTTTCAAAGCATTCAACATTTTTGGGGGCGAAGGGGTGTCATCAAACAACTCATTTCCTTTGGGGGTAATCCTTTGGGGGCTGCATGATGATTGTAAAGGTAAAGGGACCCCTGACCATTAGGTCCAGTCAAGACCGACTCTGGGGTTGCGGCGCTCATCTCGCTTTACTGGCCAAGGGAGCCGCCGTACAGCTTCCGGGTCATGTGGCCAGCATGAGTAAGCCGCTTCTGGCAAACCAGAGCAGCGCACGGAAACACCGTTTACCTTCCCGCCGGAGCGGTACCTATTTATCTACTTGCACTTTGACGTGCTTTTGAACTGCTAGGTGGGCAGGAGCAGGGACCGAGCAATGGGAGCTCACCCCGTCGCGGGGATTCAAACCGCCAGCCTTCTGATCAGCAAGTCCTAGGCTCTGTGGTTTAACTCACAGCGCCACCTGCGTCCCTTATGATGATTGTGGATAGGGCCAAAGTCAGAGGCAGAGAAGATGAAACCCAAACCTGGACAGGGCCACCCCCCTTTCTCTCTTCCCTACATCCTTCCCATCTTTCTCCCCACTAGGTGGGATGCTGGGGGTGAAGGAACTGGCTGTTTTCAGAAGGAACCTGAACTGATTGCTTGCAGAAAGCTTTTAAGATTGGGCCAGTGGCCGCCTCAGACAGCCAGAAGTGGAGAACCTTACAAAAAAAACCACAAACACACATCATCTACAAGCAATAATTGCAAGTCACTATAGAAATAAATTATGGGGAAACTGTTTGTCCCATCAAGAAAATGATTAACTCTCACGAAAGCAAATTCAAGTAGGTTTTGAGGGTTTTAAAATGACAGAAATCCTGTCATTTTTATGCTAAATAATATTTTCTTACAGAATGTTACCACCTGGTGTATTCCCCCCCCCCCTGGAGTGGCTTTGTTAATAATTGTCAAATAATTTATTTGTTTTATATAAAAGAGGGTTGTGCCAGCCACAATAAGGAAATAAACCCCTCCAAAAGAATCTCCCCAGAAATCCAAACAAACTGACAGATCTGTAAAGGGGCAGACAGCCTTTCGGGTAATAAGGAAAGAAAACCTCTCCCTTAAACTAAACCCAATACCAAATCTACAGAAGATCATCCCAGGAGAGTTCTTAGCAAGAGGAAGCCTATTCTCATTTTTACACTCACTGAGATGCAACATGCAGTCAGCCAGCCTCTTCCTTCTCCAGCTCCACCCAGGCACGGACATAAGTTTCACAGGTGATGAGCAAAGCACAGCTCCCAATCCATCATTTTTATGTTACACATGCATGGTGGGTTTGCTGCCCTCCCAGGTTGCTAGTTCCAAGAATCCATTTTCTTTGAGAGTTTTTCCGAAAGAGCAGCCCTTGCGCGTAGCAAGAATGATTAATGGACGGAACCTCAAAGCTGCTTCTTTTTAGCTCCTTGAAAAGAAAAAGGAAAAAAAAGACGAACTGTGAAGGGGGAGTCGAGAGAGCAAGGCTTGCTTTTTCACATCTCCCTAGACATGGGGGTGGCAAGAGAGCCTTGCCCTCTGAAAGACCGGGTATATAGCTTGGGGATACTTCTGAATCCTTTGCTGTCATTTGAGGTTCAGGTGGCCTCAGTGGCACAGAGTGCCTTCCATCAGCTTCAGAGGTAGAGAATCTTCAATCTCTGGCATCTCCAGGTAAGGTTGGGAGGGACCCCCCAACCCTGGAGAGCTGCTGCCAGCCTGTGTAAGCCACAAGTGGGGAACCTTTGGCCACTCCCCAGATGTTTCTGAAGTATAACTCCCATCACTCCTAGCGAACATGGCCAAAGACCAGGCACGATGATTTATTACTTATACCCAGTGCTTTCCCCCCTAAAAAAATGTTTAGGGGTACTCTCATTTTCCTACTCATATTGAAATACTGCCCCTCAATGAGGCAAAACTTAGATTTACAAAATGTTTAGGGATATGCGTACCCCCAGAAAAAACAACATTGCTTATACCTACCCACCTGGCAAGGAAATCAGCCCTGAGTGCTCCCTGGAAGGACAGATCCTGAAGCTGAGGCTCCAGTACTTTGGCCACCTCGTGAGAAGAGAAGACTCCCTGGAAAAGACCCTGATGTTGGGGAAGATAGAGGGCACAAGGAGAAGGGGACGGCAGAGGACGAGATGGTTGGACAGTGTTCTCGAAGCTATGAACAAACTGTGGGAGGCAGTGGAAGTGCCTGGCGTGCTCTGGTCCAGGGGGTCACCAAGAGTCGGACACGACTAAACGACTAAACAACATCAAACAACCCATCTGGCTGGGTTGCCCCAGCTGCTCTGGGTGGCTTCCAACAGAATATAGAAAACATAATGAAACGCCAAACATTAAAAACTTCCCAGTAGAGGGCTGCCTTCAGATGTCTCCAGAAAGCTGTATAATAATTGACTGAGTCAGACCACCGGCTCAATACTGTCTACACTGACTGGCAGCCGTCTTCCCAGGTTCCAGGCAAGATTCTCTTTCTTTGGGGGACAGTAAACTGCACTGCTGCTGCTGCTGCTGCTGCTGCTGCGAGCTGCCTGCCTGCCCCTCTCCCTTCCGCCAGTGGCCAGCCCCACCCCCACCCCCTTTGCAAATGTCTCCATAGCCCTGTAAATTAAAAAGGTATTAGCTGCTCGGTGTGGCATCTCCAGGGCTGGGGAATCAAAGTGGAAATTGAGTTGTTATTGGCATTAGCTTAACCACACATTGCAGATAATTTAATTGGATCCAGAAGGAAGCTCCTGTCCTCCAGAGGGAGGGGCTCTGCCGCTTAGCAGGTAGGTCACATGCTTTGCATGTAGAAGGTCACAGCTTGAGTCCTCAGCGTCCTCTGTTAGAACAGGGGCAGGGGCCCTGTGGCACTCTGGATGCTGTCGCTGCCCCCATCAGACCTTGCCAGCGAGGCCCAGGGTTCAGGGACAGGCAGGAGCTGTCATCCAGCAGCAGCATCTGAAGTATGGGTTGGCAACCTAAGGCCCTGGGGCCGGATCTGGCCCAATCGCCTTCTAAATCT
This sequence comes from Podarcis raffonei, assembly GCF_027172205.1. NCBI lineage: Eukaryota > Metazoa > Chordata > Lepidosauria > Squamata > Lacertidae > Podarcis > Podarcis raffonei. The sequence goes on along the minus strand of NC_070617.1, from coordinate 8,855,540 downwards.
GGCCCACAGACGGTCCGGGAATCAGCATGTCTTTACATGAGTAGAATGTGTCCTTTTATTTAAAATGCATCTCTGGGTTATTTGTGGGGCCTGCCTGGTGTTTTTACCTGAGTAGAATGTGTGCTTTTATTTAAAATGCATCTGTGGGTTATTTGTGGGTTATTTATTTTAGTGTATTTTTGGTTTCTGTGGAAGCCACCCAGAGTGGCTGGGGAAACCCAGCCAGATGGGTGGGGTACAAATAATAAATTATTATTATTATTATTATTTGTGGGGCATAGGAATTTGTTCATATTTTTTTCAAAATATAGTCCGGTCCCCCACAAGGTCTGAGGGACAGTGGACCAGCCCCCTGCTGAAAAAGTTTGCTGACCCCTGATCTGGAGGGTCAAGGATTCCGTGAGTTAGAAGAGGTGATCAGGTCTTATTTTTGCTTAACTACAACTCCCATCAGCCCCAGAGAGCATAACCTACGCCTGGGAGTGATGGCAGTTGTAGTTCACCAACTCCTGGAGGGCCAAACCTTCCCCACACCTGCTCTAGGGTAGTGGTTTTGGGACACCTGGGTTCTTGTCCACAGTCGGCCGTGAAGGTGACCTTGGGCCAGTCTCTGACTCAGCTTAGCCCACCTCCCAAGGTTGTTGTGTGGCTTCAAACAGGGAGAAGGACAAGCCTTGAGCTCCTCGGATGAAAGCTGGGATGTAAATATGAATGAGTTAATCATTAATATGATAATAATAATAAAAAGCAGAGAGATCACCTTGCCAACAAAGGTCCGTATAGTTAAAGCTACGGTTTTCCCAGTAGTGATGTATGGAAGTGAGAGCTGGACCATAAAGAAGGCAGATTGCCGAAGATCTGATGCTATTGAATTATGGTGTTGGAGGAGACTCTTGAGAGTCCCATGGACTGCAAGAAGATCAAAGCTATCCATTCTGAAGGAAATCAGCCCTGAGTGCTCACTGGAAGGACAGATCCTGAAGCTGAGGCACCAGTACTTTGGCCACCTCATGAGAAGAGAAGACTCCCTGGAAAAGACCCTGATGCTGGGAAATATGGAGGGGACGAGAGGACGAGATGGTTGGACAGTGTTCTCGAAGCTACCAGCATGAGTTTGACCAAACTGTGGGAGGCAGTGGAAGACAGGAGTGCCTGGCGTGCTCTGGTCCAGGGGGTCACGAAGAGTCGGACACGACTAAACAACAACAACATGATAATAATTACAATTAATACTATTAATAGACAGGGGTAGGCTGCATGTAACTGCCACGCAACCCCAGCCAACACGATCTGCTTCGGCTGGTGGCCCAGCTACAACCAGGCCGGGGCTTGGGGTAACTTGGCTACAGGAATCTGTGGCCCCGGTGGTAACTGGAAGGTCGGAATACTGCAGTGTGCTTTAAAAATGACTCAGAAGCCTCAGTTAGGACCGAACGCAGCCGCCTGACTTGTTGACAGCTTCAAGGCAAACAAGATCGCATGACACCAATTCTGTTAACAGCTACATTGGCTCCCCGTACAATTCAGAGTGCTGGTTTTGACCTAGAAAGCTCTTTACAGCTCAGGACCCCAGTACCTCCTGGGATACCTTTCCTGATTCCAACAAACCCTAGCCCTTCGAGTTTCTTTGATATCCTTCTCTGGGCTGAGGGGATGGGTGACGAGGGCGTTGTTGTTGTTCTTGCTGTTATACCTGCCTTCACCCTAAGGTCCCAGGGCAGGTTACAGCATTAAAACCCAGTATTTAAAACAGTTTTAAAAATACAATTAGAGTTAAACTGGGTGCAAAATTTAGCACAGCAACTCAATACCAGAGGGTTGGGGAATCTCTGGCTCCCTGTCTGTGGGATACTCCGCTCGCCCCTCGGCAGCAAGGCCAGGCTGGTGCCTTGTGTTGGCGTATTTTTGGGGTCAGACCATTAGTCCATCTAGGCACATGCAGAGTGCAGCTCCTTCTGTGTATCTTGGGCCGACTCCTTTTCAGATCCCAGGATGCTACACTTTGGCCTGGGGCGTCCCCAGAAATGCAGCACACAAGAGTGCCATTCAACACGTGCAGAGTGCAGTTCCTTCTGCACTAAGAATTGTCACCCATCCGGTGACACAGTCTATGGAAAGGTCTCTGTGTTGAGCTCAGTCTTTTCCTGGCTCCAAAAAGATGTCAACGAAGGCATAACCAAATAAATAATAATATTATATATACTGTAATTTTTAAAAAATAAATCATTATTTACAGGCACAGTGGACCCATTGAAATAGATGCACCCAAGTTAGTTGTAGTCATTAATTTTGGGGTGTCTACTCTTGAGTAGGAATAACACCGCATACAACCCAATGATTGTTTCTTCCTTTAAGTATTAACCCTTTCCTCGGTCGTGTTTTTTTAAAATGTTTTTTTTTTAAAAAAACACACATGTTTTAGCTTTGTTCGTTCGTAAGCTGCTGAGAGACATTTGGGCCACAAGTGCTATTATATTATAATAATAATAATAATAATAATAATAATAATAATAATAATAATAGACCGGGGATGTTGGAACTTATAATTCAACTTCATTTGGAGGGCACCACCTTGGAGAGCTAGCCTTGCAGAGCCTCACAAAAGCCAGTCACACTTGGTACCATCTTCCTCATCCTTTTCCACTCCCAACACAATTGTGCATCAAGGATTATTGGCCGGTTGGCCTGGAGCCAAGGCTGTAGCCTTGTTTCAACCCTACGCGTGCAGAAGGAGCTATGGTCCCGTCTGCTGGCCATGTCCATTGTGGGGCTTCTGTAGCTGTGAATGTCTATCTCAGGCCCATGGGAAGAGAAAGCGTTCCTCTGAGCATGTGCAGAATGCCGTCTCTTCACACCATGCAGTGGTACCTCAGGTTACATACGCTTCAGGTTACAGACTCCACTAACCCAGAAATAGTACCTCAGGTTAAGAACTTTGCTTCAGGATGAGAACAGAAATCATGCTCTGGCGGCGCGGCGGCAGCGGGAGGCCCCATTAGCTAAAGTGGTGCTTCAGGTTAAGAACAGTTTCAGGTTAAGAATAGACCTCCAGAACGAATTAAGTACTTAACCTGAGGTACCACTGTATATTGGTGCTATGATACTCTTTAAACTGCCATGGCTTCCCCCAAAGGATTCTGGGAGCTGTAGCTTGTTAAGAGTGCCGAGAGCTGTTAGGAGAGCCCCCTACCCCTGTGCCACCATTCCCCTCACAGACCTGATTTCTCAGAGAGGTTTAAACAGCCAGTTTTTCTTCCCACAAGGCTCCAGGAATTTTAGTTCCCAAAGGGAATTGGGTTCCCCAAAGGACCCTCATCACCCTTTACAGTTCCAATAATTCTTTGTAGGAAGCCGCAATGGTTAAAAGTGGGATCATAGCTCTTTGAATGCAAGCTGTGAATGTGTTCTGGGTTAACCACAGCCAGCCTCCGCACCTCTTAACACTGATATGCAGTTGTAAAATTTTACAGCGGTAGCCACTAGCTGAGGGAAAGGCCGTCCCGACAAATGGCATGTCGGGCTCGTCGGTGGATCTGAGCTGTGGTTTTCAAAATGGAACCTCTTTGGGCAAGGGCAGTCTACCTTTGCCAGGGACTGTTCTATGTGTGTGTGTGTGTGTGTGTGAGAGAGAGAGAGAGAGAGAGAGAGAGAGAGAGAGAGAGAGAGAGATATGATTAAGAGGGCCTACTCAGCCCTCACTGGACTGTTTTAGAGTCATCATCCCCACTTTTAGGGGGTTTTTTTTTTGGGTTTTTTTGCAAATAAAGATCTGCTGTTCTTATACAAATGTTGAACTTTATCCAAAACTGCTGATCCCTCCTCCTTGGGCCTGGAAGGACCAAAATGTCAGCTGCAAAAGAATTGGCACGTTTTACCTGAAGATGGAAAATACTTGAAAAGCAATTGTAACGAACAGATTACGCTAGTGGGATTGCAAGATGTTCTGTAAGGAGGACTATTTGAAATATTGCAAGAAAGGCTATGAAGAGAATTTTTGTTAATGGTAAAGGCAAAGGTAAAGGGACCTCTGACCATTAGGTCCAGTCGTGGCCGACTCTGGGGTTGCGGCGCTCATCTCGCTTTATTGGCCGAGGGAGCCGGCGTACAGCTTCCAGGTCAGTTGCCAGCATGACTAAGCCGCTTCTGGCGAACCAGAGCAGCACATGGAAATGCCGTTTACCTTCCCGCCGGAGTGGTACCTATTTATTTACTTGCACTTGGACGTGCTTTTGAACTGCTAGGTTGGCAGGAGCAGGGACCGAGCAACGGGAGCTCAGCCCGTTGCGGGGATTCAAACCGCCAACCTTCTGATCGGCAAGTCCTAGGCTCTATGGTTTAACCCACAGCGCCACCCGTGTCCCGTTTTTGTTAATGATAATTAAGAGTAATAGAGAAATTAAGAAATGCAGAATAAGTGATAAAGAATGGGAAACAACAGAGGTTGTTGACGGAAGTTTAAAACATTTTTTAAGAAGTTATGTTAAATGATTGCTGAAAATGATATGTAAAAAAACCAATAAAAATGTATTTTTTTAAAAAAGGAAAATAAAGGGCTTGGTGAGAGCTCTCTGCTCTGAGAGCCTGCCTAATCCTTCACAGAGCATAAGATCAGTTGTTGGCTATGTGCTGTTTTGGGGGAGGAAGAGAGGGAAGGAAAAGGTTCACTTCACCTGGGCAGGTGAGCTAACCCCGGGGCCCTGCTTTTTCTTCTCTCCCCTTGCAGATCAAAAACGCGGCTGCCAACGTCTTGCGGGAGACCTGGCTCATCTACAAACACACCAAACTGCTGAAGAAAATTGACCACGCCAAAGTCCGGAAGCACCAGAGAAAATTCCTCCAAGCCATTCATCAGTAAGCTGGGCTCTTTTCTCCTCTGTTCTGCCACGCTGGCATCTCCTAACTATAAGGGATAGCAGGTTGCAGAGAGCTGCTCCTGGGACGTCAGGAGTCGCTGTAGCCATTTGGAGCAAGGCTTTTCTGCGCTAGGGGCAGCAAAGGGCTGCTTCCGTCCTAAGGCAGCTGAGGAAGGGCTGTGGGTCCGTGGAACAGCCTTGCATGCAGAATGCTGTGAGTTGAGTCCACAGCATCCTCAGGTTGCTGTTTTGGGAAAGAAAAGTAAAATAATAAAAAAAAAATCAGTTAACAAGTGACAGGGAAAACAAGATTTACCAACTATCGAAGAATGGCAGATGAAGATGATGGACTATATGGAACTTGCCGAACTGACCGGGAGACTCCGAGACCAGAGGCAAGAGACGGTGGAAGAAGATTGGAAGAAGTTTAAGGAATATTTGAAAAAAAAATATGTTAATATTTGAATCTTAGAATAGCTTTGGAAGTGGATATAGGCGGTAGGGTTAGACGTAGAAGATATATTTTATAAGTGATAAAATGTGAAGTTTTTTACGGTTAAAGTAAGTGTGTGTGGGGGGAAGATGGTTAGAAATTATGATATATGTAAACTGTTAAAGATGAAGTAAACTGAAAATCAGATAGGTAGGATAAAATAAACCGTCCCGGTGCGGGTGCAAATTTAGCCAGCAGAAGATTAATCCAGGATGGCATACAGGTGAATGGGAAGGAGCTCATCTACAGGTCTTCCTCTGGTAGCGCCGCTGGCAGTGTTTGACCTCCAGGCAAAGGCTCGGCTTGCCAAGGTTCTAGTCATCATTGGGAACCCAGCAAGGCAACAGTTGGAATCAGAGCTCTGGGCTTCGGATTGGGTGGGGCAGGCAAGACACACCTTTTGATGCCCGCAAGCTGATTGGTTGCTCTTTCCCCCCTTTTCCAGGTTAAGGGGTGTGAAGATGGAACAGAGGAAACTGAGTGACCAAGCCAACACCCTGGTCGATCTTTCTAAGGTAACCATCTCTCTCTTTCTCTCTCTCCCGGAATTTGAGACAGGAGTGGGGAACCTTTTCCCAAAACCCGAGAGCTGCATTCCCTTCTGGGCAACTTTCCAGGGGCCATGTGCCTGGGGTGGGCGGGGCCAGAGGCAAAAGTGGGTGGAGCAACGAATGCAGATTTTACCTTTCTACAGTAGGCTAGTTTCTGCACATGCACTCGTCCGAAGAGGCATTATCTAGTGCTCAGGAATGGCAGAAACGCTAAAGGAGGCAGGTCCAGGGAATGGTGTGGCCTGGGGAACAGAAGTGCTTTGGGGAGAGTCCTAGGGGCCAGACAGAGGCTTGGAGGGCCACATTATTTATTATTATTATTATTATTATTATTATTATTATTACATTAAAGTAAGGGGTAAAGGGACCCCTGACCATTAGGTCCAGTCATGGCCGACTCTGGGGTTGCGGCGCTCATCTCGCTTTACTGGCCGAGGGAGCTGGCGTACAGATTCCGGGTCATATGGCCAGCATGACTAAGCCGCTTCTGGCGAACCAGAGCAGTGCACAGAAACGCCGTTTACCTTCCCGCCGGAGTGGTACCTATTTATCTACTTGCACTTTGACGTGCTTTCAAACTGCTAGGTTGACAGGAGCAGGGATCGAGCAATGGGAGCTCACCCTGTCGCGGGGATTCGAACCACCGACCTTCTGATCGGCAAGTCCTAGGCTCTGTGGTTTAACCCACAGCACCTTCTAAACCAGGCTATTTACACACACACAAAAATAGAACAGTTAAAGACCCATTGAACTTGGCCTGGTTGCAGATTGCCAACCAATGCAAATTCCTCCTGCACCTCAGGTGTCCATACATTAGCAGGAGTTCGCCCCCACAAGCCACTGTGTTCTGCAACAGCAGCCTCCAGACCAACCCCCAAGGGCAGCCCCACAGAGAGCTCATTGCAGCAATCAGGTTACCAGTGCATGGACCCCTGTGGTCCAGGCCAGAGGTCCCCCCCATGCCTGATTTAGGAGATGGGGGATAGGATGAGGCAATTTGAGTCCTACAGAGTGTATCTGTGGACTGGCTTGGACTATACCATGCCCAACATCATGATGGTGCCATTTGTGGCTATAGTGGTACCTCGGGTTAAGAACTTAATTCGTTCCGGAGGTCTGTTCTTAACCTGAAACTGTTCTTAACCTGAAGCACCACTTTACTTTAGCTAATGGGGCCTCCTGCTGCCACCACACCGTCGGAGCACGATTTCTGTTCTCATCCTGAAGCAAAGTTCTTAACCCAAGGTACTATTTTTGGGTTAGCGGAGTCTGTAACCTGAAGCGTCTGTAACCCGAGGTACCACTGTACTTGGGTTTGATCTGAAGATGCTCACCAAAGGAACCCCAGAAGGGAGATGAGGGTACCCCACACTGCAGCCGTGATCTTTCTTCCGAGCCAGCTCCAGTCCTGGACAAGGCTGCCTCCTCTCCCTTGCCCAAAATCTGTTCCCTCCAGCTTCTCTCGACTGCATGGGGATTCTGAGTCAGGGAGTGGTGGCAGAGGTGGGAGGCAGCGATCTGGCACCTTCCATGCGGGGCTTCCCCGAACGTTTGGTTGCCAGGCAACCCTGTGGAAGGAAGTGATAACACACTCTCTTCTCGGCTCAGACCTGCGACGGGTGGCGGTGCGTGGAGCAGGGAAAGAAATATGTTTACCTAATGGAGCTCATTCCTTCCTTCCTTGCTTGTTGCTTGCTTGCTTGCTTAAACGGCCTCGGTCCAGTATATCTGAAGGAGCGTCTCCACCCCCATCGTTCTACCCGGACACTGAGGTCTAGCTCTGAGGGCCTTCTGGCGGTTCTCTCACTGCGAGAAGCCAAGTTATAGGGAACCAGGCAGAGGGCCTTCTCGGTGGTGGCTCCCGCCCTGTGGAACACCCTCCCACCAGATGTCAAAGAGAACAACAACTACCAGACTTTTAGAAGACATCTGAAGGCAGCCCTGTTTAGGGAAGCTTTTAATGTTTGATGTATTACAGCATTTTAATATTTTTGTTGGAAGCCGCCCAGAGTGGCTGGGGAAGCCCAACCAGATGGGCGGGTATAAATAATAAATTATTATTATTATTATTATTATTATTATTATTATGAACATCAAGAAGAGCCTGGCCGCTGGATCAGGCCAATGGCCCACCTAGTCCGGCATCCTGTTCTGACATTGGCCAGCCAGCTGCCTCCATGGGAAGCCCACAAACAGCGCCTGAGCCCAAGAGCTCTCTTCTGTGTTTCCCAGCAGCTGGTATTCAGAAGCATACTGCCTCCCAATCTTGCCTTTGTGGCTAGTAGTTGTTAATAGCCCTATTCTCCGTGAATTTGTCAGGCCTCTTTTTTTAAACCATCCAGGTTTGTTGGTTCCTGAAGCCTGTACCACCATTCCTAGATACTTATAATTTGTGACTTCTTCTAATTGATGGCCTTGAAGGTTCCCAGCTTCTAAGCTTTGGTTTCCCCCCAAAAAGCGAGTATCTTGGTCTTTTGATATCATATTTTTCGCTCTATAAGACGCGCCAGACCACAAGACACACCTAGTTTTTGGAGGGGGAAAACAAGAAAAAAAATATTCTGAATCTCAGAAGCCAGAACAGCAAGAGGGGTCGCTGCGCAGTGAAAGCAGCGATCCCTCTTGCTGTTCTGGCTTCTGTGATAGCTGCGCAGCCTGCATTCGCTCCATAAGATGCACAAACATTTCCCCTTACTTTTTAGGAGGGGGGAAAGTGAGTCTTATAGAGCAAAAAATACGGTAATTGATTTTGAGACGTTCAGTTTCACAGTATGCTGCGAGTTTTCTTAGTGCTCTTTTGAGTCCAATGGAGGTTCTAGATAAAATTGCTTTCCTTCCGGGATTGTACCCCCAAGTGTGTTTTATAAGCTGGTCTCCGACCGCAATAAATTATCTATCTATCTAACCATCCAGGTTGCTGGCCATCCCTGTGGAACTGAGGCCCACACGCTTATCCCCCTCTGCCCTCCCGTCTAAGCAAGCAAAGAGGCTTTGCTGGTTTTCATGACACGTTCCAGCCAGGCAAAAACACTTCAGGAGGGTGAAGAGCAGGGCTGGTGAAGGGACGTGGCCTGGAGAGAGAGGGATAGCTTGAGGAGAGAGGGTATCCCTTAGGCTTGGTAAAGGTAAAGGTAAAGGGACCCCTGACCATTAGGTCCAGTCGTGACCGACTCTGGGGTTGCGGCGCTCATTTCGCTTTATTATCCGAGGGAGCCAGCGTACAGCTTCCGGGTCATGTGGCCAGCATGACTAAGCCGCTTCTGGCGAACCAGAGCAGCGCACAGAAACGCCATTTACCTTCCCGCCGGAGCGGTACCTATTTATCTACTTGCACTTTGACGTGCTTTCGAACTGCTAGGTTGGCAGGAGCAGGGACCGAGCAACGGGAGCTCACCCCGTCACGGGGATTCGAACCGCCGACCTTCTGATCGGCAAGTCCTAGGCTCTGTGGTTTAACCCACAGTGCCACCCATGTCCCTTCTGATCTCAATGTAGCCTGCTAATTTGCCTCTTCTTTTTTTAAAAAAATAAAAATTCTTTTAATTTTTTTTTTAAATTAAACAGATGCAGAACGTCATGTACGACCTCATCACGGAACTGAACGACCGGAGCGAAGACCTGGAGAAGCAGATAGGCGGGTTGGAGTCCAAACTGGAACAGCTGAACAGCAGCTTCCACTCCTTGCCCTTGCTCATCACGGACGCTCTGTGCCAGCAGCAGCAGCAGCTCTTGGCCACCATCCTCGAGGCCCGGGGGGTGAGCATGGGCGTGGGCGCCCCCCAGACTCCGCTCTCGGACAGCCCTTTGGGGGTCAGCTCAACCTCTTTCCCCACCCCTTATACCAGCTCCAGTAGTTGCTGAGCCCCGTCGGACGTGAGGGAAACGACAAAAACAACACACGCACGCACACGTGGGTCTTTGTTATCCGTGTGGGGGTGTCAATCCTGGCCCCGGATGTGGGGGGGGGGAGAGCAGAGGACCCCGGCCACCGCCTTGTGGGGTCGCCTGGAAACAATGCGGGCTTGTCTTGGTGGCAGCGCCCCCTGTTGTCGGGGTGGGGTGGGGTGAAACGGGCGTTTTCGGCAGAGCCCCTCGCAGCGGCGTTCGGTGGACCGTAGGAATCCACGTTCAATCTCAGGTCTTCAAAAATCGAAAAACAAGCCAACTCCAAGGGCATCAATGCAACGGCGCAAGGTAGGGGGACCATTCCACTGTGTTGGACCCCAAGCCACTGGCCTTGGGGTTCTTCATCTCCTTCTTTCTTCCCTGGTTGTTTTTATTTTTATTTTTAAAAAACATTATTCCTTCTTCCCCTCCGCGCATTAAGTGTCTTGCCGAAGAAAGTCAAAAGGCGACCGGGGAGGTGGCGAATTGGCCGAAACAGAAGTGCCCCCCCCTGCCCCCACTCCTCCTCCTCTGCTGAATCTTGGCAAAGGTCTCGAGGTATCATTCCAGCTCCCTCAGAATTGGTTTTGCCAAAGAGACCACCGTAAAGGTACCCTTTGTGGCCTCTTCTGCGTTGGGTCTTTTTCGTTTGGTTTTAAGAGAAAGGGGAAACGGCGGGTGTCACCTTTTGCTGAGGCCGAAGAAGAGTTACCTTGACTTGGACAGATCAGAAGTTTTCCACCACTAAAGCTGTTCTTGGCGTGTCCTTGCGGAGACAAAGCAGCGATTTCGACGCGTCCAGATAGGCTGGCGTTTGCCCTCCCCTTGCCACGGGCAAGGAGATTGCCACTAAGGAAATGGGTTTGCTCAGATTCCGAACGCTCCAAGAAACACAAAGCAAAAGAGAAGTTGTTCTCCGTCGTCCTCCCGAGAGAATCGCCCCAAGCCCCTTTGACTCGCCAGTGGTGCTTTGAAAAATCACATCCCTTTGGGCCACGACCCTTCTTTAAACGTTGCGGTTACCAGCCTGAACTGCGTTGCCACTGCAGTTTCCAAGGGCCTATCCACATTACAAACCTCTCATCTGGGCTTCCCAGATTCATCAACTTTTTATTATTAGTAGGGCTTCCCTCCCCACTAAAAGCACCCTGAGAATTGTAGGTTTGTTTGTTTTTTATGGTGGTGGGCAGTCCTGCACATTCAGCCATTGGTGACTGAACTGGTTTGAACCCGGTTTAAATGTAATTCGCTATTGGCACTTAAATTGGTTTGCTCCCGCTTTGAATTGCCATATAGACAATTAGGCTGCACACTGGTTAATGAAACTGCAGTCAAAATGATTGAACTGAATTGCCACTGGCAGTCAAATCAGTTCCAAGCCTGGTTCGAAATGCCACTGGCTTGCATTTGAAGGGTGTGCAAGCCCTGGGATTTTTCAGCACACCGGTACAAGGGTGTGGAGTGCACAGCTTATTTGAAAAAAACAATTACTAGGAATCATTAGGAAGCTGCCTAATGCAGAGTCAGACCCTTGGTACATCTAGCTGTGTGCTGTCTACACTGACTGGCAGCGGCTGTCCAGAGTTTCAGTCAAGGGGGCGTATCCAGGCTCTGTTGGAGACACCAGGGATTGAACAGGTTCCCCGCCACCGCTGTCGTAAGTCATGTCTGAATCCTACCATTTATTCACTGAGCTCAGGCTGAGCCCTTCCCACTCGGCTACAGCCCATTCGGAAATGCGTAAAATGCCGCCATTCGCATTAGCGGTTAGCGTATCCCATCCTAACCTTACCTCGCAGGGGTGTTGTGAGGATAAAGTAGAGAGGGGCGGAGAATTGTGCATGCTACCTTGATCTCCCTTGGAGAAAAGCCGGGGTGCCATTTTGCAGTGTGCGAAATGTTGTTGTTGTTGTTTAGTCATTTAGTCGTGTCCGACTCTTCATGACCCCATGGACCAGAGCACGCCAGGCACTCCTGTCTTCCACTGCCTCCCGCAGTTTGGTCAGACTCATGCTGGTAGCTTCGAGAACACTGTCCACCCATCTCGTCCTCTGTCGTCCCCTTCTCCTTGTGCCCTCCATCTTTCCCAACATCAGGGTCTTTTTCAGGGAGTCTTCTTTTCTCAGTGTGTGAAATGTAAGGCCTTCCAAACAATTCATTTCTGGATATTAAAATCCCTCCGTACACCTCGGGCTCAGATCTGGAGACTACCTGAAGGCTGGGGATGAGAATGTAGCCCCAATAATGCACACGTTTTAAGGGGAGACTATTAGATTCTCCCATCCCTCCCTGAGTGAGTCCCGGGGCGGCACTTGCATGAGCTTTCATCTTTTTAGTTCTGCGGATGCGTATTTTTTTAAAAAATGCCACAGCACAAAAGGAAAACGCGTTGGGAGGGAGGAGGAAGTAAGCAGACTTCCATGACGAAGGCCTTTGCAGGGTGGGAAAGTTCCAAAGAGAGACAGAGCCTAATGTTTAGCCAGGATCTCCTTTCTTGTAATTTGAAGCCATTGGTTTGAGTCCTACCCTCCGGAGCAGGAGAAAACTAGCTTGTTCCCTCTTCCGTGTGAGAGCCCTTGATTTGAAGAAGGCTATCATATCTCCTCTAAGTCTTCTCTTTTCCAGGCTAAACATACTCAACTCCCTTAACCGTTCCTCATAAGGCTTGGTTTCCAGGCCCTTGATCATCTTGGCCACCCTCCTCTGCAAACCTTCCAGCTTCTCAATCTTCTTCTTAAACTGTGGTGCCAGAACTGGACACAGGATTCCAGGTGTGGTCTGACCAAGGCAGAATACAGTGGTACTATTACTTCCCTTGATCGGGACACTATATAATTCTGTTGATGCATCCTAGAATAGCATTAGTATTTTTTGCTGCTGCATCACGCTGTTGACTCATATTCAGCTTGCAGTGCACCAAGACTCCTAGACCCTTTTCACATATGCCAGTGGCAGCTGTCCCCCACCTTATATTTGTGCAGCTGGTTCTTCCTGCCTAGGTGCAGAACTTAACATTTGTCCCTATTGAAATTCATTTTGTCAGTTTGGGCCCAATTCTCCAATCTGTCAAGGCCATCTTGAAGCCCGATTCTGTCTTCTGTAGCATTAGCTATCCCAGTTTGGTGTCACCTGCTGGTGGTCAAAAGGGGTTTCTCCATTCCCCCGAAGGGGCCCAAACTCACTTTTTTTACGCTGCCTGCTTTTAACACCCCTTTAACTCCCCAGAGACCCAGGGACGTGGGTGGCGCTGTGGGTTAAAGCACAGAGCCTAGGACTTGCCGATCAGAAGGTCAGCGGTTCGAATCCCCATGACTGGGTTAGCTCCCATTGCTCGGTCCCTGCTCCTGCCAACCTAGCAGTTCAAAAGCACGTCAAAATGCAAGTAGATAAATAGGTACCACTCTGGCGGGAAGGTAAATCGTGTTTCCGTGTGCTGCTCTGGTTCGCCAGAAGCGGCTTAGTCATGCTGGCCACATGACCCGGAAGCTGTACACCGGCTCCCTTGGCCAATAAAGCGAGATGAGCGCTGCAACCCCAGAGTCAGCCACGACTGGACCTAATGATCAGGGATCCCTTTACCTTTAACTCCCCAGAGGGAGCGAGGAGCAAAACAGCCACAGCCCTCTGCTCTGAACCCTCCCTTCCCTTTTGTCAAGGCAATTTTTGGCATCACCCATTTGCTACATCTGCTTTTTTGTCAGGCAAATGCCTCCCTCTGGCACGGCTCCTCATTCAGGCTCTTTGGGGGGGTGTTGGGGGGGCCTTGGCTCGGCTTCTGAGCCCTGTGAGACGGCCGCTGGCTCGTTCCAGCGAGAGCTGAGCAGGTGACTCTTCATGTTCCCTTTGAACAGGCAAAGCAAGCGTGTAATTGCTCAGCGATATTAATTACGCACCGCCCCGCGGCTCCGGTTAATTGCGAGCGAAGAAAGGGGAGGGAGAAAACACCCCAGGTAGATCTAAGTGCTTTTTAGCGATTTTTCGGCATGTGGGGTTTTTATTTCAGGGGAGGCGGGGGGGTGTGCGGTCTTTTGTCAAAACTCCCCTTCAGCAGCTGTGTGTGGCTTTTCCGAACATCGCAGCGCCAGAAAGCATTAAACGGGGAAGAGGGAGGGAGGGAGGGAACCTGCCACTTAGCGAGGATGGTAGGTGGCCCGCATTCCTTGCAATTGAAGTTGCTTAGGAAACGGAGCAGAGCTTCAGGGCAGGATCCTTATAACGCCCACTGGATTCTCTCCCCCCCCACCACCATGCCAGTTTGGGGCTTTGGAGAGCCCCTACTTCTCCAGGAAATATTTGGAGGAGGGTTATATACGGTGCGAGCCACTCTGAGTCTTCTCGGTCAGACCCCCAGCCTCCCAGAAAAGCTGGGATTTGTCTGAAGCGATCAGAACGAGGACATTTCGCCTTCCAGCCAGGGTACAGAGCACTTAGCTAGATGGGCCGAATGCTGCGACTCAATATAAGGCAGCTTCCCCTGTTTGGAAAGGAGCTGTGGCTCATCACTAGAGCATCCGCTTTGCATGCAAAAGGCCCCAGGTTCCGTTCCTGGCATCTCCAGTTGGACTGTTAATGTCCCCCGCCTGGGGAGCAGCTGCCAGTCAGTGTCTGTAATACTGAGTTAGGTGGGCCAATGGGCTGACTCTATATAAGGCAGCCCTTCCCTGCATTCCTTTAGCTACATAAAAGCGAGTTAGGGCACCTCCACTATGGGGAAAGGAAGAGACTGGCTTCACGCTCTAGCATCTATGAGGACTAGAATCTTTATTTTGAAGGGAAGGGCCACTCCTCATTGTTAAAGCATCTGTTTTGCAAGCAGAAGGCACCAGATTCAACCCCCGGCATCTCCAGTTAAGGATGGGAATGTCCCTTGCCTGAAACCCAGGACAGCCGCTGCTGCCAGCCTATGTCGACATCCCTGAGCTAGGTGGGAAAGCAGTCTGACTCTGCATAAAGCAGCTTCCTACGTCTTTATTCCTAGCACTTCAACTCTACATGTTTCTTTTTTCTGTAAATCCTCATTTGGCAGCCCTGTGAGACAGGCAAGAGTCTTCTGGCCCATATGTGGCAGATGTGAAGATGGAGACTCAGAGAAAGGAGGTCGGCTCCTCAAAGGCTCCGTGCAGAGGGCAGAGGTGCAGTTCGAAGCACGCACACACACCCCTCCCAATTCCTCTTAGGTAGGGGGTAGCATGGTGGGCAAGAGACATGGGGAAATTCCAGGAAGAGAAGCAGCTCCAGCCCACACAGTTGGCACAGAAAGAGCCTCGTTCCATTTCAGCACCCTGGACAGCTCCACTCTCCCGTTCTGAAGGCAAGGCTGCCTCTACCTCAAGCTACTCAGTTCCACATTGCAGGACTCCTAGCAGGTGGTTTCAATCACGGGAGAACTGCACAGTAGGAAAGGGTTAAGATCACTCCCTTGAGCCATTTCGGATCCCCAATGGCTGTTAGTCTGGGAAAGTTACTAGCCTCCTCCCCACCCCACCCCAATGTTGATCATTTCTGGCATATCAGTGGCTTGGGGGCAAGAACATTATTATTTTTTGATCCAGTCTAGAGAGAGAAAATTGCTGGCTGCTTGGCTGGAGGGTCTTTTTTGCTCACCCTGGTGACCAGCCAAACCCCTGTTCCCAAAGGCGCCTCATTCTTCCTACCCCATCCTTCTGACATGAATCCAGAGAAGGGAGCGTCAGATCCTATCTGTTTAGCTGGCAGGATCTCAGCCCCGTGTCTGCCCCTCCTCGTCTCTCCAGGTCAGGCCCCTTACTTCCGTGGCATCTCCCACCATCGCTCAAAGCACCTGTGTTTCACCAGAAATGAGAAGAGCCCGTCAAAACCGCGCTGGGACCGGAAGCTGGAAAGAAAAAATGGGCCGCGATGAATGCTTAAATGAATTTCGTAGAGCAGCCTGTTCCAAGGCAGCTGTTAGGCAATTAACTACAAATTGAAGGATTTTTTGGGGAGGCAATGATTACAGACTGCAGGATCAGATTTAACACCCCTCCTAGTAACTCCTTCGCTCACCAGAGAGCATTCTCGCCCCCCTTTTTTTCTTTTACTAAACAGAAATGAGCCCGAGACACTCTGTGCAGCCGGAGGTGCCAATCTTGCAATGCCTTACCAGTTTTGATGGGCTTGGTTTTTGGAAAGAGCATGTGAAACACTGCAGCCTGGGGCTTTTCTTACACCACTTTGGGCAAGGGGAGAAGATTGCAGGATCGATTGCCCCCCCCTTCAGTTAGAACCCCTTTTTCGGAAAGTCGCATTCTTCATGAGAGAGAGAGAGAGAGAGAGAGAGAGAGAGAGAGAGAGAGAGAGATTGCAGCTTAGCTTAGGGAGGGAGCACCATGGCCCTGTGGAAGAGCCCAACCCCTGCTTTGCATGCAAATTATCCCAGGTAGACATCTGGAGACATCTGCCAGCCCAGGAGAACTGCTGCCAGTCAGTGTGGACAAGCCTGAGCTCATCTGACTCAGTACAAGATGGCTTCCTATGTTCTAGCATTCTGGTCACGTATGACATGAGGAGGAAATGTAGTTGGGTAGTGCATCCTGACATTCCAGAGTGGTACAGTCTCAGCAGAGCCGTATCAGGTGCTGTGTTTTTACGTCTTGAATGTGTGCATCAGCTCTGGAGCGTATTTTTGACACCAAGACACCTTGCGGCAGCCCCTGCCCCCCCCGCGACCTTTTTTTTTTAAAAAAAAATGTAAACAAGCCATCTCCGCCACTGAGGCGACACAGCCAGGTATACAAAGGGTGGGTGGGAAAATGGGACGAGAGGTCTCGGCGAAGATGCCCCCGACAGCTAACCATCTGGCAAAGCAATGAGATGCCAGGCACAAGATAAATGTCATATCTGCACCGTTTGGAGCACTATGATACCTCTTCAACAGCCATGGCTCCCCGCCCCCCCCCAAAAAAAGATTTTTGGGAGCTATGGCTTGTTAAATGCAACGACAGTTATTAGGAAACACCACTATTCCTCTCTCAGAGCTACAATTTCTGGAGTCTCCCGGGAAGAGGGATTGATTGTCAAACCACTCTGTGAATTGTTGCTCTGTGGGGGGAATAGCGCATAGGTCTGCCAACAAATCTCAGCATCCTTAAACTGCAGGATTCTTGGGGGGAAAGCCGTGACTCCTGAAATGGCATACTGCTTTTGAAACGGGGCGTGGTATGTGCCCAAACTCAATTCTGCCCTTTTCCTTTCTGCCCCCGTTCCTTGCTCCCCAGGAGGCAGTGTTGGCCACTCGCCTAAATGGTTTTGAAAGAGGATTAGGCAAATTCATGGGAGAGAGGGCTAACCATGGCTTCTAGCCACCATGGCTTTGAAGGCTGCTGTGCTTATGAATACCAGCCACTGGAAACCTCAGGAGGGGAGAGTCCTCTTGTGCTCGGATCCTGCTTGCCTGTTTCCCACAGGCTTCTGGTTAGCCACTCGGAGGTGCGCCACTGTTCCGGTGCAGCAGGCACCCTGTGCTCATTCTCTGGACTTCGCCACTGTGGGCTCGGGTTCCAGCCACCTTCCCACAACTTCTCTCTGCTGCTAATAATCACCCATCATCTGGAAATGCCTGCGGAGGCGGAGGAATAGGGGACACTGGCACCACCGAGAAGGTGTTGGCAACGACGGTCCTAATGCCACCTCAGCAAATCCACCATGGTCTGACCCACAAATGTCTACCCGCCCGCCCCCCACTGTCAGAAAGGAGCCAAACAGCAACTGCACACCTTTACAAAACAGCTGCGTCTGACCTAGCCTGGCGCTTGACGCGTTTCTCGAGACGATAAGAGCTTCGGTGAGGAAGCTGCACTTAAAAGCTCGCTTTTTTTCTTATTTCTTTTCTTTTTTCTTTTTTTAAAAAAAAGATTATTAGGGGAAAGCATAACCATAGTTTTATTTTACCTATGAAAATATATTGCTATATTATAAAGGATAATATTGTAACTTTCAAAGTACTCTTTTTGTATCTGACGAGCTAGTTTATAGGCGGGCAGTTTGGGGAGAGTGGTCCTGCCTGAACCTTGCTTGCTCGTGTGATTGTTTCTGGGGTTACGGGTCGCTTGGCAGACAAAGGGGACGTGGCGTGGTGCGTCGACAAACGGCGGAAGGTTTTCAACTGGTTCCAGGCTGGTTTGAAGTCTTCTGTTGTCGTCCCGCCACCCAAGGAGAGGGAGCCTGAAACTGGGCTTAGAGAGATCTCTGCTGGGAATTCTCCGCACCTGAAGGTAAGGCTTGAAAGGTCTGTAGCTCAGTGGGAGAGCGTCTGCACTGCATGCGAGAGCTCCCAGGTTCAGTCCCCAATGGCATCTTCAGATAGGGCTGGCAGAAACCCCCATGTCTGAAATCTTAGGAAGCAGCTGACAGCAGAGATAATACTGAGCTGATTCAACCAGTGGTCTGACTAGCCATAAGTCATCTTCCTGTGTTTCTGTTCCTAAGCCCCACAAAACAAAAGATTCTCTACCAACAACCTGGAAACTACCGTATTTTTTGCTCTATAAGATGTACCAGACCATAAGACGCACCTAGTTTTTGGACGAGGAAAACAAGAAAAAAAATATTCTGAGTCCCAGAAGCCAGAACAGCAAGAGGGATCACTCCACAGCGAAAGCAACAATCCCTCTTGCTGTTCTGGCTTCTGGGATAGCTGCGCAGCCTGCATTCGCTCCATAAGACGCACACACATTTCCCCTTACTTTTTAGGAGGTAAAAAGTGCGTCTTATAGAGCAAAAAATACGATAGTTCTGCAAATCACCAGCCTTCAGGTTTGGTGGAGAATGTGGGCAGAAGTTGTTGTTTTCTCTCCCAGTAGAGTTTTGGAGCCATCAAAGCAAAAAATGGACAGGCCACAGATTTCTGGCAAAGTGAACAAGCATTTTGTTTGCAGAGCTGCAGAACTGACCCCTGGGCTTCCTAAGGCTCCAGGAAGAGCATCGCAGATCGATTGGGCCAATGATCCATCTAGCCCTTCAAGGGCTGACCCAGATGCTTCTTTGGGGAAGATTGAAGGCAGGGCCTGGGCGCAAGAGCAAGGCTTGCCCCACTTGCAATTCCCAGGGCTGGCATTCAGAGACAAATTAATGCCTCTTGGCCGCCCCACTCCCATGAAAACAGCAAGGACTGCACTGACATTTGAGGGGGAGCGAGGGCATACACAAATGCTGGCTGTTAGGTGTGATGCCTGAATGGAACCCCTACTGTCAGAGACAGCCTACTCGTGGGAAGCTGGGTGCTGCGATTGGTGGGTTTTTGCACTGTTCGTTTCCGTGCTTTCTCCCCACACCTTCCAAACACGCTTGCTCTGCGTTCCTATAGCAGAAGGAGGATTTCATTGCAACAGTGAACAAGAAAGAGCAGGCAGGCAGGCAGGAAGGGGGTGTCTTTCCAATGGCTTGTGCTTTGCCCAAACCACTCACTCCCCTGAAGGTCTTTTAGGAGCAGGGAGTGGGCACAAAAGCAGATTACAGCTACCCCCCTGCCTCGCAAGCTGAATAGGAACCTCATTAACTGCCGCATGGTCTTTTCTCTCCCAGCCTCCACCGTTCAGCAAGGGCTGGGCAGGGCTTCCGCTGCCACCCTGAACTCTGCCAGCTCTTTGTTTCTCATTAAATACGGGCTGGCTTTTGGGAAAGGCCAGGCACAGCTGGACACCCACTTTGCTGTATTGTGGGTTTAAAACCTTCCGTGGCTAATTGCCAGTTTGGCCTTCTTCCCTGCGTTGGACCTGTACCAAGCTGGCTCTATGTTTTCTGAAGTGTGACTTGACTCAGATTTCATTGCCACCAAATGTTTTTAAAGCTCTCTCGCTCAGCCACCCACTCTCCACTCTTGCCCTCCTTCCCTCCGCTTCTCTCTCTCTCTCTCTCTGCACCATACAGTTAAAGCACTATGATAGAACTTCAACCAGTCATGGCTTCCCCCAAAGGATTCTGGGAGCTCTTGCTTGTTAAGGGTACTGAGAGTTGTAAGGAGACCCCTTTCCTCCCACACCAGGTGTGGTGTAGTGGTTAAGAGCGGTGGACTCGTAATCTGGTGAACCGGGTTCGATTCCCCGCTCCTCCACATGCAGCTGCTGAGTGACCTTGGGCCAGTCACACTTCTCTGAAGTCTCTCAGCCCCACTCACCTCACAGAGTGTTTGTTGTGGGGGAGGAAGGGAAAGGAGAATGTTAGCCGCTTTGAGACTCCTTAAGGTAGTGATAAAGTGGAATATCAAATCCAAACTCCTCCTCCTCCTCCTCCTCTTCTTCTTCTTCTTCTTCTTCTTCTTCTTCTTCTTCTTCTTCCCCCCTCAAGAAACTGAAATTCCCAGAGCGGTTTAGCAAACCCTCTTCATAGAGGACTCTGGGAATTGTAGCTCTTTGAGGGGAATTGGGGGGTGTCTCCTAACAGCTCTCAGTGGCCATAACAAACCGCAGCTTATTTGGGGGAGGCTATGAGTGTCAAGATTTGGCACCCTAGTGCTTCAAATGTAGAGTGTGTGTGTGTCCACACACCCACACCCTGGCTCAGTCACTAGAGCACGAGACTCTTAATCTCAGAGTCATGTATTCAAACCCCACATTGGGCAAAACATTCCTGCATCGCAGGGGGTTGAACTAGATAGACTCTTGTGCTCCCTTCCAACTCTATAATTCTATGAACGTGTTTATATCCCAACTTTCTCCTAAGCTGGGATTCAAGGTGGCTTCCAGCATACAAAAACATGAAGCGCAAACTACCATATTTTTCGCTCTATAAGAGGCACCAGACCACAAGACGCACCTAGTTTTTGGAGGAGGAAAACAAGAAAAAAATATATTCTGAATCTCAGATGCCAGAACAGCAAGAGGGATCGCTGCGCAGTGAAAGCAGCGATCCCTCTTGCTGTTCTGGCTTCTGGGATAGCTGCGCAGCCTGCATTCGCTCTGTAAGACGCACACACATTTCCCCTTACTTTTTAGGAGGGAAAAAGTGAGTCTTATAGAGCAAAAAATACTGTAGTTAAAATACACCGAGAAGCAGCAATTAAAATACAGTCCGCCCTGACAGGAGCCCAGTAACTGGCCTCGTCTGCAGCTTAGTTTTCAAAGGCCTGTCTGAACAGGCAGGACTTGGCCTGCCTGTGGAAGGAAAGGCTAGAAGGAGCCGGTCTGATCTCTCGGGAGGGGATTCCCCAATATGGGAGCAGCCACAGAAATGGCTGCGTCTCATGCCGCCCCAACCGTGCTTCTGGGAGAATGTGTGTTCTTGGACTTGTAGCTCCCATCAACCCCATAGCATGGGCTGTGGTCTGGGATGATAGGCAACAACATCTTGAGGGCCATCGTTTCCCCCTTCTGCATGCAGAGCAGCTGGTCTATTCAGTGAGCATCCAGTTGGCTCCTTACCTCTCTCGCCCTGACCTAGCCACTGTGATCCACGCGACGGTCACCTCCAGACTGGATTATTGTAACTCGCTCTATGTGGGGCTGCCCTTGAGACTGAGCCAGAAACTCCAGCGGGTGCAGAATGCCGCAGCGAGACTCCTTACGGGGTCCTCGCTGCGAGATCACATTCACCCGGTGCTATACCAGCTGCACTGACTCCCAGTGGAGTACAGGATCAGATTTAAGGTGCTGGTTTTAACCTTTAAAGCCCTATACAGCCTAGGACCCTTGTACCTACGGGACTGCCTCTCCTGGTATGTCCCACGGAGGACCTTACGGTCTTCAACCAAAAACATCCTGGAGGTCCCAGGCCACAGAGAGGTTAGGCTGGCCTCAACCAGAGCCAGGGCTTTTTCGGCTGTGGCTCCGATCTGGTGGAACGCTCTGTCACAAGAGACTAGGGCCCTGCAGGACTTGACATCTTTCCGCAGGGCCTGCAAGACAGAGCTGTTCCACCAGGCCTTTGGCCAGGGCACAGCCTGACTCCCTCCTTTGGCAATCTTCACAGAACTCTAGCCCCATGGTTGCTATCATTTTGATTTGAATTAATTTTATAATGAAATGATTTTAGAATGTTGTATTATTTTATTGTTGTTAGCCGCCCTGAGCCCGGCTTCGGCTGGGGAGGGCGGGATATAAATAAAAATTATTATTATTATATCCTGCCTTCAGAACACAGGAATCTGCCTTTGTTATACCAGGTCAGGCTACTTGTCAATCTAGCTCAGTTCTGTTTTCTCTGACTGGCAGCACTGGGGGGTGCGAGCGAGTACCTCTTAACATGGAGATCCCACCTGACTTCCCTGCCTTGTCCAGCTGCTCTGCCTTGAACAGGTGCTCCGCTTGCCGTTGTCACCTTCAAACATCTTCGGAGAACGCCGCTGTTAAAGGCAGAAAAGCAGCTGGCCGCTGGACAAGCTGGCAACCCTAGTGTTGATGTCTCTTGGACGCTGGCACTGCTGACAACTGTGCAGTGTGCCTCATTCAGCCTGGTCACCTGTGTACAACCTTCCGAGCAGTTCCTGGAAGGGCCTCTACAGAAGCTCAAGAGGGACAAAATAGGCCAGCAAAGCAGCAACAGAGTCTAGTGCAGGGATGAGGGAACTTGTGGCCCTCAAGACATGGGACTCCCAGCTCCCATCAGTCCCAGCCAATAGGATCAGTGGTCAGGAGTGATGGGAGTTGCAGTCCAAGAGCATCTTGAACACAGGCTGCCCCTCCTCCCTGCACTAGTGATTAGGGCTGGGCGATACCTGGTTTTCAACTTCATGATAGAGTGGTACCTCGGGTTACATACGCTTCAGGTTACAGACTCCGCTAACCCAGAAATAGTGCTTCAGGTTAAGAACTTTGCTTCAGGATGAGAACAGAAATCGTGCTCCGGCAGCGCGGCAGCAGCAGGAGGCCCCATTAGCTAAAGTGGTGCTTCAGGTTAAGAACAGTTTCAGGTTAAGAACGGACCTCTGGAACGAATTAAGTACTTAACCCGAGGTACCACTGTATATCACCAGCTAAACATCCCAATATATCACAAGGCCTGAAATAAGGATGGAGCCAGGTAGAGACATTGGCTGGCTTCACGGTTTCCCCCCACATTGCAATTTTTGCATAGCACCCACCCACACACCTACGATTTGCAATATATTGCAAGGTCAAAAATGATAAAACCAATATCATGGTTTTGGGCAGTATATCACCCAGCCCTAAGATGCATCGTGATTCACAATCTGTTGCCAGGTCAAAAATTAGGAAATTGATATCGCGATATGGACTTCAAAGTGGTTTTGGAAAATACGTTGATATATCACCCAGCCCTACTTGTGATGTCTTTCCCCAATTTCAAGTTTCAGAAGACTGATGGAGGAGGCCAAGGGCTGAATTTTAGTGGCTGGACAGAGGCTTGCAGACCATCAGTTGCAGACCTTGGGAGCTAGCTTGAAGGAGAATGAGGAATAGAAACTATTAGCAGCATGTGTGTGTGTGTTCCCCCTGCCTTCCCCGCTTGTTAGTAAGGTTGCCAACTGACCCAATCACCAGCCTGCTCCTGTGCCTTTTAAGAGTAAACAGCAGGTGTGGCTATTTCCCCTCCACAGTGTGCTTGCAGGCCGTGCTGCTGCTTTGTGGCGGAGGAGCTGGCACGAGCAGGAGAAGTTGGCAACCTTAAGCAGCCATGCTTTATTGTGCCCGAGTTGAGGAAGAGCGGGGGGGGGGAGTTGTCTTTAACCAGAGGGGGTGGCACAGGAGGGGGAAAGGAGGAGATGGGAGGGAGCAATTGGCAATCTCCAACAACCGTGTCCCCCCACCACTCGAAAAACAACAATCAGCTCTGTACCCAGAAACAATCATGTCTGAATCCAAACTAATGGCTTTAACCTGTTCACTGTAAAGAATCAAAAAAGTAAAACTAAAAAAAAGTGCCTTGGACTTGAATCTCAAGAGGTCGTTCTCTATGTCTTCACCTATGCGGGTATATAATTTATGTAGATACCTACATAGAGAGACGCGGACACAGCATATACGTGTTAGACAGTCCTGATATAAAAGGCTTTGAAACCCTTTTGTGTTTTCTCTCTCTCTGTGTTCTCTGTTCTTTCATTCCTTCCACAGATCAGAAGATTACTCGGGCCCATTCTCTCCTCTAATTTTTATTAAGTATTCCCTCAATCCATTATCTATTTGCAATTTCAACCCTCGGCTTTGAGATAATCTTTCCGCACTCTCGCTGAGCTGGTGGGGAGACATGTCAAATCACAGGAGCACGCAGCAGCCTTGCACAGAAAAGCAGCTGAATAGCTCTCTCTCCCCCCCTTTTCTTTTTCTTGCTAATTTTACCTGGGGGGGGGGAATCAGATAAGCCTGACACAAGGGAAGTCAAAAGGGAGGCTGCCGCTATTTGAAAGCTGCAGAGCTAGGAGAGCTCCGCCTGTCAGCTGACTGGAAAAGAGGTCTTGGCGGTTGTCAGGGGGGCTACGGAGTGTCTGCAAACATTCCAATTGCTCAAAAGGTTTTTTAAAAATCACACACACCATGTCATGCAACATCAACCCTGCCTTTAGGTGTGTCAGTGGGATCATCAAGAGATGAAGGAAGGATCAAATTTAATTGCAAACCATAAATTTCCAGTGCAGACATTGCCGCAGTCATTTTGGAATGCGTCCCTCAAAAATCAGGTAAGCCAAATAAAAGAAGGCAGTTCAAAAATAAATAAATGAGCAGCTCAAGTCAAAGGCCAGGTGCATATTCTGAAACCACCATAGCTTGACCGCAAGACCTGTGCCTTCAGCTGATTCAAATGAGCCTACCTTAAAGGTAAAGGGACCCCTGACCATTAGGTCCAGTCGTGGACAACTCTGGGGTTGCAGCGCTCATCTCGCTTTATTGGCCGAGGGAGTCGGCGTACAGCTTCCGGGTCATGTGGCCAGCATGACGAAGCTGCTTCTGGCAAACCAGAGCAGTGCATGGAAATGCTATTTACCTTCCCGCCGGAGTGGTACCTATTTATCTACTTGCACTTTGAGGTGCTTTTGAACTGCTAGGTTGGCAGGAGCAGGGACTGAGCAATGGGAGCTCACCCCGTCGCGGGGATTCGAACCGCCGACCTTCTGATCGGCAAGTCCTAGGCTCTGTGGTTTAACCCACAGCGCCACTGGTGTCCCTGAGCCTACCTTAGCGGCTGGCTTTTTCACTGGTGAGTCACGGAACGCTGATGCGCATTCCAACTTCTGAAGTGTTGCGGAGATGAAGAAGTGTCCCTAGATACTAGGTAAACATGTCAAAACTCCCCCCCCCTCCACACTTCAGCCACCTGGCTTAATAACATTGGTGTAGTTAGCATAAAGTATTTCCAAACAAAGCCCCGGTTCCCCTTCTCCCCCCCCCCCATTTAATCTTGAATCTCTCCAAGAACTGGCTCTGCGAAAAACCTCCCCAAAGATCCTGTGCTCAGATCCTGGTTCTGCAGATGAAAAAAAGAGATTTCCCAGGCTGCAAATAATGGTTGGCATGTGTGGGATGGAGAAAGGAGAGTAATGGTCCCCCCAGGGACTCGGAAATAACCACTGCCTGTGCTTCCTCGAGGCTCAAGCTACACCGACTGCAGAGTAAAACATTCGCTAGTCTCTTTGTTCTGACACTGCTGCTTAAATCTTCACAGGCTGAAACTTTGTGGAGTGGGAAGGGCCTTGGTTGAAGGGCTGGGGAAGCTCAGGTCTGGGAATCAGACGTGCCCCTTTAGGCCTCTGTATGCGGGTGGCGCTGTGGGTTAAACCACAGAGCATAGGGCTTGCTGATCAGAAGGTTGGTGGTTCGAATCCCCGTGACGGGGTGAGCTCCTGTTGCTCAGTCCCTGCTCTTGCCAACCTAGCAGTTCGAAAACACACCAAAAAGTGCATGTAGATAAAATAGGTATCGCTCCGGCGGGAAGGTAAACGGCATTTCCATGCGCTGCTCTGGTTCGCCAGAAGCGGCTTAGTCATGCTGGCCACATGATCAGCTGTATACCGGCTCCCTCGGCCAATAAAGCGAGATGAGCGCCGCAACCCCAGAGTTGTCCGCGACTGGACCTAATGGTCAGGGGTCCCTTTACCTTTACGTGGCCCCCCAGGGCTCTTTCCCAGACCACACCCGTCCCCCGACTTACTCAAAGCCCTCCAGCCTGGCTGAAATGTGTCCTTGAAGTTCCATAGTATCTCTTGATCACCTGGGTTGAGAAGCAAGCGGAGAGCTATATTGAAACCTCTGGCATTTGCCTGGTTCAACTGAAGCCTATCTCTCGCTTGGCCTGCTTTTTGCTGCTGGCCCCCGGAAGGCTGAGTCCGGGAGGATGCGGCCTTTGGACCGGGAAAGATCCCTCCCTCTTCTACGTATTCCCTCTTGGTCCAACCCTCTGCTCAGGAAATCCAGAGCATCCTCGATAGATGAATGACACTCTGCCCTGAAAGGAAAAGGGGGAACATGGCAAGCAGGTGGATGAGGCAACTATACCAAAAACGATCCAGACCAAATATCTCCCTGCTCCCCCCTCCCCCCGATCCTTCATGGGCCTTTCCGGATGACCAGCTTTATTGACCACTAATCTCATTTGTCTGCAAGGAGATTAGATGATGTTTGCTACTTAAGCAGCACCCATTCAGATGAGATTGTGGGGTGCTTAGACGATGTTGCATTGAGGCAAGTCTTGCACTTTTGAGTGCATATTCCCTGTCACTTTCCTCACTGCAGAAAGTTTGCCTTGGCTGTCAATCAGTGGAGGGGGAGTCACAGAATGCTGACGAACAGTCCAACTGCTGAAGTGTTGCAGAAACAATTAGGGGTACCTAGATATTGGATGGAGATGCCAAACTATCTCCCTACTTTGCTGAAGTACTGGTTTGATCTGAGTTAATAACATTGGTATCATATGGGACGCGGGTGGCGCTGTGGGTTAAACCACAGAGCCTAGGGCTTGCCAATCAGAAGGTCGGCGGTTCAAATCCCTGCGACGGGGTGAGCTCCCGTTGCTCGGTCCCTGCTCCTGCCCACCTAGCAGTTCGAAAGCACATCAAAGTGCAAGTAGATAAATAGGTACCACTCTGGTGGGAAGGTAAACGACGTTTCCGTGCACTGCTCTGGTTTGCCAGAAGCGGCTTAGTCATGCTGGCCACATGACCCGGAAGCTGTACACCGGCTCCCTTGGCCAATAAAGCGAGATGAGCGCCGCAACCCCAGAGTCGGCCACGACTAGACCTAATGGTCAGGGCTCCCTTTACCTTTACCTTTATAGTTATCATGAAGTGTTTTCATTTGGGGTGGGGGAGCGGGTGTGATGTGCAAGACCTCCCCGCCGACTTCAGTTGCACAGAACCCGATATTCCTGGCCCACGACTGAATCCCACCTGAAAAACAGCAGGAGTTTGGGGGTGCCCATTGTCTCTCCAGAACCAAAGGAACGCCTCCGCTCAGGAAGAATTGGATTTAAAATTAAATCAGGCAGCAGGCAGGGAGAGCGAGGGAGACGACGTGAATGTTTAAGACTCTGTAATAAATTTAGAACCGGAATATTACCGCTGCAGTGAGCCGATTCGCCTGGGAAGGCTGAATGGAGATGTCGGATTATGGGAAGCTCATTCATCGCACTGGTTTGCCCTCGGGGAGACCTCTGCACCAAGAATGGAAGTCACGAGGAGAGACTAATCCGCTTTTCACAGTATTGATCAACCCCCCCAACACACAAACACACACACAACCCCAACCACACACATTAGAGCAAAGTACATTATGTCTCCTCAGATGTAAGGCCTGTTGGATTCAGTGGTGCCTATTCCCAGCTGACAGGTTAGGATTGCAGCCTTGGATTGACAATTTGCTCCCCATTCATGATCTCCAAAGCCATCTGCTTGAGACAATGATCTCACGCTGTCTAGTGTAGTTGCAGATCTTGGACTTTGGCTATGGGCCTGATGGGAGCTGAAGCAGGTAAAAACAAGAGCTTTGGCTACAAGCAGCAACCATTTCAGGACCAGGGACAGCTCCCTAGGGATGAAGGTCATCTGGATGAAGGTCACAGGTTCTGCAGCCCAGGTCTAACAGCAGGGCCAACTGCAGGGAAAAGGGGAGCTATTTTGCTCCCTTGCACACCAAGCAGAACCTCATCGCTCGGCCTCAGTACTTGGGCACGTTAATAAAACAACGTGTCTCTTGAGAATATGCAGAGTGCCTTTCCCATCCACCCCTGAGTACTTGTGACCCCTCTGCTAATATTCTCTAGTCAAGAGTCGTCTCCTGTCATGGATGCAGAGGAGTGAAGTGATGGGAGGAACCAGCTAGGGAATCCCCAAGGGAAGAAGACTCAGAACCAGGGGAATCATGGTGGGACGACGATAAGTGGTCAGAGGGAGCAGGCTGGGAGGAGGAGGTGTTGGAAGCTGAAGAGGCAACAGGGCATAGTGAGCAGGAAGAGGCTGTGGCAGAGAGCAGTGCAGAAGCGGAGGCAGAAGCGGAGACTCGAGAGGAGGCAAGAGGCAGGGTAGGGTGGAGACAGGCTGCTGAAGAAGCCAGGGAGTCTTCCCCCTCCTGGTACAACCAATCCCTGTTTGTCCATCTCCTAGAACCTGCAGAGGTATTATAAAGGGGGCGAAGCAAAGACAGACAAGGCGAAGTAGTCTTGGGTTGCAAGGGAAGGACCTGGAGGAGGAGGAGACATAGGGAGCTCTTGGAAGGCAGGGACCACCAGTCCTTGCAAGTGCCTCATTGGGGCAAGGCTTTCTGGGAAGAGTTGCTGTGCTCATTAGCCTGAGCTGTTCTCTTTCTTTGAATAAAGAGTTAACTTCACCCTTGTGAGTTATTGCTGACCTGCGCCTAACTCCCACCTTGACATCTCCTCTCTCAATGGATGTAGAAAGAGACCATGGACCAAGATTGGGGAAACCTATTGGACTCCCCAGCTCCCATCAGTCCCAGACAGGAACGGTGAGAGATGACCCCTTGCCCCATATATCTTTGTGGAAGAGAACTGTTAGTTAATCAGGAAGTGGGCATTTTAAGAAAGGACACAGAATTATTCCACCCATCACTCAAGAGCTGCTTGCTATCCTCCACATCTCTGCTGAAGGCCAAAAAGCTGCAACTCAAGGCCAAACAATGAGGTGTGCAGCTGTCAGGCCCCCTCCCCTTCTAATCCCTCACCGCTTTATTTGAGGGATAGAGCTCTGGTCAGCGGGACATAGGTGGCGCTGTGGGTTGAACCACAGAGCCTAGGACTTTCTGATCAGAAGGTCAGTGGTTCGAATCCCCGCGATGGGGTGAGCTCCCATTGCTTGGTCCCCGCTCCTACCAACCTAGCAGTTTGAAAGCACGTCAAAGTGCAAGTAGATAAATAGGTACCACTCCGGCGGGAAGGTAAACGGTGTTTCAATGTGCTGCTCTGGTTCGCCAGAAGCGGCTTAGTCATGCTGGCCACATGTCCCGGAAGCTGTACGCCGGCTCCCTCGGCCAATAAAGCGAGATGAGCGCCACAACCCCAGAGTCGGTCACGACTGGACCGAATGGTCAGGGGTCCCTTTACCTTTACCTTTAGAGCTCTGGTCATCACTGGATCTAAAAAGCTGGTCAAAGTATAACCTTGGCTGCAGCAACATCTGCATCCCTAGGGAGCTGTCCCTGGTGCTGAAAGAGTTGCTGCTTGTAGCCAAAACTCTTGTTTTTATCTGCTTGCTGCTGGTTGTCTTCTGTTCCAGGCCTGCCCACATCCCCTTTCACCTCGCCTTGGAAAGGATATTGTAGGGCTGTAAAAGATTCACTGAAGGGTAACCAAAGTGTTGTAGGGGATGAAACAACTGCCCTATGAGGGAAGGTTTCAGCGGTCAGGACTTCTTAGTTCAGAGGAAAGGTGGGTAGGCATGTTAGAAGTTTATAGAATTAGGCATGGCGAGGACAAAGAGGGTAGAGGAAAGTTTTTCTCTGTTGTAGCACTAGAACTCATGGCCATGCAATGAAGCTGAATGTTGGAAGGTTCAGGACAGATGAAGAACTTCACACAGTGCAGAGTGAAACTGTGGAACTCACTCCCACAGGAAACAGTGATGACCACTAACTTAGATTAAGAGGATTAGACAAACGCATGGAGGAGAAGGCTACCGACTGCTTCAAGCCAAAATGGCTATGTTCTCTCTCCACGGCTGAAGGCAGCAATGCCTGAGTACCAGATGCTGAAAATCACAGGAGGGGAGACTGCTTTTGCCCTTGGGTCCTGTCTTGTGGGTTTCCCATATCTATTTGTTTTGCCACCAATAAGAACAGGATGCTAGCTAGATGACATGATATGAAATTTATTACGGTCAGAGATGAGCTTGAGAAACACAAATGGAACTACAATCCCAATAGCAAAACAGACATTTAAAACAATGTACGACAATGGATTTTAAGTTTAAAAGTGCGATAGGCATATAAACACATAAAAACTTTAAAATAGACTGTCTTAGAGAAATGACCCAAAGTCGCCTGTGGATCCGGGTTTGGGAATTTTCTTAGCAAACTAGATTGAAAGGGGGGGTGGTCTGCGCCTACAGATCTGTGCGCAGAATCCGGCAACAATCTGGGTCGTCTTGCGGTCTTTGCCTAACAGGAGAAGATCAATTTTTGCTTTACCGGGAGGTCAGCAAACCTCACCAGCAGGGGGTCAATGGTTTCTCTACGTGCCTCATCGTAAAAGGGACATCTAAAAAATATGTGTTCAGGGCTTCCTATATCCTCCAATGACTAGATGATCCACTGGCCTGATCCAGCAGGGGTCTTCTTAGGTTCTCCCTGGGGTCCACCTGGGCCCCCCATGTTTGAGTACATGACCCTCATAACCAGTCCTCTTCTCACATGGAGCTTTCAAGCAAACCAGAATAAGTGAGAGATTGCATATCCTGCTGTGCATTGACTCTCTATCTCAGAGCAGTGGGTTCAAGCCCCACGTTGAGCAAAAGATTCCTGCATTGCAGGGGGTTGGACTAGATGACCCTCGTGGCCCCTTCCGGAACTCTACAATTCTATTATTCTACAAAACGTTTTCCGATGGCGCAGATCAGCCAAGTCTTTTCTGCTTTCTCCGTCGCTGTTGAAAGGAATGAGTGATGGATACCGGGCTTTGAAAATGAAAAGGGAGAGGGGAGAAGGGAAAAAAGCCTCAAGCAGGTGTTGAATCTATTCTTGGTTGAAATGTCAGCAGCAATTACTGGTCTCTCGAGGTGAGCGGAGAGGGAAGGAAGCAAAAAGGCAGCCTGCCTCCTTCCCCAGCACACATACACAAACCGCCTTTGCTTGGCTGAAAAGTACCGTGGCATTTTTCATATGAAAGGCAAATGGGTTGGGGGGGCTTTGTCAGGCTGGCAACTGGCGTTGGCAGATGGGAGCCAGCAACCATGATTGGACAGCTGAGGCCCCAAGAGTCGCCATCTCTTCATCAAAGGGCGATCAATGGCTACTAGCCATAACGGCTCAGTTCTGCTGCCATGTTTCAAGGCGGCAATCTTTCTGAATACCAGTTGCTGGAAGCCCCAGGAGTGGAGAAGCCATGGGTCTCGCTTGCAAGTTTCCCGTTGAGGCATCCGGCTGGCCACTGTGAGAACAGGATGCTGGACAAATAGCTCAGTTGATTAGAGCATGGTGCCAAGCTTGCAAGTTTGACAAATGCATATTCCATCGTTGCAGGGGGTTAGACTAGAGAACCTTCGGGGTCCCTTCCAACTCTGCAACTCTTTGATTCTATGACTAGATGGGCCATTGGGCTCCCTGCCATGGGAGCATATTCACCCAGTGCTTTACCAGTTGCACTGGCTCCCAGTGGAGTATAGGGTCAGGTTTGGCTCTAGCGCCACCTACTGCCGGGTACCATTTTTGCGTTCCGGTCCACTTTCTGCTTTGAAAGGTGTCAATCATGCTTGCCTTTAAATGCCTACTACTAAATCAAATTCCTCCTTCATCCCTGCTTCTGAGAGGCTGGCTCTATCCAGCGCTGGAACATGTTAAAGGTAAAGGGACCCCTGACCATTAGGTCCAGTCGTGGCCAACTCTGGGGTAATGGCGCTCATCTCGCTTTATTGGCCGAGGGAGCCGGCGTACAGCTTCCGGGTCATGTGGCCAGCATGACTAAGCCGCTTCTGGCGAACCAGAGCAGTGCACGGAAATGCCGTTTACCTTCCCGCCAGAGCGGTACCTATTTATCTACTTGCACTTTGAGGTGCTTTCGAACTGCTAGGTTGGCAGGAGCAGGGACCGAGCAACGGGAGCTCACCCCGTCGCAGGGATTCGAAGCGCTGACCTTCTGATCGGCATGTCCTAGGCTCTGTGGTTTAACCCACAGCGCCACGCGTATCCCACCTGGAACATGTTACTCACTCCCTACCAAAAGACTCACAAGCCACATTCACACCAAGCATTTAAAAAGCAGAGTGACAATTTCTTGGGAAGCTTGATTGACTGTTTTTAACCTCTCTAGGAAATGTTGCTCTGCAAGGGAAATCCAAGGGGCTTCCCCTCCTAACATCTCTCAGCACCTTTAACAAACCACGGTTCCCATGATTCTTTTTGAGTGAAGCCGTGGGTGCTTAAAGTGGCATCGCAGAGGTTTACGCATTTCGTGCTGTTAACAGAGAAATCTGAGGGCTCCTTTGGACAAAAAACAAGGACACCAGCCAGGAATACCAGAGCAAAACAGCAGCCAGTAGGCTTGGTCTTTATTGAAGACTGTTGCGACAGGACTCCCACCTGTCACAAGGTGGAACAAGATGGAAGCCCCAAACAAAAGAGAACCCAAACTTTTATTAGCTGCTAATCCCCATGTCACACACCCCCAACTACATCACTAATACATCATGGTTACATCATGAAAGGGGAGAACTGGTGGCAATAATCTGAGCATCCTGGACCCTGCCCCACGCCTCCCCTTGCCCTCCACCACACACCCATCAAGTGTAACAAAAAAAATATTTACATTTCCCTGTTTCCCAGCCAAGTTAATCACACCCTTTTGTCTTCATCTGCGTTTGTTATTTCTGGAATAGCTACCTGTCTGGCACTCAGGTATCAGGATGCCAGGGATTATCACTCAGACAGAGGGGGTGCTGAATAGCTGAGCTCACATGTCTATATGAATTTCTGAAGTTTTACCAGTGAGTCAGTACACAGAGACATTTATCAGTGAATTGTTACTTTTGGTATCGTGCAGCAGGTAAAGGTAAAGGGACCCCTGACCATTAGGTCCAGTCGACTCTAGGGTTGCAGCGCTCATCTCGCTTTATTGGCTGAGGGAGCCGGCGTACAGCTTCCGGGTCATGTGGCCAGCAGGACTAAGCCGCTTCTGGCGAACCAGAGCAGCGCACGGAAATGCCGTTTACCTTCCCGCCGGAGTGGTACCTATTTATCTACTTGTACTTTGGAACTGCTAGGTTGGCAAGAGCAGGGACTGAGCAACGGGAGCTCACCCCGTCAAGGGGATTCGAACCACCGACCTTCTGATTGGCAAGCCCTAGGTTCTGTGGTTTAACCCACAGCGCCACCCGCATCCCATCGTGCAGCAGAGGTCCTTTGAATAGATAGGAAGAAACTGTGATGAAGTGGGGACAAATCACAAAAGTCACAAAAGCGATTGTGCTGGTTTTGGTAGTGGGCTGCATGTGCATGATATCTGCTGGAGGGGCAGCCCCCCCAACCTATACATAAATTCCTGCAACAGTGTGAATGTGGCCGCAGTTCCCTAGCACATACAAAGTCTAAACGCGGTGGGGGGGAAGCGAGTCTAGGAAGGAAATGAACAGCCAGCGCTTGGTATTTAAAATGTCGCTGCCTAGATCTTGCCTTGGGCAAGAGATGATCAAAAGAAGCCACCATCTGCACCTGGGGCTGTCTGAAGTCGGCTAATGGGTTTGGAGCCCAACAAAGGCCTGTGATTCTTTTGTAGGGTGGCGGGGGATTGTGGGTAAGAAAGAGCTTGCCTGGGCATGCTGCAGAAAGACCACAGCTAACCATTGAGAGAAATCAGGTCCCTAAGGGTGTCTCATTCATAAGAACTGAAGATCAAAGGACTCTCTCATGTAACTGCTCACAGGCTCTGTGTTGAGACAGAATTGGAAGCTGAACTCATTTCCAGACTGATGGCAAGAGCTGGCTTCTTGGCAGCCTCATCTTTGGCTTCCAGAAGGCAAGCTTCTAGCCCTCATTGAGGTTGAAGAGGAAAAGTCTGAGCTGCATGGATTTTTTTCCGGGGAGGGAACAAAATGAAACACTGGCAGTGCACTGCAACATCCTATTTTCTCTCTCACACACAGGCTGAGAATACTGTCTGCACGTCACAACGTTATGATGGAAGACTGGGAAAAATTTTAACGGACTTAAAATTTACAGATTGTTCCCTATTGAAGGAGAATTACATGAAGATGATGTACAGATGGTACACGACACCAGTGCAGTTAGGGAAAATGTACAAAACTAGTTCAAATATATGTTGGAAGTGTAAGGAAAAGGAGGGGACATTTTATCATATGTGGTGGGATTGTAAGGTAATTAAAAAATTTTGGGAAATGATATACAACGAATTGAAGAAAATGTTCCATTTAACATTTGTTTAAAAACCCGAGGCATTTTTGTTGGGGATTGTAGGGAAAGACCTGCCAAAAAAGTAAAAAAAATCTTCATGTATGCGACAACGGCCACAAGAGTTCTGGTAGCACAAGGATGGAAGACTGAAGAAACCCCAACCAAAGAATCATGGCAAGAAAAATTGATGGACTATGCAGAACTGGCAAAACTAACATACAAGCTACGGGACAAGGATAACTGTGACTTTAAAGATAAATGGGAACCCTTTACAAAGTATTTGAAGATGCAACAAAGCAAACTGGACTCCTTGGCAGGTTTTGAATAAACATTCACAAACTTTTTAAATCAGCTAAATAGTTTGAGGATCTATACAACTTTGTAACATGCAGAAAACAGCATTCTTAGAGAAACCAAAGGCTGGAACTGAGGGAAGTCGGGGGGAGTGGGGGGGGTTGTGTGGGAGGGGGGAGGGAGGAAAAATGGGGGGGGGGAACAAGGATGATATGTTTTTGGATAATATGTCTTGTTATAATTTTGAATAAAAAAATTAAAATAATAATAATAATAATAATAATAATAATAATAATAATAATAGAATGCTGTTTGCACATTTTGCCTCATAGCTGAGTTTCTAGAAATGCTGGAAAGTGACCTTTTTTAAAAAAACAACAACAACACAAAAGCGGAGATTGGGGGGGGGGTTGGTTCATCCAATGAGGGGAGCAGGGACTCAGCTAGGAAGAAATGGGTGGGCAGTGAGATTTGGCTGGAAACAGTGACTCAGTTCTCAAATAGAAGAGTCCCAATCAAGGCTTTTAACCCTAGTTGAAAACAAATGGAGCATGTCTTAAGTGCATATGAATAAGAGGTTGCCTCTGGGCATGCACAGACTGCATTTGTGCCTCACTCAAGTGCTTAGGACTGGAAGGAGGAGAGGTTTCAAATTATGCACACAGGCATAAGCCGCAGGACCCCCCCTCTTTGAGAAACAGCCTGCTGCTTCCAGCTGAGCCTCGCTCCCCGCCCCTCTTCTGAGCTGAGTCACGAGCCCATAAAATGTTTCATTTTGTTTGCTCAGAAGATTTAAGATGCAATAAATGGGGGATCATGAGATTTGTCAGTTACATAGTTGGTTAAAATCCTAGTTCCTGTCTGAGTTAAAGGGTGAGGGGCAGGGGAGAGAGTGAGGGTACAGAGGGGTTTTCCAGCATCCTTTTTAAAAAAATGATAATATTGCTTTTCATTGATGAAGCAATACAAAATTACTGCTGAAAAACCATTAACAGAACACAAAAGAATGTAACCCACCATGATGAGATTTTAAATTAAATTTCAAACGTACTTAAATCATTGCACCTGTTTGGTTTGATTCCTGTGATCCCCCGTTTTGAAAAAAAATAATAAAATGAATTAACGATGAGAGAGACCGGAGTCTGCTTCAAACCTTGGAGAGACGCTGCCTGCCAGAGCTGACAATGCTGGACTAGATGGGGGGATGCTCTGAACTTCGGGTATTCATTGAGATGCATTATGTGGGAGAAGAGCTGTAGTTTGGTTGTAGAGCATCTTGCTTTGCATGCAGAAGGTCCCAGGTTCCCTCCCAAGCATCTCCAGGTAGAGATGGGAATGTCCGCTGTCGGATACCCTGGTACAGGCAGATGGGGCTTTTCCACCTGGAGGTGGGCTGGTGTGGAGGACTCCCTGGTCCTGAATGGGGTAACCTGTCCATGGAGGTGCAGGTCAGTTCTGTGTCCAGGGCAGCTGTTTATCAGCTCCACCTGGTACGCAGGCTGAGACCACACCTGCCTGTGGACTGTCTTGCCAGAGTGGTGCATGCTCTGGTTATCTCCCGCTTGGACTACTGCAATGCGCTCTACGTGGGGCTAGCTTTGAAGGCAACCCAGAAACTACAACTAATCCAGAATGCAGCAGCCAGACTGGTGACTGGGAGCGGCCGCCAATACCATATAACACCAGTCCTTCAAGACCTACACTGGCTCCCAGTAGGTTTCCAAGCACAATTCAAAGTGTTGGTGCTGACCTTTAAAGCCCTAACAGACCTCGGCCCAGTATACCTGAAGGAGTGTCTCCACCCCCATCCTCCTGAGGCATCTGATCAAGACTTGTATTTTAAAATGAGCTTTAAAAAATATATATTTGCAGATGCTTGTGTGTTTTTATGCCAGGCAGAAGACCAGCTGGCTAAAAGACTTTGGCAGATGTTTATCCTCCTGGACAAAGCCCCCCTGATTTATTTATAGCAGGAGCCAAAATTCTCAAAGTTGTAAAAAGGGAATTACAGGCTGGGAGCAAAGGTTACTAGGTTACTGACCCTACAGAATACAATCAAGCTGCAAAAGCACTAATTAAGAGTTAGTAAATAGTAGGATTTATTGTTTAACAGAAAATAATACCATGTGCCTCCCAAAAGAGACTTTAGCCACATTTTCCTAAGGTTAAAGGGCAAGAGCTAATAGAAACAGCAGCTGGCTTGAAAGGGGGGTTGTTTTTGGAAAGTGTTTTTACTAAGTTCCTTTTTACTTTGAAAAGGCCTTTGCTTCTAAAAATCTATATATGTTATGTATGAAATATATTGGCTTAAATGTAATTATGCAAAGGATTTAGAAAGTAAGAAATGTTAGATTCTTATAATAGATTCTTATTTCATTGATGGCGTGTGAGAATGTGAACCCAAGATCTCTGATCTCTGTTTAAGACAGAATGAGCATCTGTTTTAACCATCTGTTTTGGAGGGCAATAGGGCAAGAAGGGCAAAAGGTGATCTGGTAATTAATGTGCCTTGTTGAGGCAAATGTAAGATATATGGCTACTTGTTTGCCATTTATAGATAGAAGGAAATATAGCTCTTTGTCTCCCATAAAAGGTAATAGGAAATGGGTGTATCTTTTATGATTGGTTCTAGCAAACAGCCAATAGGAATTTCAACCAGGCTGATTGGACAGAGGCAGCCAAAGGAGGAGCAAGGGGGCTGGGCTGAGGGAATATAAGTGCTGGCCATCAGGGCTGGAGGATGGGCAGAGCTTTGGTAACCATATACCACTGTGTCTCTCATTTATTTGTCTGACAAATAAATTATCATTTTAATTTCTCTATTGCTGCGTTGAATATTTCATTCCAGCTAAGCGTTAACCACAAGCAGGGTGCTACACTCCAGCCCAGACACTGAGGTCCAGCGCCGAGGGCCTTCTGGCAGTTCCCTCACTGTGAGAACCCAAGTTACAGGGAACCAGGCAGAGCAAACCCTGCACAAATCCAGAGTGGAGTCCCTAAGACAGTTACATGATGTCTTATATGCCCCTTTCTGGCAACCCCCTCAGCCAAGCTGGTGCCAAATATCTTGCTATGCTTACCCCTGGGCCACATCTGTGAGGCATGCTTGGGTGCTGCCAACCCCCAACTTAGGGCTTCAGGGGTCAAGTACAATCCATCGAGCAGCACAATGGACCTGTGCATCTGGTTGTTAACCAGAAGGCTGGTGGTTCGAGGCCACCCAGCGACGGCTGTGGGTAGGACTCCTGCATTGCAGGGGGTTGGACTAGATGGCCCTCGTGGTCCCTTCCACCTCTACAATTCCATGACTTTAAATGGAGCCATGAAACAAACAGGTAAGCAAGAACCCTCAGGTGAAAAGGTTAAAAAAAGAATGGGGTTACTTTAAAAACTACCTGACAAAATACAGTTCCAACAATAACACTTGGTTGTGCCTAGATTAAGTTCGCAGATATAAGGGAATTTTTATTATTATTTAAAAACAATAGAATACAGATTATTTAACTGTAATAATTGTGATGAAGCCACAAAGAGATAGAGGGAAGTCAATAAACATATAAGGGACACAAACAAAAGAAGAAGGAAAGAAATAAGAAGATAACTCCTCTGTAGGAATTTTGTGTATAGAATATTCAAATTAAGGTTTGTACTCCTTAAATAATGTTGTGTGTTTGATAAATATCTTCTCTTTGTTTTTTCTTCTTCTTTTTATAATTTCAAAAATTTTCTTTTATGTGTTTTTTATTTTTTTCTCTTAGTATATGTGGTTTAGGATTAATCTATTCCTTTTTTTCTGTAATTTTTTAAAAACTGAAATAAAGATCGAGGGGGCAGAAGCAGTTAATCCTGAGGAAGAGGATCAGATCGTAGGGAAAAGTCGCTGGCTTGTCTGATGCTGCCCCCTGATGGCCATGCGAGATATGTGCAGCTCTGGTCTTGGGGAAAAAGGACCAGCCCATCCTATGCACCTCTATGAGATGGTACCTAAGAGGGAGCAAGGTGAGATGGGCCCTTTTAAAGCAGAGGTGGGTGGGAACCCAGATGTTGTTGTACTCCAACTCCCATCATCCTCAGCCAATGGCCAGGGATGATGGGAGTTGTAGTCCAGCAGCATCTGAAGAATAGTAGTGGAGAATCTGTTTTGCATGCAAAACGTCCCAAGTTCAGTCCTTGCCATCTCCAGGTAGGACTCCCTGTCCGAAACCCTGGACAGCTGATGCTACCAGACAATCAGGCAATACCAATGTGTCCAGGGCAGCTGTCTACCAGCTCCATCTGGTACACAGGATGAGACCCTACCTGCCCGCAGACTGTCTCGCCAGAGTGGTGCATGCTCTGGTTATCTCCCGCTTGGACTACTGCAATGCGCTCTACGTGGGGCTACCTTTGAAGGCGACCCGGAAACTACAACTAATCCAGAATGCAACAGCTAGACTGGTGACTGGGAGCGGCTACCGAGACCACGTAACACCAGTCCTGAAAGACCTACACTGGCTCCCAGTATGTTTCCGAGCACAATTCAAAGTGTTGATACTGACCTTTAAAGCCCTAAACGGCCTCGGCCCAGTATACCTGAAGGAGCGTCTCCACTCCCATCGTTCTGCCCAGACACCGAGGTCCAGTGCTGAGGGCCTTCTGGCGGTTCCCTCACTGCAAAAAGCAAAGTTACAGGGAACCAGGCAGAGGGCCTTCTCGGTAGTGGCGCCCTCCCTGTGGAACACCCTCCCACCAGATGTCAAAAAGAAAAACAACTACCAGACTTTTAGAAGACATCTGAAGGCAGCCTTGTTTAGGGATGTTTTTAATGTTTAATAGACTATTGTATTTTAATATTCTGTTGGAAGCCGCCCAGAGTGGCTGGGGAAACCGAGCCAGATGGGCGGGGTATAAATAAATTAATAATAATAATAATAATAATAATAATAATAATAATAATAATAATAATATAATAGATGGACCCAAGGGTCTGACTCAGTAGAAAGTGGCTTCCTGTGTTTCTGTTCAAACCATTCCTTTTCTCAGAAATATGAGGTCTGGAACCTTATTGGATTTATAGCAGATGGACTATAGCTCAGTGGTAGAGCTGTTAGGCTACCCCATCCCTTTCATAGAGCTACAGTTCCCAGTGTGATTTAACTATCTATCCCTCTTCACAGGGGTTTCTGGGATCCTAACATATGGTTACCAGACGTCCCCGTTTCCTGGGGACAGTCCCTGGATTTACATATCCGTCCCCAGACAAAATCCGTCCCCGGAATGTCCCCGGATTTCATTTAATGTCCCCGGATTTATATTTAAATGTTGTAGATTTATTAGTAGGGAATGCATGTTGCGTGATTGGTTCAACGGCACAAGACACATCATATGGGGACTTATGGTGGGGCAAAATGGCGGGCACCACGGCAGCAAGCAGCTCCTGAAGCCAGCCAGAGCCAACTGCCCTACCAGGCTGGCTCCAGGCTGCTGAGACTGCCGCTGCCACTGCCGAAGGGGAACCAGGGACGCCCAGCGTGTCAACTGTGGAAACCACTGAACACCCCCCCCCCCCGCGACCCAAACCGAGCCAGGAGCGAGATTGCCTGGCCACCCAGCCGACTGCCCAGCAGCACTCCGGGGCCAGTAAAAACCTGGCAAACTATGGCCCGGGGGCCGTATCCGGGCCAATCACCTTCTAAATCCGTCCCACAGACAGTCCGGGAATCAGCGTGTTTTTACATGAGTAGAATGTGTGCTTTTATTTAAAATGCATCTCTGGGTTATTTGTGGGGCATAGGAATTCATTCATTCATTTATTTTTTTCAAAATATAGTCCAGCCCCTCCAAGGTCTGAGGGACAGCGGACCGGCCCCCTGCTGAAAAAGTTTGCTGACCCCTGGTCTAAACCACCATGAGTTGCCGGTGAAGGTGGAAGTTATCTGTAACTTTGCATGCAAACAGAGGAATTTGAAGAACAGGGCTCTGGCAATAGCTCCGTCCGTCAGATATATTAACAAGCATCTTGCCAATTTCAGTCCCGGGGAATGAGTGCCGACGCTATTAATGCTTGGCGGCACCGAGAGGATATTAAAGTTGTTGTTTCTTTTGTGGCAGTTCCTTGTTTAATGAAACAGATAGTGTCTGGGGTGGCTCCCGGCTCCGTGTTGCTGGCTTCGTATTGACGGGCGCTGGGGAGCAGCCCTGGGTTCCCATAAATCAGGAGACTTGTAATCTGGCCTTAATTACTTGGTTCCCCGCGCGAAGTAGCATTGTATGCCATCCGTGGATGAAATACAGCCTCATAAAGGCCCCCGTACAGATAATTTCAGAGAGATACACAGCTCAGCCAGGAAGAGCCTCTTGGGAACGGTAAGGAAATTAATATCCAACCCCAGGCGTGTTTGCTCAGTGATGATCAGTGATCAAAAGGAGGAAAGCCACTTCCGACAGGTGGTTTTACAGGCGCATGTAGCATAGACAGCACAATACATTCACATCTTGCGTAGGGGGTACATTCCGGGGAAACTGCGCACACGCAAACGTTCGTATACCCGAACCACACCTTAGAACCGCCCCCACCAGGGATGCCAAATAGAAGGAAATATTGCGGGGGCCCAGGTAATGCCCGCCCCACAAAATCGAACACATGATGTAGTGCACCCCAGGTGCCAATTCTGGGGGGGGGGGTGACAAAAAGGCACCCCACAGGGGCTCGCCCCACTGTGGTAGCGCAAGTAGCCATCTCACCACCGCAGCCGCATGTCGAGGATCCTCCGTTTGTGAGCAGAGGATCCTGGCGCTGTTGGCAAACTGCTATGTACAGTGCATGTGTGGCATCACTTCATACGGCGCATGCGTCGTACGTAGTGACGCCGCACATGCACCCTATGTAGCGACGCCCTGCCCCGGGTGTCACGATGCCTTCGTTCACCCCTGCTTGCGTACATTTCATTTGTGCCCTTCCAATTGTCCATCCATCAACTGTGCAAAGTCACAACTGCGCAAGTTAAATGTGTGTGACTTCAGAGTCGACTGTATATTTTGG
The DNA here is from genome assembly GCF_027172205.1 of Podarcis raffonei. Taxonomy (NCBI): domain Eukaryota; kingdom Metazoa; phylum Chordata; class Lepidosauria; order Squamata; family Lacertidae; genus Podarcis; species Podarcis raffonei. The sequence goes on along the minus strand of NC_070617.1, from coordinate 8,813,973 downwards.
AAAGTTTTTCATCCGTTTTCTATGCAGCTTGACATCTCTTTAGCTATCCAGATTTGGCATGATGGTTCCCGAGATCAAAGAGCAGGCGTTTTGTCAACGTATCGATACAACCGGACGCCATTTTGAATCAAAATGGCTGACCGAACCTTTCAAAACAGCCTTGGTTTTAACTAAATTTTGCACGGTGGACAGAGAGGTCAGCATCACATCCATCACTTGGGCCACTTTCCCCCATGGCCCTGCCTGCTACTGAACTGTGGCCCCCAGATGATCGTCCATGAAGTTATGTGGCCCTTGGGCTGTAGAAAAAGGTCCCTCACCCATGCTGTAAAGAAAGCTCATCCTCTTACATGGTCCACCACGCCAGAAAAGATGCTGTCGCAAGGCATCTTCTTCTTCCTTGCCAGCAGTAGGCTGCCTCAATGCATTTTGATCTCCTTGCCAGATGGTAAATTACATTCCCTTAGTTACAGGGGGGGAAAGCAGCAGAGCAGCTGACAAGCTCAATCTGCTTAGCGCCAGGAATTTTTGTCCTAATCAAATTAAAAGGGATTTACCTCGGGGGAGGGAGGGAAGACAAGACAGACAGACAGAAAGAATGGCGAATCCAATTTAATTGGAGACGGAGTCCTTTCTGTCCACCTCTCCCCCCCCCCCGCCTCCCTTCCCTGCCGCCACTCAAGCTTCCATTTTAAAATTAAAATAGATGGATCCACCTTCACATTCCTGGAAAGCAGCATGAGGAGAATTTAAATCGGGAATGAGCTGAAATAAGCAGCAGCTCATCTCAACACTGAAAGCAATTAGGAGGATGTGCTTACAAGCTCCGGGGGAAACCCAGCAGCTTCGGAGGTGTGCAGGAAACTCCTAAGTCAGACCACTGGTCCATCTAGATTAGTGTTGTCTACACTGACTGGCAGCAGCAGCAGTTCACCACAATTTCAGGCAGTGTTGTCTCCAGAAAAGGGGGGGGCGTACCCTGAGGTGTCATGGACTGGTTGGACACAGAGGAATGGTGGGAGGAACCAGCTGGGGAATCCCCAAGGGAAGAAGGCTCGGAGCCTGGGGTTGGGTGGTGGGTTGATGATGAGAGTGCCGGAATCTCCGCTACGACTGAGCTGATAAAGCTCATCCTTCGGTCGAGCCTTCGGAATCTCCTCTGACGATAATTAACGACCTGAGCCTTTGATGAGGCTCCAAGCACGTTTCCCCATTCAGCAGAGTATCAAAGCAGCAGTAGTGACGAGATTTATGAGCTACATCGCTGTGCTTTATTTCCCTAACTACGCAGACAGAAATCATCCTCTCTCTGTGAGAGCAGAGAGCAACTGGAAAACAAAGGAACAGGAAACCAGTAAACATCAAATCCGTCTCCCATCTTCTGTGAGACTTCCAACAGCCTGGAATGTCTCTGGAATGTAAACAGAGTCTTGTGACTCCAAGCACTGCACAGTGGCACAAACAGAAACTAACGGAGAGGTCAGAGTGAGAAGACTGGGAAGAGGAGGTGTAAAATGAAGAGATAAAAGGGCTTAGTGAGCAGGGGAAGTCGGTGGCAGAGAGGAGTCCAGAAACGGAGGCAGATGCTGAAGTAGGAGAGTGGGATGAGGGAGGCCAAGAGGCAGAGATGAGTCTGGCGGGTGAAGAGTCATGGGTGTCTCCCTCTATCTGCTGTGACAAGCTTCCCCGCTCCTTGTCTCCCAGAACCAGAAGAGGCATGAAAAGGGCAGAGGAGAGGTTGGCTGCATGCAGGCACAGTCTCTGGCTGTTTGGGAAAAGCTCTGAGGAGACAGGGACTTTCAGTCTTGGCGACTGATTTTCACGGAGGAAGACTCCCGGGAATGAGCCGCTCTGCTCAACCAAGTCTGTGGAGATTGTGGTATTCTAATAAAGAGTTAACTCCATCTTTGAACTGTGTGATTACTGGCCGGCAGGCTCCCATGACAGCTGCTGCCCGTGCATATTCTCCATTCGCTGAAGAAGTACAAAAGGCCGCTCAGTCTTGGAGAACTTGTCCTGTATTGTTAGGAATTATTTTATTCCCTACCAGCTGCATATTTTGAAAGTGTTGTTCACTTAAATCTGGAGAAAAACATCTCCTACCGTATTGTGTTTTGTATTTGCATAAGTAATAAACTGGAACCATGTTTCTGAGAATTTCTCTGTGCAAATTTCTTCTGCACTGCTGAGTTAATTTCTCATCAAGAGCCAACTACCAGATCCTGGCATACCAGGAGAGGAAATCACTTCTTTGAGGACAGCATTGCCTGCTGCAAATTTAATAAGACATTCTACTAAAAAACAATATTCTTGTATACCACCCCAATCTCTGAGCCGTGTGAGGTTTCAGGGATTCTGGGCACTTACCCAGGGTTCAATTTCCTTGGAATGAGGTGCAGCAGAGACTGTGGTGTCTTTATGATATACGGTTTATTTACACACATATATAACCTGAGCCTAAGATGGAGGAGCTCTAGCAACAACCTGCCAAATAGTCTTGCTTCTCCTATAGTTCATAGTTCACAGAACTGTAAAGTTGGAAGAGACCTTGAGGATCATCTAGTCCAGGGGTTATCAACCTGGTCCCTACCGCGCACTAGTGGGTGTTTCAGGATTCTAGGTGGGTGGTAGAGGGTTCTACAACACAAGTTGAATCCTCCTTCCATCGAGCACTGGTGGGCAGTAAGGAAATTTTACCCTCAAGAAAGATGCATTAGTGGGCAGTAGGTATAAAAAGGTTGACTACCCCTGATCTAGTCTAAGCTCCGGCAATGCAGGAATATGCAGCTGTCCCATATGGGAATTGAACCTGCAACCATGGCATTATCAGCACCACGCTCTAACCCATGGCTAGGCAAACTAAGGCCTGGGGGCTGGATCCGGCCCAATCGCCTTCTCAATCCGGCCCGCACAGTCCATGAATCAGCGTGTTTTTACATGAGTAGAATGTGTCCTTTTATTTAAAATGCACCTCTGGGCTATTTGTGGGGCCTGCCTGGTGTTTTTACAAGAGTAGAATGTGTGCTTTTATTTAAAATGCATCTCTGGGTTATTTGTAGGGCATAGGAATTCGTTCCTTTTTTATTTCAAAATATAGTCCGGCCCCCCACAAGGTCTGAGGGACAGTGGACCGGCCCCCTGCTGAAAAGGTTTGCTGACCCCTGCTCTAACCAACTGAGCTATCCATGTTGTCAAGCCTAGGATTTCAGCAGAAGTCAAGCCTGCCTCCGACTCCCAGCTTCTGCCTGCTTTCGGTTCACACACACTCTGGCTTTTTACTTTTTCAGTACCAGCCAGGGAAGGGAGGGGAGCCCCTTCCATTTGCCCTCTAGCACAAAGCGGTCCTTAGGGGCAGGGCCATCAATTCACAAACTTTCTTGACTAGTTCAGCAATGGAATCCTCCATTAGAATTTAACCCTGACTGGATCCAGGTACCCAGGGATTAGAAGGGACTCAAGCATACAGAATAAGTCCCCAAACTAACAATATTTTTTTTAAAAAAAAATCTGCCCCAATTAATTAGGTAGGCTGCCTTCCCCACCCTGCCCATCTCAGGCTTTTAAAGGCTTCTAAGTTCAGGACATTTTGAAATCTTGCCAATGGTTCCGTTTTATTCTTCTTAAAAGATTGTTAAGCCTGAGGGCAGAACCTGTCTTGTTTTAATTGATTTTACATAAGCAGCTCCGTGAGCTTTTTAGAGTGAAGAACAAAGGTACAAATGCTCTAAATTTATAGAGGTAAAGGCCAGGGCCCCAAAGAAGGCAAGTTTTTATGATATTGCTTTGAGCACTGTCATACAACAGTGTGGCATAGTGGTTGGAAGGGAAGACCGAGACTTGGGAGAGACTGGGCAGTCACTTTGTGAACACGATGCTGGACTAAATGGGCCATTGGCCTGACCCAACAGGCTTTTCTGTGTTCTTAGACAAATGTTCAAATCCACCACTCAGCCATGTAGCTCACTGGATTAGGCCAGTCACTGCCTCCCAGCCAAACCCACCTCACAGGGTTGCTGTGAGGATAACATCGGGGAGGAAAACAGTGAGCTCCTTGGGAGGGAAAGTAAATGTACAAATGAACAAGCAGACAATTTTAACTGTGTGAAGGTGAAAACTTTTAGATAAAGGGGTATTTTTAAAAAAACAAAGGAAAAAATCCAAGCAATAAATCAATTAAACATGCTGCAGCCTAGCAACAATGATTTTATATATTACCATCATTATTGGCTTGGGATGCACCCAGCTAAATCATACTCAAGAGTCGTTTAGTCGTGTCCGACTCTTTGTGACCCCCTGGACCAGAGCACGCCAGGCACTCCTGTCTTCCACTGCCTCTCGCAGTTTGGTCAAACTCATGCTGGTAGCTTTGAGAACACTGTCCCACCATCTCGTCCTCTGTCGTCCCCTTCTCCTTGTGCCCGCCATCTTTCCCAACATCAGGGTCTTTTCCAGGGAGTCTTCTCTTCTCATGAGGTGGCCAAAGTCTTGGAGCCTCAGCTTCAGGATCTGTCCTTCCAGTGAGCACTCAGGGCTGATTTCCTTCAGAATGGATAGGTTTGATCTTCTTGCAGTCCATCAAACCTATCCATTCTGAAGGAAATCGGCCCTGAGTGCTCACTGGAAGGACAGATCCTGAAGCTGAGGCTCCAATCCTTTGGCCACCTCATGAGAAGACTCCCTAGACCCACTGAATATACTGCGCCTAAATTAACCCTGTCCATTGCTTTCAAAGCTTCTAAAGTACGATTACAGTTTAGATACAATGGCATGTGAGCCCTCTTGAGAATCCTTGGATGGGGGAGATTTATAAATAAAATTAAAAATACATTTTAAAAAATGGCTCCTGCTCTCTCGCCCCCCTGCCTTTCACAAAGGTACACTGCCTCTGACTATGGAGGGTTCTCTATCATACGCACAGCGAGCGAAGACAAACACCTTCCCCTGCCTAGGCGAAGGGCCTGTCACGTGACGCCAGGGCAAGCCCGGGTCACGTGACGTCGCTGCAGCCGCCGGTCGCGCCGCGCGTGACGGCACCACTCTGCGCCCAGCACGGCGGCGCTGAGCAGAAAAAAGGAGAAAGCGGACCGCTGAGGGGGGGAGTTCGCCGCGGGCCCAACAGTCGCCGCTGACGGGCGGCCGAGCTCCGGGGCGGAAGCGGCCGAGCGGGTAAGGAGCCTCCGAGAAGCCTCCGGCTGAGGGAAAAGGAGCGGGAGGAGAGCGCGGGAGGGGGAAAGCGGCGGGCGCTGGGCGGGAAAGCGGCGCTTCGCTCCGCGCGTGCGCACTGCCCTGCTGTGAGAGGAAGCTGCCGCCCAGCGCGCATGCGCGGCCGAGCGACGCTTTCCCCGCCCCCCTTTACCAGGGCGAGCAGTGCGCCGCTTTTCCCTCGATAAGACTCGGCGGCCTTCTGCTTCGCGCATGCGCGCCTACTGCTGGCCGGTGTTCTCTGCGTCTTAAGCGACGATGCGCTCAGTAAGCCAAAGGGGCGGGGAAGGCGGAGGTTTGCGTTGCCCAAGAGGAGAGGATGGGAGAGGTGGGTGGGAGATGAGAGAGGCAGAGAAAGGGGCGGGAGGGGTTGTCTCGCGTTGTCATCTCTTGTCTGCCTCGCGCTTCCTTATTTTTTTTTGGGAGGGGGGATCGGGGCCCTGCAGAGAAATCCAGCCAGCGGATCCTGTGCACGCTTAGCCTGGGAGCGCAGCCCCGTTAAACTCAGTGAGGTTTGCTCCTGTGGGGAATTGCACAGTTAGTTAGCATGCAATCCTGCATTTCCTGAGTTCAGTGGGCCTGACTTCTGAGTGTACACACGCAGGGTTGCACTATTCAAGGGCAGAGCCATGACAAAAAAACTCCCACCAAATAACCCCAGGAATGGTAGTTTGCGAAGGGTACTGGGAATTGTAGATCTGTGAGGGGAAACTATAGTTCCCAGGACTGTTGGGAGTCATGTACTTTAAATGTGCATTGGGTGTGCTTTAAATAATAATAATAATACATTTTTATTTATACCCCACCCTCCCCAGCCAAGACCAGACTCAGGGCGGCTAACAACCAATAATAAAAACAAGTTGATTAAAATACAGTTTAAAAGATTAAGATACAACATTAAAACATTAGGATGCAGCCTCTTCACAAATGCAAGGTGTGGATCAGGCATAGGCAGACTTGGCCCTCCGGATGTTTTGGGACTACAACTCCCATCATCCCTGACCACTGGTCCTGTTAGCTAGGGATCATGGGAGTTTTAGTCCCAAAACATCTGGAGGGCCGAGTTTGCCTATGCCTGGTGTGGATCTTCCCCATGAGTATTGCTGTCCTTCTTTCCACCTTAACTGCCCCCTGCTCATTATACCTCAGCGCAGGTGAGAGTGGGGTGGGTGTTGCATGCCTTTCTCTCCACACCTCACTCTAGAGAAAATGGAAAGGAGATAGTTTAAAACCTAGAGCTGCTCACTAACCCCAGAAACCTTGTATCTGTGTATCTGAAGAAGTGTGCATGCACACGAAAGCTCATACCAAGAACTAACTTAGTTGGTCTTTAAGGTGCTACTGGAAGGAAAAATTTTTTTTTGTTTTGACTATGGCAGACCAACACGGCTACCTTTCTGTACCCAGAAACCTTAATGGTCTCCTCAGGAAGCATGGAATTGCAGGCCACTAGCCTCTTAGGCTTGAGCCCTAACCCCATCTACTATGGAACTGGCCCCATTGAATTAAAGAGGCTTTGCTTCTGATTAGATGGAGTTACAATTGTGCTGCTAGGGTGGTTTTAGAAAGAAGGAAAGAAAGAAAAAGACAGGCTTCTATCAAGTGGGATGTTGGAGTAGGATGGTTCACCCAGTCCTCCCCTCTGCCAGCCCGCTGCCTTTCCAATATGGTTGCAGAGGAAAATATTTTCTTTCCTCTATGCATAGGAACCACAAAGGCTGGAGGAGGAGGAATGGAGTGACATGTCCCTTCATTTCCAACCTGCTCACTTTCCTGTATGGAATTCCAGGTTGCCTATGCAACGAGATGAACTGTTAAATACAAGGTGTCCTTTTATTTTGAAGGAAGGGATATGCTTATTATTGAGTCATGACTTGAAAACAATATGTTTCCTTGTTGCTGTTCAGTATGGTTAGCATCAGTGCCCACATGATGCTTAACTGCGGTTGACTAGAAAGAGATGATCTTAATGCTGATGGGGGACAGAATGCGGTGTATTGGGGCCTTTAAACTGTCCTAATACAGACTGTGTGCTCCATATTTCTTTGAGAGTACAGACTCTGGTACTGGCTGCAGAATTCAACTTTGCAAGCATCTGGACTTTAAAAAGTAAAAGTTTCCAGCCCTTATGGTTGCCGAGGTTTGTATGGAGGTACCTGGTGAAATCTCTAAAGCCAGAGTAGTGTGAAATAAGATGTCCAGTGGTCCATGCCCAACTTGCCCCTTTTGTGACTAGCAAATCCAGCCCGCCAAAGTTAGTAACATGCATGGGGCAGGCAAAGAGTGACAGAGAACTCCATCGTTCTCACAGCAGCATGTTACACTTCTGCACTGGAGGCTTGGTGTGTGGTGGTCCACTTGGTTTCTGTGCTGGGCTCTGGAGAGGGATGGAGCCCTCCAGTCTTTCTCTGCCAAACAGCTCATCTGCCTGCATGGAATTCCTTATTGCCTCTGGCTGTCAGGCCAGCGCTTAAATGCAAGGCTGAGCGAGCCACAGTAAACTGTTCAAAATGAAAGAGTTGTACAGACATGCATGATTTAATCAGGCCGCAGTTCAGGAGTGGGGAACATTTGGACTTCCAGCTGTTGCTGAGTATCCCTGAGCTTCTTTGGGAGGAAGGGCCTGCTAAATGTTTAAAAGTAAATAAAGATTCCATCAGCCCTAGCAAGTATGTCTAATAGGCGTAGAGGGGAGGCGGGGAGCTGTAGTTCAACTGCACCTGCTGTAGTTCATATATATATTGCAAATGTGTGCAGTTGAAATGTTGTACCCTGAAAAGCTATACTATGCTCACCCCTGTTCTTTAATGGCCCCCCTCTTATCCCGCCCCAGTATATTTTGATTTAATCACCTTCATTCTGCAGGCAGTTATCTGTGCTTCATGAGAGAGGCCTGCTGCAGATCAGAGCTTAATTGAAATTGGAATCCATGCTGCTTTTCCCAATTGTCAGCCTCTGCAATAACATTAAATGCAAAAAAGGGGGGGTGCCTTTCTTTCCACCTTCCTCTCTGAATCTCAGTGTGTGTTGCTCACCAAAAATCATTTGCTTAATAGGTCTCCCCTCACCTCCCGGATGTGTTAACTCTTATTATGTGTTGCTTCCTCCTGGGTGAGGACTTGACTGGCCTCTTTGCTGGTGACTATAAATAGTCTAGGGTGGTAGTAATGACTGATTGGTTCTCAGTGTTCATCCCACTGCATGGAGAGCCTTGGGGTTTTCCGTCTGTTGCTGAAATGTGTAGCTTTCTGTTCCTGTTTCCATTTCACTTCGGAGGTAGGCTGGTAGGAATATGGAGAGCTTGAAATGTTCCTGATTCCTTATCCTCTCTGGCCGGAGCAAAAGGTGCGTGAACAAGCAAGCTGAAATGGTGGAAGAGGAGAATCAGGGGAGAAATCCTACAGAGTTACTTCCCAGTGTGATTGGACATGGACCACAGTGTGGGTGGAGACACCCTTTCACCATGGTGGCTTGCTCATGTGTCAGCTAGAACTTCCTTCTCCATCTTGCCTTTCCTCTGAGGAACTCTGAGTGGCTTGTGTGAGTTTCCCAAACAGATACTGACTGCAGTCTCAGTTGTTCCTGTTCTTGGTGGGCTAAATGGTAAAGAGCTCTGTGGCTTGTTTTGTTTTGCTGTGGAGCACGCCTTGAGTTTCACTCGTTGGTCCCTCTCTGAGCCTTAAGATTCTGTGTTAGTTCTAGATGCATCAAGGCCACTGTGCCTTGGAACCAGCCAAGCTTCCTCCTAAAACAGCAATGTTAGACAAAGATATCCAAAGTGAATAACATGTGAATGACTTTGGTAGCCCAGCTGCCAAGCCTTCCAGTGTATGCTGTTTAAAGGTGCATCAACCGCTTGTAAAAACGCGCTTCGCCAATCTGGAGGGCGCCAAGTTGGCAAAGGCTGCTATATTTTAGAATGTTTTATATTATTGGCTTCTGCCTCATAACGGGCAGACCAGCAGGTGGCTGATTACAAGCCTCAATTGTACCAACCTGCAGAGTGTGTGTAATGGGATACAGTGATGATTCTATTGATCTCTCAAGTCCTCTGAGGGAAGCTTTCTTTTTATTGCGCCTGCTTCACATGTAGCACCAGTTATCTTTACAGAGTGCCAGAAGGAAACCGGAGTGCGAATGGGTAGTTTTAAATACGGCACCTAATTAATGCGTGGAATTTGATGTGGGGGGCGGCTACGGTGGCAGTGGAAAGGAAAAGCGGATGCAACACATGTGAAGGCTGTCTGTACTATGCTAACTGAATCAAATGGAACCTCCACATTCAGAGGCAGTCTCTGATGACCCACTGCTGGGGATCAGCAGCAGCAGAGAGGAATGGCCTTCATTCCCTGTTTGTGACTTTCCTGATAGATCTCCAAACTTAGTTCAGCCCTCTGATTGCTGTAGGGGCCCTCTGCTGCACTGATGTAGGATGCTGTGTGCCTCTGTGTGTTTGTGTGTGTAAAAAAGAAATAAATAAATGGAAGACATCCTTGCATTAGGGTACAGTGGTACCTCGGGTTACATACGCTTCAGGTTACATACGCTTCAGGTTACACACTCCGCTAACCCAAAAATATTGCTTCAGGTTAAGAACTTTGCTTCAGGATGAGAACAGAAATTGTGCTCTGGCGGCGCGGTGGCAGCAGGAGGTCCCATTAGCTAAAGTGGTGCTTCAGGTTAAGAACAGTTTCATGTTAAGAACGGACCTCCGGGACGAATTAAGTACTTAACCCGAGGTACCACTGTATTGCCCATTAAGGCACTGCTTATTGTGCTTCCCAGAGAAGGAGGGGCTGCAGCTCAGTGTTGAAAAATCTGTTTTCCATTGTGAATGCTCCAGGTTCAATCCCCAGTTTCTCCAGGTAGGGCTTGGAGAGAACCCTGTCTGAAATGCTGGAGAGCCGCTTTGAGTCATTGTCGACCAGGAGTTTGCAGACTGTGGTCTATGGACTACCAGTGGTCCGCATACTTCATTCAGGTGGTCTGTGGCATGCATGTGGACTTGTGGTTGAAAATGGGAGGACGGCACATGCATCTCATTAAATATTCACAGTTGCTTTTAAATTGTGTTTCCGTGGCTTCGTTATTTCTCATATTGTATTGCAATTTGAATCCTGTGGAATCGACTAAAATACAATTATATAAGGAGAAAATGCCATTAAAAATCATACAGCATCTAGCATAGCACATTACATTGCTACAACACGCATGAAGCAGGTTCGCCAAGCCCCTCAGCAACTTCTAGGTAGTTAGTGGGAAATTATTTATTTATTATTTGAACCGTGAGTGTAGACACAGAATTGAGCAAGACAGACAAATGGTCTGATTCAGCCTAGGGCAGCTTCCTATGCCTGGACCACCACGTTGGCTGCTGCAAGGAAGGGATTATTGACCAAGATTTGGCTTTGACTTGATGCAGCTTGTCCCCTCTGATGTTCTTAAACAAATTCATAAAAGCTGCTCCCTTACATTCCAACAAGTCCTGGTCTCTGGGTTCCTTGGCCAGACTGCAGGTGTTGGCAGGATTTGTCCCAAGCATTACAAGGGGCTTAGCCCCTCTAGGTCCCAGTCGGAGCTCCCAGGAGGACGGGTTGCTCTCTGGTGTCGATGTGGGACTAGGGGGACCCCCCCCCCAAGGTAGGCTTGCCCCAAGTGTGGAGTGCACCTTCGCAGATTGTAATTGGGGGGAGGAGTTAAAACAGTTCCTGATTTAAATTTTGAAACCTGACCCTAAATGCATTGGCTTGTATCCAACGAAGTATTATGTCCAGAGTAGATTCCCTGAAATCAAGGGATGCAGCTAAATTAAGACTCAATCCATGCAAAGGTAGGATAGGTAAAGGTAAAGGGACCCCTGACGATTAGGTCCAGTTGTGGCCGACTCTGGGGTTGCGGCGTTCATCTCGCTTTATTGGCCGAGGGAGCCGGCATACAGCTTCCGGGTCATGTGGCCAGCATGACTAAGCTGCTTCTGGCGAACCAGAGCAGTGCACGGAAACGCCGTTTACCTTCCTGCCAGAGCGGTACCTATTTATCTACTTGCACTTTGACGTGCTTTCGAACTGCTAGGTTGGCAGGAGCAGGGACCGAGCAACGGGAGCTCACCCCGTCGTGGGGATTCGAACCGCCGACCTTCTGATCAGCAAGTCCTAGGCTCTGTGGTTTAACCCACAGTGCCACCCGCGTCCCTTAAAGGTAGGATACACACGGTTTAAACAAGGAACGTAAACCCTCAAGCGCTCTAGTTTTCTGATTCCAAATCCTAGACGGCGCACATTATTTTTAGAAATAATAATAATAATAATAAAGCCCTTGATAGACGCCCCCCTCCAAACTCCCATTTCAGTTTGTTCCATCCGTTTCTAAACCATCTATACCTGTGTCGTTCATCACCACCACGTGTGTTTAACAGGGAAGGTTTCTTTATAGGCATGTAGCTGTGGAGGCTGGTGTTAGCAACTTAAACATAGCTGTCAACTTTCCCCTTTTCTTGCGAGGAATCCTATTCGGAATAAGGGAACTTCCCTTTAAAAAAAGGGAAAAGTTGACAGCTATGAACTTAAACCATGCCTGATGCTGCTCTTTGAACTTCCTTTCCCTCTCCTTTTCAAAAAGGCGGTACCTGGGAAGAGGGAGATTAGGTTTCCTCCTCTCCTCTCTTCCGCCAAAGGGTTTCGAAGACTGGAGGCGGAGAGTTTTGTGCCCTCTCCAAAGAAGGCGGCTCCGGCTTCACTTCCTCCTCCTCCCCATACTTCCCCCCCCGTATCACGTGCTTGGTGGCGGCGCGCTGCTGTTCTTTCGTCATCAGCCCTTGCCGGCGACCCTCCTGCACAATAGAGGCGGCTTCAATCGACGGTGCCCGCAGGGTAGTTTTTTGGGGGGAGGTAAGGTAAGGCCAGGCCAAGGCAAGCTTCGCTCGGAAGGGGATCGGGGCACGGAGGGGGGGTGCATGTGTGTGTGTGCAAAGTCCTGCTTTCCACCGTCTTGGAAGAAGCGCCCCGTTTCCCATGCATGCAACACAAGGGCCGCACAAGCCTCTCTCCAGCCCCCTTCCCCCCCTCTCCTCTGGGGCTGCACCAGTGCCCCTCCGTAGAACTGCACCAGTAAACGCCATGCATGCAACCAGCCTGTCCCTAGACGAGCCCGATCCACTTGCATGCCTACTCGGAGGTGAATTCCGCGGAGCTCAGCGGGATTAACTCCCGCGTCGGAGAGGGGCATAGGATTGCAGCGTGATCTGCAAAATGGAACCTCCGGGTTGAGAAGCAGTATACCTTTGAACGTCAGTTGTTAGGAGAGGGAGCAACCCCCGGAAATCGGGAGCGGGGTTGTTTTTCTGCCTTGCTGAAGGCTTCGCAGAAGAAACACGCAGTCAGCCCTTATTGGAAAAGGGGTTACTGTGGGTCTGGTCAGGGCAGTTGCCCATTAAACAGCACGCTTTGCATTAGTTGCTAACAAAATCAGCTGTAGTTTGGGAAAGGAATGTAGGCTATGTTAGAGAACTAGTGTAGCTTAATGGTGAAAAGCCTGGGTTGTGAACCTGGAAGTACTCTGTTCAGATGTTGTCTCAGTATGTTGTAGCAAAGTGGAGCAGTGAAGGTTAAGTGCACGCACACACAATAGGATGATAACCATCCTGGCCCACCTTAAAGGGTTGTTTGTGAGCATTATTTTAAAGTGCTCTGTATAAATTCTGAGTAGTTCCGTTTATTTTTGTTATGAGCTTCACTACAGTGGACTTGGATCTTTCGTATCTCATGGATGGTTGTGTGGTATGCATCTTCGATTGTTTACATTGACTTGTTTATACCTGCCTCCTAAAGATTAATCCAAAGTGGCTAAGCACACATTAAAAAGTGTGTCTCCTGTGCTTACATTAATCCACAGCATGGTGGGTTTGCTATAGTCCAATGCATGCAGTGTTAACCCCTCCCCTTGAAGTCTCCCCGCAATCCTGTGTCTACCAGTGGCTGTCCTGTGGGAAAGGTTCTGTGAGAACACAGAGGCAAACAAAGGTTTCGTACACATTGCCACTTACTTCTATTCCAGTGCTCTTCCACCACTGGTGTCCATAGGTATCCTGTGCTTTCTTGAGAAACACTGTTGCTTGATGCATTTCCCATCTGATTTGAATATATAAACTATTGCTATGCTGAGGTGTATACTTTTCAGACATTTCTTGTGCATGTGCGGATGACAGCCTATGTGCAGTTGGCAGTTTCATTGAGTAGCAGTTTGGGGTGCATGAGTTGCAGGCACGGGGAAACAAACCTGGTAGTGGTGTATACAGCTGCTTAAAAAAAGCAACTTGAAGCACAGGGGGAACTACTCCCACTGTGTTTTAAGCCGCTAATGTGTACATGCCAGCAAATCTGGCTCCTGTCCCAGCTCCCTTTGCCCCTCACACAAGTATTGACCACCAATTTTCTGTTGCAAGGATCCTGACAACTCTTTTACACATTGATCATTGTCTTGCGACATTAATGTTGTTTGTAAGCCATCATGGAAGGAATTGCTTCCTGAAAGGTGGGGTATAAATCATTGTTGAAATGATGACCACACTTTTAGGCATTTTTCAGGCTATGCTGTCTTTCCTTTTCCCTACACCATATGCAGCAGTTTCTCTGCTAAAAAGCACATGTGTGCGTGCTTGTTTCTTGGCTTTCGGGGGGTGGTTGCCTTGTAAGAGCAGCTTGAAGCTGTAGGTAGACACTTCTGCCTCTTGATGTGGCCAAAGCATGATATTTAATTTATTTGGAACTCAATAACCGTCACTGTCGGTTGTTGGTACAAGAGAAGCTAAATAAATATTAACACAGAACAAGCACAAAAAAACAATAGCAGCATTCAGCAGTTACAGGAAGTCACAGAAAAAAACACATTTAGACAGTAAAGACAATATACTGGAAAATAAAAACACTGTTGGTATAGGAACCTGGTCAGCCATCAGTTTTACAGGAAAGCCAATTCACAGAGAGCCTAGGAACACGGGAATCTGTCTTACACCAAGTCAGGCCAGTAATCCGTCTAGCTCAGAATTGTCTACATCAGTGTTTCCCAAACTTGGGTCTCCAGCTGTTTTTGGACTACAACTCCCATCATCCCTAGCTAGCAGGACCAGCGGTCAGGGATGAAGGGAATTATAATCTGAAAACAGCTGGAGACCCAAGTTTGAGAAACTCTGGTCTACACTGATAGGCAACAGTGGCTTTTCAGGGTCTCAGGCAGGGCACATGCCCAGTGCCGCCTGTAGATGGCGGGGATTGAACCTGGGACCTTCTGCATGCAGAGCAGGTGCTCTTCTGCTGAGCTAGAGACTGTTCCTTCCATGGGAAGGATGGAGGATGGTTTTCCCCGGTCCTCCTAAGTAGGCTGGTAGCAAGACCTGTTGCTGCAGCAACCACCACACCATGGTACTATGCTGCTTGGGGAGATGGAACTTGATCCTCTACTTGCCAATCATAATTTAAGAAGAGCCATTGTGGATTGGGCCCAAGGGGCAATCTAATCTAGCATCCTCAGTCCGTCATAGCGCCCTCCGGATGCATCTAGGGAAGCCCACAAGCCGGACAGGAGAGCCACAGCGTTCTCTCATTGTAAGTCTCCCAGCAATACCCTTTTAGAAGTAGACTGCCTCTGAACATGGAGGTTCCATTTGAATATCATGATTTCTCATGACCATCTTTTTTCTAAGTGCGGTAAGGCACTATCTAGCCCTTGTGGTTCATTTCTCTCCTAATCAAAGTTTCTTGGCTTACTGATCGTGATTTCTTTCAAGAGACACGAACCACAGTCAGTGAATTCCATAAGCACAGCAGCCTGAAGATTAACAAGCCCGGCCCACTCATGTTTTTCAGAAGCTGCCGTAAGTGCTGATCCTTCCCTTTTTCTGGGTCATTTATATTCTAGCAAGTTTCAACTAAATATCTGATGTATACTTGTTTTGGTTTCTGTGCATGTGTTACAGATAAATAAGATGTTGCCTCGCCGCATGTAACACAAGTGTTTGTTTCTGTGGTTGAGAATAGCTGTGCCAAGTGGGGTGGCGGTGAGCTCAATCTTCCCACCCCTGCAATCTTAATTTGTGGGATAATTGTTGTCAGTAGCTTTTATCCATGTTAAGTAGAGGACCAGGCTAATTTCCTGGATGGTGGGGATATCATGGCATCTGTATCTGTCCTGCTACATAAGCTGCCCAGGAGGGTCTCACTCCTATCAGCGACCATAAAGCAACTAACTGCACCTTTTGGATCAAGTGCATTGCCCCGCATAGAGCTCATTGCAGCCATCCAGGTTTGAAGTAACCAGTGCCTGAACCACTGTGGCCCAGCTTCCCCAGTCCAGGTTGCAGCTGTCGTAACCAGTTGCAGTTGGTAAAATGCACTTCTAGCCATTCATGTTACCTGGACCTCCAGGGACAAAGCTGGATCCAGAAGCAGCCCCAGACTGTGAACCTGCTCCTTCAGGAAAAGAATGGACCAATTGCTTGGACCTGGGGACCCTTCGCCCACAGTGCCTCCGCCTTGCCAAGATTCAAGCTCAGCTTGTTTCTCCACATCCCATCTCACCACTGCGTCCAGGGCGCTGCTCTAGGGCTTGCTTGCATGGCCTCTCCTGATTCAAATGTTGTGGATAAATAGAGCCGAGTGTCAGCAGCATACTGATGGCACCTTGCCCCAAAACACCTAATGACTGCTCCCAGCGGCTTCATATAGAAATGAAATAGCGTGGGAGATGAGATAGTGCCCTGCGGCAGGCGCCCCATTCATTATGCACATCAAAAAGAGAGCTGAACGGTATAGTTGCCTCTATCCCGAGTCAGACCATTGGCCTCTCACTTTGAAGGCAGCAGCTCTCAGCAAAGACTGCCAGACCCGTTATTGGTGCATTTCAGGGGGTTGGATTAGATGACCCTTTGAGTCCCAACTCTACAGTTCTGTGATTCCTTTTTATTAACTGCAGATGTTGGGAACGGAACCTGGAACCCTCAGGATGAAGCACAAGTTCTTTGCCACAGAGTTGTGAGCCCTTGAGAGAGTTCTTCCTGGGTAGTTGTGTGTAGGCTTATTTGCATGGCTGATTTTACTTTGCACAAAGCCTCTGGGCTCTGCTACCGTCAACAGCTACGACATTTTGCAGACTGTTAAGTTTGGCTTTGAAAGTTGTTGAGATGTGCATTTCACTTTAGTCAGTGTCCATGCTGCCCAAAACCTTCCTCATTTAAGAATCCAAAGAAGGAAGCTTTTTTTCCTTTCTTTTTCAAAGCGTATTCTCAATCGGGCAGGAAATGGGATATGTGTGAACTGCAGACTTGGCTGCCACAAGAGATGTTGTTGGCTCCAAATAATTGAAATATGTTTGGCAACGCCATGAATATTGGGCACGTACTTTCCCTCTGGGATAAAGTTACCGCCCTTGAACCTTGTTGCAAAGCGCAGCGTGAGAGCTGCAACTGGGGTGAAATTTCACCTTCCCGGCTCAAGTGATCAGGCAGTTTGAACAGAGCCAGAGGGGCTGCTCTCAGAGTGCCAGGTTAGACAGGTGAGTTGAACTGTGGCTGGTAAGTTTCTGTGGTGGTGTTTAGGCCCCCTGGGTGTTAGAAGAGGGCAGGGGCAAACTGGGAGGGTGAATTCCTCCCCTTTTGTAATTTAGATCCCCCCGCAACTTATGCTTAGCTGGTTTCAAGAACATGATGCAAACACATGCAAAAGCTTAGATCTCCTTTCGATGTGTCACAGCTGCCTGAGAGAAGGCTGCTGGCTGAAACCAGAATGATGATGATGTTAGAATTTATACACCACCTTTCATTTGAAGCAGAAAATGCCAAGGTTTGGTATTTGCACTTGGGCAAAAAAAATGAGAGGCACAAATACAAGATGGGTGACACCTGGCTTGAGAGCAGTACATGTGAAAAGGATCTAGGAGTCTTGGTTGACCACAAACTTGACATGAGCCAACAGTGTGACGCGGCAGCTAAAAAAGCCAATGCAATTCTGGGCTGCATCAATAGGAGTATAGCATCTAGATCAAGGGAAGTAATAGTGCCACTGTATTCTGCTCTGGTCAGACCTCACCTGGAGTACTGTGTCCAGTTCTGGGCACCACAGTTCAAGAAGGACACTGACAAACTGGAACGTGTCCAGAGGAGGGCAACCAAAATGGTCAAAGGCCTGGAAACGATGCCTTATGAGGAACGGCTAAGGGAGCTGGGCATGTTTAGCCTGGAGAAGAGGAGGTTAAGGGGTGATATGATAGCCATGTTCAAATATATAAAAGGATGTCACATAGAGGAGGGAGAAAGGTTGTTTTCTGCTGCTCCAGAGAAGCGGACACGGAGCAATGGATCCAAACTACAAGAAAGAAGATTCCACCTAAACATTAGGAAGAACTTCCTGACAGTAAGAGCTGTTCGACAGTGGAATTTGCTGCCAAGGAGTGTGGTGGAGTCTCCTTCTTTGGAGGTCTTTAAGCAGAGGCTTGACAACCATATGTCAGGAGTGCTCTGATGGTGTTTCCTGCTTGGCAGGGGGTTGGACTCGATGGCCCTTGTGGTCTCTTCCAACTCTATGATTCTAAGGTGGTTCACAAAAAGATAAAGACAGCAGCGAAATGACGACAACAAAACCAGTAATGACACAGGTGCCCACAATTAATTAGAATGCATTGTAAAACAGCTGCATTAAAACATACATGATTAAACTATATAGTAAACAAGTCCATCAAAGCAGCATCACAATTAAAACATGAGTCTTAAGCGGGGAAGTGTTTGTCTGAACAGTTGTATGTTCAAGAGCTGGCAGAAGGCCAGTGCGTGATGGGGCCTCCTGTATTTCAACAGGTAGAGCATTAAGCAACACTGGTGCCACGACTGAGAAAGCCCACCTCAGTGTTACCACAAGCAGATAATCATCAGGCTATGGCAGAATGAATCGTCTTAATGCCTTACCAGGCAGTGGTGGGAAATGGCACCTTTCGGTTAACCTGGTCCAGAGTTAAGCTCTTTCCTTCCTTCTGGAAAGACCTGCCTCCGATCTTTCCAGTGTATCTTGAGGCCGCTATATATTTTTTTGGGGGGTGGGGAATAACTTGTGTTTTAATGGGGCAGAGTGTTGGTGGGCTTTGAATCTTAACCTTGGTGAATTGAGGAGAGGGCCCAAAGGTTCTTGATCCATGTACAGTGGTACCTCAGGTTACAGACGCTTCAGGTTACAGACACTTCAGGTTACAGACTCCGCTAACCCAGAAATAGTACCGCAGGTTAATAACGTTGCTTCAGGATGAGAACAGAAATCGCGGGGCGGCAGCAGCAGCGGGAGGCCCCATTAGCTAAAGTGGTGCCTCAGGTTAAGAACAGTTTCAGGTTAAGAACAGACCTTCAGAACGAATTAAGTTCTTAACTCGAGGTACCACTGTATTCATAACTTACAAGAATGAGTCCTATAGAGTATGCATGAATACCCAATGATCTTTGTGACTTCACTCTGAAAGGCAGACACTGTATGTAATATCACATCGGTGTTGGTTGTTATTGGGTGCTTTATTGGCCATAGAGCTATTCGTTGTAAAGTTTTAAAATCCTTTCACGTTCATGCCACAAAAGCATGGTGCTCAGTTTATTGCTGTTTTGTTTTGGTTTTTAAATTCTTTCGGATGGCTTCTTTGCCAAAGATGAACCAGGTGCTTCCCACTGTTCCTCATCCCATGCAACAGCTGTGCAGTTCTGCCCCCCCCCCATTGAACTGACCTGGCGAGCTCTTCCACAGTCACCATGTGCATGTCTCGTTTTGCACCTGGAGAGGCGAGCGGGTTATCTGAGCCTGTTAACCAATCCGAGGAGGAAAGTTTATGCTGTGCCATTTGCAACCTGCCCTTGACCCGGTTTTGAGCTACGCGCCTGCATCGCTTAATGCTTCTCACTTGGAGTTCTAGGATGGCTCCTGGCGCCTCTGCTCTGTTGGCTGTCTGAGATCTGTAGGTATCAATTATGTGTGTTAACCCAGCATGCTGGCTGATGGGAGTTGTAGTCCAAAATATTTGGAGGGCATGATAGATCGGCCTACGGCTATGTTAAGAGGAGATAGTTTGGGGGGGGGGCGCGCATGTCACTTCCATTCAGTTTTCTCTTCTGTCATATCCAGGCCTCATCTGCACCATACATTGAAAGCACTATTTAAACAGTTGTGGCTTCTCCCTAAAGAATCCTGGGAAACGGTTGTTTGTTAGGGGTGCTGAGGGTTAGGAAACCCATATTCCCCTCCTAGAGTTCCCTGGGAAAAGGAATTGATTGTTAAACCACTCTGAGAATCGTAGCGCTGTGTGTATTGTAATTTGTCAAGATGACACGCACCCATAGGAGGTGAAGCCAGAGCAGTCATTCATACATTCACCTAGTCATTCACTAGGCAGGTTCTTCAATACTCTCCGTACTGGAAGTTACTGAGCAGTGAGCAATGGCTGAAAAGAGCCACCTCCATGAAGGCAAATGGGCAGTTGCTGTTGTGGATAGATGCATGTGTGTCTCAGGAGCCTTCGAAACAAACAAGCAGATAGAGGTGTGTGAACTTAGTACTGAGGCTGGTTTAGGAATGACCAAAGGTATTGTTAAGGAGATGCGGAAAGATACCCCAAACTGCAGGAAGCTGGTGCCTCCTTGGTTGCAGTGTTGGAGCAGAGAAGGCTGAGTTGAGGTCTGGCAGCTCTGGGTAAGGGATAAAGGAAAGAAGAGTTAGAAGTGAACGAATCTCCCAGTTAGAGAAGCATGAGATTCTGGTAAGTGCTTTCCCTTCTGCCTCACAGATAATAGTCACTCCCACCAGCCTGTGATGAAAAGGAACCAAAAGTATTTTCCTGTAAGGGGCTGTGGGGCTTTCCCTTCCTATGCTTTTTTACTTCTAGGCAATGCTGCAATGAGCTTGCAAGAGAGGGGGAGGAAGCACTCATCATCGGTTTCTCTCCCCACCTAAAGTCCCCCCCCCCCCCGCAAAACCCTAAAGCTAATGGCTTTAACTCCGGCCCATCCCTCTGGCTGTAACTAGACACTCCTTGGGCGGAACAGCATAGAGGGAGGCTGGACCTCCGGAGAATTGAAAGCGAAACTTATCTGGCAGTTATGTTAAGTGAGTGATTCTAGCCTGCCTGCTGCACTGTGGAGAGAGAAGGGAGGAGGATAGTGGGGTGTTTGTGTAATTCTTGCAGAGTCCTTGCTTTGTGGCGAGCCTTTCCTTCTTCCCTACCACCCACGGGTGTCTGTCTCTCTCATAGTGTGGGGGACACACACCTCCTCTTTCTCCTCTTCCCTTGCCCCCTCCTTGTTCTGGGGAAGGCCTTCTCTTCGCAGAGCTTTCCCCCTCTTTTTTTGTTTCTTGCTATCTATGCAATGCCTGGTTCTTACCAGCGTGGAACAAAAAGAGGTAAGACTATCCGGTTTCCCTTATCTATACCTGTTTTACCAGTTGCCTCCCCTTGAAATGTCTGGAATTCTCTCTGCGACCCCTCAACCAACCCAACCCCAACCCCGCCTTCCTTGTTCCCTTGTAGCTCCTGAGATTGAGGTAGTTAGGGTTTGAACAGAGGGTATTCTGGAAAGGAATATCGCTCCCTCTCTATGGGCTTCAAAACTGCCGAAAACCCCAGAGAGCCACTGCCAGTCAGTGTAGGCATTACTAAGCTAGCTGGACCGATGTTCTGACTTCTCATAAAGCAAGTTCCTGTTCTCCCAGAGAGCAGGAGACGCTTAATTTGGTTGCTGCAGAAAGAGTCTTGTGGTGCCTTGAAAGATAGCCCATCCCATGGCTCCATACCATAGTAAATTTGTAAGTCTGAAAACACCACAGGTCTCTTTCTTTGTGTGTGGGTACTGTGACAAACTGAAGCCACAATACTGTACCTGCTTTCCTGGTGACGAAGCCCCTGTGAACTTGGTGGGGTGATCCTGTACATCTAGGAATGTAAAAGGATTGCATTGCCAGGCTGCAGTCTTGCTAGCACTTGCTTGGGAGTAAGTTCTGTTGAACTCCGTGAAGTTTGCTTTCGGATGGACCCGGCTGGGATGGCCTTAACATGGCTACCCCTCTTAAAGATTTCTTTTTCATCGACTGAAGGGAAGATGTAACTGTTATGTTGGTTCTGTGGGTTAGAACAAGGTGGTTGTTTTTATTTTAAAAAAGTTTGGCTCTCCAACATCAGTCATAGATTTTTCCAAATCTGCCTCTTGGAGAAAGGAGTTTTGAAGGCCAGGTGGTGGTCAGTTTCACAGCTGTACTGTACTCTAACACCGGTCTTGAAAGACCTACATTGGCTCCCAGTATGTTTCCGAGCACAATTCAAAGTGTTGGTGCTGACCTTTAAAGCCCTAAACGGCCTCGGTCCAGTATACCTGAAGGAGCGTCTCCACCCCCATCATTCTGCCCGGACGCTGAGGTCCAGCGCCGAGGGCCTTCTGGCGGTTCCCTCATTGCGAGAAGCAAAGCTACAGGGAACCAGGCAGAGGGCCTTCTCGGTAGTGGCGCCCGCCCTGTGGAACGCCCTTCCAGCAGATGTCAAAGCGATAAACGCCTACCTGACATTCAGAAGACATCTTAAGGCAGCCCTGTTCAGGGAAGTTTTTAACGTATGATATTTTACTGTATTTTTGGTTTTTATGGAAGCCGCCCAGAGTGGCTGGGGAGGCCCAGCCAGATGGGCGGGGTATAAATAATATATTATTATTATTATTATTATTATTATTATTATTATTATTATTATTATTATTATTACTCTGAAACCATGTAAACAGACTCTGCTGACAAACCCAATTTGCAGCTAGGTTTAATGACAAAAATCTCACATATGTATAGACTGGGGGAAATCCCAGTCATTTTGGTTTGCAAGTATTTCATCCTGGTATCTGGAATCTTAACTCTGCCCCAGGGTTGTTCCTCTTGACTGTTTTCTAAAGGTCTCCTAGGAATTGCCATTCTGCTATGAAGCTACTCTTAATCTGGCCCCAACCATATCACCACAAACGCAGGCAATATGGCTGTACAGGGAAAGGTGGGCTATGGGGTGGTTTTCCTTTTAAGAACATGAGGAGAGCTCAGAGTGGCCTGCCTGGTCCAGCATCTTGTTCACACCGTGTCCGAACAGATGTCGATGAGAAACCCACAAGCAGTGCATTAGCAAAGCTCTGCACCTGCAGTTAGCAGCAACTGTTAACTCAGGGCATGCTGCCTCTGACAGGCTTAGCAGCCACCGATGGCCTCATTCTCCCTGAATTTGTCTATCCTGGGGGAGTGGATTCCATAGTTTAACTCTGAACTGATGGGAAGAATTGCTTCTGTTCTTTCCCCCTGGATCTCTTTTACTATGAGCTGGGAAGTAAAGTTGCACAACTCTCCCTTGGTTGCCCAAGAAACCCTGAATCAAGCTGAACATACCTTGCGTTGAACTGTGTTTGGGAGACGCGTTCTCCATCCCAGGCTCATCTGTAGATCTTCCCTGACCTTGGTACCTTAAGCCAGTCTCCTCCTCTGATAAGGGAGCGCAGGTCTTCAGTAGCTGTACAGGAGGTGTCCACTCTATCTGACGGGAGCCTCTTTCCGTCGTCAGGTGTTGTCTTTTGGGAACTGGGGCAGAGGGACTGGTTTCGGTAGAACTGCGTCGGCTCCCCCGAGCGTGTATCCGAGGTCTGAAACGTGCCCTGTTCTCTTGTTTTCTCTTTGCCAGGCCTCTGCGCAGCAGCCCCCGTGAGAGCAAGCCGCAGCTGCCTCTCGTCTGGTGCACATGTGCCCGCCCCCAGCCCTGCGCCCCAGCAGCACGCTATGAGCAGAGGTGTCACTCGAGGCAGAGGTTCAGATCAGGTGCCCCCAAAACATAGCGGCCTCTCTAACCCAGCTTTCTTTAACGGTCCTCTTGTCCCGCAGGGAGGCGAGGATTTTCGGCAGCGGCAGGTCCTCTTCCTAAACGGGCAGCTCGCCGAAGCCCCGCTGTGGCAGCCCCGGGCGCAGCGACCCCAACTGTACCAGGGCAACCGCCGAGGTCCAGGCACCTTCTCACCTCCCCAGAGCTCCCAGCACAGCAGTTGGGGCGCAGCCAGGAGGCTTCCCTGCAACAGTAGCTGGCAGGAGCAGAAGCAGGCTCCCCAGCCCCCTCGGCCGAGGTACAGCGGCAATTCAAGGAGGGAAGTTGAAGGGCTCATCACAGACTTACGGCACCTGACGCTCTCCGGCCAAGGAGTTGAACAGCGGCTCTTGGAGATCTTGGGGCAGCTCCGACCTGGGGAGGCCGAATCTGCCCGCTGCCTTGCCCGTAAACTCGAAGTACAGAAGAAGGAGGTCAATCATCACCTCTACAGGCTTCTTACGCGAGGGCAGTTGTGCAAAATAGGGGAGCACCCTCCGTTGTGGAGGTTAGCAGACAGCCCTAGGCCCCAGGGAGCGTTGAGAGAAGGGAACTCCGCTGGCCAGAGGGGCCAGGGCCGATTCCCAGTTCCTGGGGGAGGAGGAGGAGGAGAAGAAGAGAGCTCTGCCTCTGACCCAGAGGACTGTCCCGATTCCGCCGCCATGGCCGAGGTCAGGGAGAAGATCTGCAACTACCTGTTCAGCGTCGCGGACTCGACGGCGCATGACCTTGCCAAAAACATCGGCCTCTCCAAGGCCCGGAACGTCAACTCCACCCTGCTGTCCTTGGAGAAGCTGGGGGAGGTGTGCAAGGAGAACGCCAACCCCCCCAAGTGGTCCCTCACTGACAACAAGCGCAAGAGGATGCAGAACAAGCAGAAGGCGGAAGAGGTCAGGGAAATGGCTGCCCCTGCTCCAAAACCGGACCCCGAGCCTCCGACCCCGTGCGCGGAACCGGAGCTGCCCGCCAGCTTGCCAGCTCCTCCTCTTCCTTCCCCTTCCCCGCCTCCTCCTCCACCGCCGCCGCCGCCGCTTCTAGAGAGTGAGGAGGAGAACGTTGAGAACGGGCAGCAGGTGTCGTCGGAGCCAGCGGAGCAGGGAGACGCTTGCTCTCCCCGGGCGGCGGCCCCCCCTCCTCGGAAGCGGCCCCGGTACCACTGGTTCCCCAACTACGACAACTTCGAGAACGGCAAGTGGGCCACCGACGACATCCCGGAGGACCTGAATGCCATCAACAACCAGGACGAGGAGTCCCGGTGCATCATGGAGTCCCCGCTCTCCCCCAGCTACGCGGCCCAGTTCGACACGGCCTTCCTGTGCACTCCCTTGGAGAAGCTCATGGCGTGCCAGAAGAAGAACCCCGTCAGTGGCTTGATCGAATACACCCAGTACACGTACCAGCATTGCGAGTTCGTCCTGCTGAAGCAGAGCGGGCCGTCACACGAGCCACGGTAAGAGAGGAGAGGGAGAGGGAAAGAGGGAGCGCTTTCTGGGGAGGGGGTTGTTCTTACCGGAGAAGGGGATTGTGCTTGCTCAGTGTTTATGCGTTTGTCTCGGACTGTGCAGGTCATTGGCAAATATGTTAAAAAGAAAAGTTTTCTCCGAAAGGAGAAGGGGGTTACTTTTGCTCAGGTTACGTTTCAATGCATTTGCCTCGGCTTGTACAAGTCACTGCAGACATTAAAAAGAGCAGTTTTCTTTAAAGCGAGAGATGTGGATTGGTTAAAATGCTCGTGTGATTACAGCTGGTTTAAGATTGTGTGTTGCCCCTCTTCCTTTCACAACTGCTTTTGCGTATTACTCTGCCCCGTAGGTTACAAAAGCCTCTTAATGAGCAGGCAGCTGAGATATATATCAAGGCTTCCCTTAAAAAGGAAAGAAAGACTGTTTGTTTTAATACTTAAAATACAGGACTCTCTGTTCGTTCTTTCTTTTACAAAACACATTCTTCTTATATTAACAATTCGAGTGATGACACAGCAGTCTCTGCTGAATAATCTAATAATGTCCCACAGCCCCAAGTCCATCTAAATTTAGTTGGTAGGCTCCGTGGAGCAAGGACTCGCCGTCTTTTAAAAACTCCGCATAACGCTGAGATGCTGGTGTTGAAACCCTGATCATCATGTGTGATGATCGGTTTCCGCCTTCAGGGCTCTGAAGTTGGGGAGCGCAGGACAGAGGAACGAGCATGAATGGGCAGCAATAGGAAGGTTTTGTTTCTGCTTGCTACATCTCCTCCTTCAGGCCTGCAAAATAGCCACTTGCAATTTAAGAATCGCTTCCCACTGCCAGGCAGGGAAAGCCTCAGGGGGAAGGAGGAAGACTCAGCTAAGTGAGAGTAAAATGGAGAACCAAACCACCTGCATGGTGAATGTATTTCTCCTCCCCCCCTCTCTCCAAATTTGAAAAGCGGTGCCTGGCATGAGCTCTGTGCTCCCCTTTAGAGCGGAGGGGGGGGAATCTCTTTTTCAGCCCGAGGGGGCCACATTCCACCATGAGCAGCCTTCCTGGGGCCACGTGCAAGCAGTGGGTGAAGCCAGAGGTGAAAGTGAGCAGGAAAAAGGCATGCGAAAATTGGGGCGTTTCTACACCCTCCCACCCACATCACCCAGGCGTTGTTGAAGTTCAAAGGCACATTCTGTCCCGACAAAAGCACTTGAAGAGGGTGCATGGAAGGGGGGGTGTGGGTCAGCCTGGGGAGGGGGATGTAGCCTGTGAAGTGTCCTGGGGGGCAGATGGAGAGGCCTGGAGGGTGACATTTGGGCCCCCAAGCCTGAGGTCCTCCACCTCGGCTTTAGAATAGCGAATCTTCAGCTGCAGTTCCAAGGGGGGGAGTAAGCCCGCTGTGTGGCTAATTAGTAGTTTTGCACTAGGCAAATATTATGCCCCATAAGTTCCTGTATGGCTGGAGGAGTTCCACGCTGTCTGCTTCTGGCAGGGAGCATCTGTTGCCATGTGGGGGGGACCCGGAGCATTCCTCTTCCCTCCCTCTGGCGCATCGCTCTGAACAGTTGGGTGGGTTGGATTTTATTTTTACGTTCTTGCTTGGCTGCTCTTTATAGCCACTGTGTTTTTAGAAACACACACACACGAGTCTCTTTCTTTCTGTCTCACTCCTTGCCTTTTCTAGGCACCAGCAGAGTGTGTGTGCCACCCTCTGGTACATCAATAGACCCGCTAGACAGGAAAATTGGCCTACTTTTTTCCATGAGAGCAGATTCTTCCCAAGCAAAGGAGCGGGGAGCTTGAAACCTCAACCGCTATGGGGGCATTTAGCTCTGTAGTCTCTGTTGCTACCTGGGCCAGTGGAGGCTGGTCCACTTGAAATGTATGGGGCTTTGCCCTGCCAATCTCACTCTGCCCCCTCAGCCAGCTCCCACCCGCCTGCTCCTCTTTCATTTGTTGCAGAGGATCCCACTTAGCCTCAGTGTTGCCCTTGTAGAACTCAGCAGGGAGGGTGACTGTGGCAAAGCAGGAATTGGGTGGCGCCACCTACTGCTGGGCTCCCCACCTTCGGCCGTACAAGCCCCAACAACAGGGGTCAGCAAACTTTTTCAGCAGGGGGCCAGTCCACTGTCCCTCAGACCATAGTTTCTGGGGGGAAATGAACGAATTCCTATGCCCCACAAATAACCCAGAGATGCATTTTAAATAAAAGCACACATTCTACTCACGTAAAAACACACTGATTCCCGGACCGTCCGCGGGCCGGATTTAGAAGGCGATGGGGCCGGATCCAGCCCCCGGGCCTTAGTTTGCCTACCCATGCCCAACAAGCACCTGGCACCATCAACCTGGGCCTTTTTCTTCCTTGTCTTGCTTGTAGTGCTGCCACAGTTTGAAACTGGGTTCCTTGGGAGTTTTAGTTTTGGGGGTGGGATGGGGCTTCCTCCGAAGAGAAAATCTGTAATGGCAGTCCAGCTTCCCTGAAAGAGAACTGCTAGCACATTCTCAAAGCAGGGTCCAGTATGGTTCCAAATTGGACGGGGGAACCGCATGTTGATATTCCTACATTGCAAGGGGTTGGGCTAGCTGAGCTTTGGGGGGGCCCCTTCCAACTCTGTGAGTCTATGATTCACCTGGCAGCCTCTTTGTCTTGGCAGTGCACAGCCACAGAAGAGGGCTGGGCTTCTTCTAAGGGTGCTGTTCCTTAGAACAGATAGGCCTAGCCGGCTAGCAAGCATTTAGAGCATGCCCCACAATCTTTGCTGTGCCCACAGATCAGGCAAGGAGGAAGGAGTTCTCTAAAGGCGTGATGGGGGACATCTCTGGCCTTCCAGCTTTCATTGGGACTCCCAGCCTCCCACAGCCTTGGCCAGCATGGCCAATGCTCGAGTGATGGTTTTGCCACCCCTGGTGTAAGTGCTGCACCAATAAAAAGGTAAAGGGACCCCTGACCATTAGGTCCAGTCGTGAACGACTCTGGGGTTGTGGCGCTCATCTTGCTTTATTGGCCGAGGGAGCCGGTGTACAGCTTCCGAGTCATGTGGCCAGCATGACTAAGCTGCTTCTGGTAAATCAGAGCAGCGCACGGAAATGCCGTTTACCTTCCCGCCAGAGTGGTACCTATTTATCTACTTGCACTTTGTGCTTTTGAACTGCTAGGTTGGCAGGAGCAGGGACCGAGCAACGGGAGCTCACCCCGTCGCGGGGATTTGAACCGCCGACCTTCTGATCGGCAAGTCCTAGGCTCTGTGGTTTAACCCACAGCGCCACCCGTGTCAATAACTCCTTCCTAACAAAACCTATTTGCAGAGGCAGAGGGCTTGGAAAGGAGAACCAGTGTTCTGTAGTTGTCAGCATCAGACTTGGGACCATAGAAACCGAGGCTCAAATCCCTGCTCATCCGGGACGTCTGCTGGGCTAATCACACACTCTCAAGGTCTAACTGTGTGGTTTTCACTGCGAGGATAAATTGGGTGTCGGGTGAGGGGCACATACACTGCCTTGAAGCTCCTTGGACATAAATGTGATAAATAATGGCGCCAGATTCACTGATTAGCACGCATCCTCACCGTTTTGTACCTTGTGTGTTTTGGTCAAGGTTTAAATTCCAGGCGGTGATCGACGGTCGCCGGTTCCCGCCAGCGGAAGCAGGCAGCAAGAAGTTGGCCAAACAGGAAGCGGCCGCCCACGCCATGAAGATCCTCTTGCGCGAAGTCGAGCACGAAGGGGAGGACGGCATGGAGCCGGAGAAATCCTTGTATGAGGACAGTTCTCTCAGCGAAGCAGAACTGGTGAGAGCGGCTCCCCACCCAACCCCAGTAGCAGGCAGAGGCCGAAAGTGGAGCCAGTCCTGTGAAAAGCGGCTCCACCACAATCTGATTTCCATATTGATTTATTTTCTCACAATGGAAGTGGCCCAGCTTCTTCTACTTGTTGAACCGTAATAATTAGGTGGTAGATCTGTGTTAGGGTTTTGGGGGGGGGGGCGGGGTATGGTTTTTGTTTCTTAATGGTTGTTGTAAACCATTTTGATGTTTCTTCAGAAACTGTGGTATATACACACATACGCATCCCTACCTTTTAGTCGATTGTTGAGAATGCTGCCTCTGTCAGTGGAGAACATAGCCATCAGGGTTAGCCCAGAAAGGGTGTTGTTTAGTGATAACAACAGCAAAATGACAACTGCAAAGGGGATTCGGATATTTAATTTGGCACATCTTTCTTGAGAATCTTCTGCTCTGCTATTCTATTCTATTTAATGCAACAAATGATTTTAGTAGCTGTGACTGTGGTTTTATTGTTATGTGTGGTGCCTGATGATTTTTATGTTTTTTGGGGGAGGGTTGGGTTTGTTTATTTTTTGTTCTCCTTCTGAATGATGCCGTGGCCTATGGCTAGTGCAATAAAAAGTTTAATTGTTCAAAAAAAAAAGCACAGCAAAATGATTCCCCCCCCCCCACCTCCTTAAATTAGGCTGCAAAAATGAAGAAAGCTAGCCAGGTATGGACTCGGGTGTGAAAGGATTTTGAGCCGAGTTCAGTACTGTTCAAAATAGATCCTTAGGTCATGAGCATGAGGTCAGAGGCACCCTGTCCTTTTAATTCTTCACTGCTGGTCTTTCGCACCTGACTCTGCTTGGCAGACCGTGGGGTTGTAGTAAACAGCAAAGTAGATCTGTCTTGCCTGATGTCTGCCCGCCCCTGCTGTAGTCTCTCCCCCACCCCCTGGGAAATTATCCACAAGCCCCTGGGGTTCTGCACCAGGCTAGTCAGTAGGGGAGGGTCTCCCCCAGGCTAGGGTGCCCGAAACTGCAGCCCTGTGAGCCAAAATTTTGCCTCTGGGGAGAAGTTGGGGGTCAGTGGAAGATTTGTTGAGGGTGGTGGTCAACTGGCTTTTACATTTGCATTTTAAATTGCATTTTAACCTGTATTTTAAATTGGGGTTTTTTGTTTCTTTTGTTTTGTTTTGCTGTAATTTTACTGGTGTTAGCCGCCCGGCTCTAGCCGGGGAGGGAGGGGTATAAATAAAATTATTATTATTATTATTATTATTATTATTATTATTATTATTATCCTCTTCTGGGCACCAGGAGCATAATTTCCCATTGGTGCCCCCCCCCGAGTTGCCAAACCAACATGGCGCTTCAGTGAGAGAGATACTGAAACAAAACAGCAGAAAGAGCCCCGCTCTGCAGCGTCCTGGTAAAACCCCTTCTTTATTTCCTCCTCTCTTCCTTCCTTCCTTCCTTCCCTCTCCAGCCTGAGCAGACAGAGTCAGAGGCTTTGTCTACAACGCAACAGATGAACGTGCTTTCTGGGAAGAACCCCGTCAGCGCCCTGATGGAATACGCACAGAAGTCGGGGAGCGTCTGCGAGTTCCAGCTGCTCTCTCAGGACGGCCCTCCCCACGATCCCAAGTAGGTCCCGACTCGCCTTCAGAAGCGTGTGAAGCTGTCAGCATGGTGGGGCCCTGGGCTGCTGTTTCTCTGTGGGGAAGAGACCAGGACACAGGGACCACCTTTCTTTATGGGGGTGGGTGAGGATGGAGGGAGGGCTTGTTTATTTATTGCAAGAGTCCCTGAGGATGTTCGCGCACGCACATCATCACCACCGGGAAAACTTCTCGTTTCTCCTTGTGCTCCAAGTGAAAGGCAAGTCAAGACATGGCCGTGTGGGGTCTTCTTCTGCTGCCTGCTGCTCTTGGCTGCAGCCAGTGGAGGTTGAGGCTCAGCAGTGCCCTGGGTTCTGTTTATTTCTTTTTTTAAAGCATTTTCATTAAACAATTTCAGCATAACAAAATACAGTGGTACCTCGCAAGACGAATGCCTCGCAAGACAAAAAACTCGCTAGACGAAAGGGTTTTTTGTTTTTTGAGCTGCTTCGCAAGACGATTTTCCCTATGGGCTTGCTTCACAAGACGGAAACGTCTTGCAAGTTTGTTTCCTTTTTCTTAACACCGTTAATACAGTTGCGACTTGACTTCGAGGAGCAACTCATAGCACGCGGTGTGGTAGCCTTTTTTGAGGTTTTTGAAGACTTTGGTGATTTTTGAAGCTTTTCCAAAACTTTCCCGACACCGTGCTTCGCAAGACGAAAAAGATTGCAAGACGACAAAACTCGCGGAACGAATTAATTTCGTCTTGCGAGGCACCACTGTATCAATCCACATAATCACATTATTTCCCCCCTACCAAGGACTTCCCTCAGCTCCTCTCTCTGATTGTTTTGCACATATTATTCTCTGCATGTTATAAAATCGTACATATCCTTGCTTTACTTATCATGTGTTTAACTAATAAATTTTGTAGCTGTCTATTCAAAACTTGCCAAGGAGTCCAGACCATTTTGTTGTCTTTTAAAGTAATTTGTAAAAAGTTCCCATTCTTCCTTGAAGTCACTGTTGTCCTTTTCACGCAGTTTATATGTCAATTTTGCCAGTTCCGCATAGCTCATCAATTTTTCTTGCCACTGTTTTTTCATTGGGATTTCCTCATTCTTCCATCCTCGTGCTAACAAGACTCTTGCCGCTGTTGTAGCATACATAAATAAGTTCATTATTTTTCTTGGCAGCTCTTGTCCTACAATCCCTAACAAAAATGCTTCTGGTTTTTTTGCCCTGGGTTCTGTTTCTTGACTGTGCAAAAGACAAAGCTCTCAAGGCTCACTGCTAAAGATCAAAAACATTATTGGAGGTCTTGCTTCAAGAGGCCTGACTACAGTGGTGCCCCGCAAGACGAAAATAATCCGTTCTGCGGGTGCCTTCGTCTTGCAGGGATTTTCGTCTTGCGGAGTACCGCTGATCAGCTGATAAGCGGTATTTGACAGATAAGCGGCTTAGCGGCTTAGCGGATAAGCGGCAATTTACAGATAAGCAGCTTAGCGCCTTTCAGAAAAGGCAACAAAAAAGGGAGACCACGGAAAAAAATTCGTTTTGCGAGACAGCCCCATAGAAAAATTCGTCTTGCGAAGTGGAAAAAATAACGGAAGGCCCTTTCGTCTTGCGCATTTTTCGTTTAGCGGGGCATTCGTCTAGCGGGGTACCACTGTAAATCTCTTTTCATTGCCTCTCCTGAGCCCCTTCATTCACTAGGGCAGGTGTGGGAAGCCTTTGGCCGTCCAGATGTGGTTGTGTCACAGTTCTTATCAGCTCTAGCCAGCATGACTCGTGGGCAGGGATGATGGGGACTGTAACTCAGCCACATCTGGAGGCCAGAGGTTATGAGAGCACCCAGCCCACTAACCAGCTTTCGTCAACCGGGTGCCCTCCAGGTGTTTTGTACTCCAACTCCCATCAGCGCTAGCTAGCGTGGCAAACAGGTCGTGGATGATGGTAGTTGTGGAGGGCCACAGGTTGAGGTAGGTTGGAATCAGCCTTGCCTTTGCTCCCCCCCAAAAAAAAGTTATCTCAAAGGGGGACAGTCTAGGTTATAATATTTGACTAGCTTCGTCTAGGTTATAGTATTCAGCAGTGTGCTAGGCTCTGCACAAAATGCAGAGGAAGATATTGGCTCTGTCTCTCTAAAGTGGTTTGTCTGTCTAAAAGGAATTGAAATCAAGAAACATGGGGGGGGTTGGGGGGGGGACAGGCTTCCTCTCCTTTTTTTGTACAAAGGGCGTGGGGGTTCCGGAAATGACCCAGGCCCCACCTGCCTTTCTGCTGCCACCACTTTCTGTGTGATCTACCTTCAGTCTCAATAAGCCCCTGAACTCTCTGCCTTCCCCCTTTCCTTCGATCAGGTTCAAGTACTGCGTGAAAGTGGGCGAACGCGTCTTCCCTGCCGTGGTATCGAACAGCAAGAAGGGAGCGAAGCAGATGGCCGCCGAGGCCGCCATGAGGGGTCTCACTGGGGACACCAGCACCTTACCTGAACAGGTATCCTTGTTGTTTATTGTTTCTTAAAGGTATAGACCGCCCCATACCCATAGGTCTCAGGGCGGTTCGCAACGTAAAATCACAATATGAAAAACGCTCAGTACGTCATGAAAATGAGAACGGAGACAGGTCTCCCGGCCTCCTCTGTGCGCCGCGCTCCCTGGCCTCATTGCAGCCTTCTCATCAGCCTCTTTCTCTCTTTGTTTCCTCGGCGACTTTTTCAGACAGAGGCCCAGGGCGACCAGCCTGCGGATGTGCCTGGTGTCCAGCCTGCAACTGTGGAAGAGGCAAAAGCCGCGAGCGCTAAGGGTGTCGGCGAGCTGATTAAGTACCTGAACTCCAACCCGGTCAGTGGCCTCCTGGAGTACGCCCGGGCCAATGGCTTTGCTGCTGAGTTTAAGCTGATCAATCAGACTGGGCCACCCCACGACCCCAAGTGAGTAGGTGCAGCGGCGCTCTGCCCAGCCAGCCAGCCAGAGGGGTTCTTGTGTTGCTTGCAGAACATAGATAACAAAGCCCAGGCCCTTAGTCTCCAATTTGATTGTCATCTTCTGGCTGGCAGGGGCTGTTCTGTCTAAAGGTCTTTCCCAAGCCCTGCTGCTTAATCTCTCTTAACCGGAGAGACCCCGGGGGGAACTGGAGTCTTGTGTGCAAAGCAGGAGCTCCGCTGCTGAGCTACAGAACTTCTGTAACGGAAAGGGCTCGCCTGCATCGCTGATAAGTCCTCCTGGTCTACTAGGGAACTACTGTAGGCAGGATGGCCATTAAACATAAGAAGATTCTGGCTGCAGGATCAGGCCAGCAGCTCCTCTCGTCCAGCCTCTTGTTCTCACAGTGGTCAGCCGTACGCCACAAGGGAAAGCCCGAAAGCAGGACCCAAGCACAAGAGAAACTCTTGTGGTTTTCATTATTATTACAGTGGACGCTTGGGTTGCGAACGTGAACCATGTGGGAGGCATGTTCACAACCCGCAGCGTTCGCAACCCGCAGCGCTGCGTCTGTGCACGCGTGGGTTGCGATTCGCCGCTTCTGCGCGACCGCCGAAACCTACAAGTAACCCGTTCTAGTACTTCCAGGTTTTGGCGCATCCATAACCTGAAAACATGCAACCTGAAGTGTCTGTAACCCAAGGTATGACTGTATTATCATCATCATCTTCTGTTTTCTGGATACTTGTCCACAGATGTATGAAAGTTCATACTCAATGCAAGGTGTGTTTTTATAATGCACCAGAATGAAAGAAACACTTTTAAAAATCTAAAATAAAAAGGAATGGAAGGAAAAAGAGGGAAATGGAAAGAAAGGAGGGGGGAACCCTCTCTTGTGGTTTTCAGCAGCTGGTCCCTCTGTGGAGGCAGAGAATAGCCATCGTGGACTTTGATAACCTTATCCTGCATTAATTTGTCCAATCCTTGTCTAAAGCCATCCAAGTCAGTGGCCGTCACCCCCTCCTGCAGAAGCAAGTTCTGTCACTGCTGCCTGAAGAAGTCCTCTTACATCCAGCTTTCTAGGATGCCCCTGTTACAAGAACGTTTATCGATTCACTTTCTCCTGTTAATATGCCCTGCTCTGTCCTTGTGGCTATAATTTGTTCCCAAACTGCTTTTAATATTGTATTTTAAGTCGTTGTAACCTGCCCTGGGACCTTATGGCAAGAAATTGAATTATTATTATTACGATTATTATTTACCACATGGTTGCCCTGGACTGTAAGCTGAGGATGGGGCACCTCTTGGGGCCCTCCAGACGAGGTCAGGCTTCCAACACCTATCCGTCCCAATCGGCTTGGCCAATGGGAGTCCAGCCACACCTGGATGGCCTCAGGTGTCCCCTTTGGAGAGATGTAGCGATCCAGCCTGCTTGGTGGAAGTCCAGCAGCCTCTTAGCAGGCTGATCTTAAAAACAGAACCGGGGGGGGGGGGTTAGGACCCAGCCAGTCACTTTTCGGGCTTTACTCAAGCTTCTTGCGCTCTTTCTGACCTTTCCAACTCTCTCAAGCTTTCTGCCTGTGCATTGTTTTCCTGCTGGGGCTCTTGATTTGATAGCGCCAACCTCACCCAGGGCCCCTCGGTTACTGAACCTGCACCTTCTCTGCTGGCTTTTTTTCCTCCCGGCAGATTCGTCTTCCAAGCCAAAGTGGGCGGCCGCTGGTTCCCGGCCGTCACGGCGCACAGCAAGAAGCAAGGCAAGCAGGAGGCTGCCGACGCAGCGCTCCGGGTTCTGATCGGGGAGACGGAGAAGGCGGAGAACTCCGAAGGGCTGACCATCACAGAGGTAACACTGCCACCCTCGCTTGCCTCTCCTTTCGCTGTTAATGGGCCATATGGGAAGACCTTGGACCCATAGATGTTGCTGACCTACCGCTCCTATCACCCCGAGCCACTGGCCATTCTTGCTGGGGCTGATGGGAGTTGAAGTCCAGTGATGTCCAGAGGGGCTTCCTTGTAGTTTGCTTCTCTCCCCTCTCACCTGGGCCTTGTTCTTCGGCTGTGAAAACTCCCGGCCTCCCCTTCTTCTTCTTCTTCCATCTCGCAGCTCCCCGTGAGCGGAAGCACACTCCACGACCAGATTGCTATGCTGAGCCACCAGCGGTTCAACACCCTGACCGCACGTATCCAGCACAGCTTGCTCGGGCGCAAGATCCTGGCCGCCATCATCATGAGGCGAGGGCAAGAGGGCCTGGGGGTCGTGGTGAGCATCGGAACAGGTAAGAGACACTGCTGGTCCAGGACGGGGGAATGCTCATATTGCAGCTGGGAAGAATCTCACTTAAAAGCTCTGTTTAAGTGACTCTAAGGGATGCGGGTGGCACTGTGGGTTAAACCACAGAGCCTAGGGCTTGCCAATCAGAAGGTTGGCGGTTCGAATCCCCACAACGAGGTGAGCTCCCGTTGCTCATTCCCTGCTCTTGCCAACCTAGCAGTTCAAAAGCATGAAGTGCAAGTAGATCAATAGGTAGCACTCCGGTGGGAAGGTAAATGGTGTTTCCGTGCGCTGCTCTGGTTCGCCAGAAGTGGCTTAGTCATGCTGGCCACATGACCCGGAAGCTGTATGCCGGCTTTCTCGGCCAATAAAGCGAGATGAGCGCCGCAACCCCGGAGTCGGCCATGACCGGACTTAATGGTCAGGGGTCCCTTTACCCTTTACCTTTATTTAAGTGACTCTAAACTGGTGTTTCCCAAACTTGGATCTCCGGTGGTTTTGGGACTACAATTCCAATCATCCCTGACCACTGGTTCCTTCTAACTAGGGACAATGGGAGTTGTAGTCCAAAAACTGCTGGAGACCCAAGTTTGGGAAATCTTGCTCTAAACAAAAACTTTTTTTAAAAAAAAAGGTCATGGGGAACAGATTATTTTGGGACACCACCCACTCAGGTCACTTTGCTCTCCACCCCCCACCCCCAAAAGCCAGATGGAAATGGAGTAAGCAGACATCCCCCCTTCTTGTTCCTGTTCTATTAATGGAATCATGAGTGAAATCAGATCCAGCAGAATTAATATGAGCTTTGAAAAGCCCATAAAGCTGAAAGAGGAAATGGGGAAGAGTTATCACTCTTCCAACTTCCTCCTTCAGCTCCATGTGCTTTTCAGTGGAGGAAAAACAGCCGCACTCATCTCGCGACCCCGGGGCAGCACATGGAAGGGCTAATGGGTGCCAGGGAAAACCCTGTACAAACCACTAGCTGCCTCTTCCTCTGGGAATAAGTGCCCTACGTTTTGGGTGGTTTTCTTCCACGAAGAGGGTTTTAAAATCAAACCCAGAATGAAATTGGAAACTAGTCTCAGCCGTCTTTTCGTTTAATAAATAAGTACCGTATTTTTCGCACCATAGGACGCACTTTTTCCCCTCCAAAAATGAAGGGGAAATGTGTGTGTGTCCTATGGTGCGAATGCAGGCTTTTGCTGAAGCCTGGAGAGTGAGAGGGGTCGGTGCGCACCGACCCCTCACGCTCTCCAGGCTTCGCACACCTCTCCGCAAGCAGCGGGAGCCCAGCGCTGGGCTCCTGCTGCTTGCGGAGAGTTGCCTGCATGCTGAAGCCTGCGCGCGCTGAGCTCAGCACGTCCAGGCTTCGCGGACCTCTCCGCAAGCAGCAGGAGCGCTCCCGCTGCTTGCGGAGACTTGCCTGCATGCTGAAGCCTGCGCACGCTGAGCTCAGCGCGTCCAGGGTTCGCGGACCTCTCAGCAAGCAGTGGGAGTGCTCCCACGGCTTGCAGAGAGCTGCCTGTTTGGGGTCTGGGGAAGCTCGAGCTTCCCCCACCCCAGCCCCGCGCCTGGGGGGAAAAATAATTTCCCCCCCTTTATTTCCCCCCCAAAAAACTGGGTGCGCCCTATGGTCCGGTGCGCCCTATGGTGCGAAAAATACGGTAAGTAACCAAGGGGGCTAGAACAATTGGAATGCAATTCCGCTGCTGCAGAAGGTCAATCCGTATAGATTTGCTCTCATTGTAAAACACGGCTTTCCAAGCGCAGTCCATATCGTGCAGCTTTTCAAGGTGGATTTGTGGAGTGCGTTACGTAAACTGTAGCACGGCATCAGGTTCTACAGCAGGCTCAAATTCAGTGACGGCTTGCAAGTGACAACTCTTCGTCCCAGCAAACCGCCAAGGATTCCTTGGTCTGTTGTTAAAAACACACACACAAAACAACCACCTGGAAGTAAACAAATTCGGCTCTCCTTTTGTCCACACCAAGCCCTTCGCGCGGGGTCTGTTAATGCAGTATTTTCCTGACCGCTTTCTTTCTCCTCCTTGCCTCTCAGGGAATCGCTGTGTGAAAGGGGAGGAGTTGAGCCTGAAAGGGGAGACGGTCAATGACTGTCATGCGGAGATCATTTCCAGGAGAGGTTTCATAAGGTGAGGAGGCGGAAGCGGGAAGCCAAGCAAGGCCATTCAGAAGAGATCTGCCCAGAATGGGGCATGTGTTGAGTGCCCAGCCCCTGTTCAAGGACAGAATACTAGGCACTGGTCCTACCTTGCAGGTCGTTGTGAGCGATATTGTGAATGAATGGAATATTTAATGATGGCAACCTTTATCTGTATCACACAGGGGTGAGGAACTTGGTTTTTTTCTGTTGAGAGATATTTTCTGTTGAGGGGGACAGAGAGGCTGGTGGAGGGTGAGGCACCCCCTTTTCTCTTTCGCTGTCTACCCCTCTTTACAGGGTGGTGACTGGCAAGTATGAATAATGATACCTTAAAATGATGAAATATACAGTAAAACCCTAACACCGTGCAATAGTTGTTTTATAAACTGCTTCCTGATGGTTTGAAGCACCTTTTCATCATTTATTTAGATTTTAACACATCCCGCTTTTGAGGCCACAAGAACCTCCCAAACCCTGCATTAAAATTTCAAAACAGCAAACCTGTTTAAAAAGCAGTTAAACAAGGAGCAGGAGGGGGAAAGGAAAGCCAAAAAACTGATTGATTAAACATTGCAGTCCTACTTGGGGGGGGGCAGCCTTGCTGTGGGGGGCTTTACGGCCAAGTACAGTGGTACCTCGGGTTACATACCCTTCTGGTAACAGATGCTTCAGGTTACAGACTCAGCTAATCCAGAAATAGTACCTCGGGTTAAGAACTTTGCTTCAGGATGAGAACAGAAATTGTGCTCCGGCGGCGTGGCGGCAGCAGGAGGCCCCATTAGCTAAAGTGGTGCTTCAGGTTGAAAACAGTTTCAGGTTAAAACAGGCCTCCAGAATGAATCAAGCGCCGTATTTT
This sequence comes from Podarcis raffonei, assembly GCF_027172205.1. Lineage (NCBI taxonomy): Eukaryota > Metazoa > Chordata > Lepidosauria > Squamata > Lacertidae > Podarcis > Podarcis raffonei. The sequence goes on along the minus strand of NC_070617.1, from coordinate 8,775,851 downwards.
TCACTCTATAAGACGCACCAGACCATAAGACGCACCTAGTTTTTGGAGGAGGAAAACAAGAAAAAAAATATTCTGAATCCCAGAAGCCAGAACAGCAAGAGGGATCACTGCTCAGCGAAAGCAGCGATCCCTCTCATTGTTCTGGCTTCTGGGATAGCTGCGCAGCCTGCATTCACTCCATAAGACGCACACACATTTCCCCTTACTTTTTAGGAGGGGGAAAAGTGTGTCTTAATAGAGCAAAAATTACGGTACTTAACCCAAGGTACCACTGTAAATGTGTGCAGAATGGGATCACAAGGCCAAGAAGGTTGACCAGGCGTCGCTTCACATTGTGGTGGTGTTATTCCAGGTTCCTCTACACAGAGCTCATGAAGTTTGACCCCTCGGCACCCGAAGACAGCATCTTCCAGCCCCTGGAGGATGGCAAGCTGAAGATCAAAGACGACATCACTTTTCACCTGTACATCAGGTGAGCACCAGCTGGGGCCTGACCTGCGTGCAGCGGTGCAAGATGGCTGAGGGGTGTGTGTGCCTGATTGTGCTGCGTTTTGCAGGGGATGTTGAATGCAACACGAGGAAAGAGCTATCGAGGAACCCAAAAAACAGCAAAGGGGAGAGTTGGGCAGGGGTAAAAAAGTGTTCCACACAGCAGGCAGACAGTGTGACGTTGATTTTATTTCCTACCCCTTCCCTTAAGGTCCCAGGGCAGGTCGCAACCATTTAAAGAGCAGTTCAGAACAAATTGCAGTCGCAGGAGCAGGGTGGGTTCCCCCCAAACACACGTCAAAAGGGCAGGGCAAAGAGGTGCGTCTTCAGCACACAATGAAAACCATGACAGGCGCACCTCTCTCGGGAGTGAATTCCGCAGCTTGGGGGCTGCCGCAGAAAAGGCCCTGTCCAAGGTTGCTGCCCCCCAGCGAACTCTGTGAGGGAGGTGGAACTGCCCAAGGGTCAGATAGAGAGGCCTGCAGTTCTGCGTTTGGCCATAGGACCTGACTCCCTCCTCTGGCAACCTGCACAGAATTTTGCTTAACGGTTGCCATTAATTTGATTTTAATTAATTTTATAATGAAATGTTTTTAGAATGTTGGATTGTTTGATTATTTGATTGTTGTTAGCCGCCCTGAGCCCGGCTTCGGCTAGGGAGGGCGGGATATAAATAAAAATTATTATTATTATTATTATTATTATTATTATTATTATTCTCTCCTTGGGCTAGAAGGGCCATTTAGCTCAATGCCTTTTAAATTTGCCGTTTTAAGAATTTGCTTGAGCGCTGTTTCAGGGGGACCTGCTGAAAAGCAGCCCACACCGATTTCTTAATAGCCTCTCGGGTTCAGGCTGTGCCTTGTTCTTCTGCCCCCTAGCACGGCACCTTGTGGGGACGGGGCTCTCTTTGACAAATCCTGCACCGACCAGGCCAACACAGTCGGGGAAGGCCAGCACCAGCCGCTCTTCGAGAATCCCAAGCAGGGGAAGCTGCGCACAAAAGTTGAAAACGGTGAGTGCCAGGGGAACTGAGCCCGGCGACTGGGATTTTGTTGCTTCCCTTTTTCAGCTTTTACCTGTGCAGCCGGGTATTCTGGTATGCAGTTTTTTTAAGGATACAGTTTGCAGCCTTCTAATTGCCTTATACTCAGTCAGTCAGTCCAGTAGCAGCAATAACTTCTTTTCATTGTATGCAGCCCAATGCCTGTTGCAATACGGAAGGGTGATGAACTGCAATATCACTTTTGCGCTATAGGCTTGTTCCTTTTCTCTTTTTTTAAATTGGTTGTTTAATTAAAGTTTTTTGTGATACAGATAAGCAAGGAAAGGTACATATAGCATCTCCACTTTCAATTCTGGGGAGGGGGACAGGAAAAAGGCCGGGGGAATAGTGGTCTTTTCATTCTGTTGCGTAGTTTGTCCATGGTTTTTGCGTCACTGTCTTGTGGGCAAGCCGCTTGCAGTCATACCTCATGTTACGTTTTTTCAGGTTGCTTCCCGCAGCGACCCAGAAGCACCGTAAAGGGTTACTTCCGGGTTTCGCCGCTCGCGCATGCGCAGAAGTGCCAAATTGCGCCGCGCACCTGCACAGATACAGTCCTTCAGGTTACGGGCTTTTCAGGTTGTGAATGGGCCTCTGGAACGGATCCCTTTCACAGCCAGAGGTACAGTGGTACCTCGGGTTAAGTACTTAATTCGTTCTGGAGTTCCGTTCTTAACCTGAAACTGTTCTTAACCTGAAACACCACTTTAGCTAATGGGGCCTCCCGCTGCTGCCGCGCCACTGGAGCACGATTTCTGTTCTCATCCTGAAGCAAAGTTCTTAACCCGAGGTACTATTTCTGGGTTAGCGGAGTCTGTAACCTGAGGCTTCTGTAACCTGAGGTACCACTGTAGCTGTTCGTTTTGCTACTGGCATTGCGAGTCTCCCTGGCTGCCCCTCTGCCCAGGACACTGGTTGTTGTTGTTGTTGTTGTTGTTGTTGTTTTGTTGTTATTATATTTTATTTTAAATGATATTTTATTAGATTTTAACAGAAAAAAGGTTACAGAACAATAGACAAAAAAGTAAAAAGACACAAAAAAGATACAAAAACCAAAATTTAACATAAAAAAGAAAAAAAAAGATAAAAATCCCTCTTTTCAGTTTCTTACCATTCATTTACTTATTTTCCTGACTTCCTCTCACCTCCCTTTTTTGTATTCCATTTAGAAGTTGGTTCAGCAAATTCATACCCTCTTATTTTACCCTTAATTATTTATCCTCATATGTTGTCACTTCAGATTTTCATCTAATATCAATCCATTCTTACAAATTCTTATTTTATCTTATTACTATAACTGCTTCGTTTCATTTCAACATCATTACAATTTAAAAATTTTACAGTTCAATTTACCATTAATTTCTTTAACCTTATCTTACCTTCTAAAGCTTAAAGTTTTAGAATTTATACCATATTTAAGCTTAACTCCTTCAAACCTTTCTGCTAAAGCCAATTAATTCCTTTCCAGCACATTTTAGTATTTCATTAGTATTACACTAATTCCAAAAGTAAAATAGTTTATAAAAAAGAGATTCTCATTCTAGATTTATCCAACGTCCCTTCTTCCTGGTTTCGGATAATGTCAGTCCTTCCACCATTGTGTTCTAACCATCAATCGGGTGTTCTAATATCAGAGACTCTCAAGTCCCTTCTATGCCCCCTCTGCAGGTTTTCTTGTTCCTGTTTATACTTGCACGCGTCCCTGTCCCTTGTTGGATTCTTGCATATTTTCTTCCCTTTCTCCTTGGGGAGTGAATCTCCGGGGAGCTCCATACAGAAATATTCTCCATTTTCTTTTATCAGATTGTCCCATTCCCCGATAATCCACTCCCCAGTATTTGATTTGTAATCCAAAAAGTAGTTGTTCCAAAAATGATCTTTAAAATGTATCCAACAAAGGGAATTTTACTTTCGATTTTCAGATTCTTTGTTTCCTTTCAATATAATGCAAACAGGCAGAAAGCAGCATTAGAATTATTTTGTTTCTCTTTTAGTTCTGTCTGTCAGTAGTTTTCCCGTTTTCAATTAGTAATCATCACCGACAATTTCTGTCCTGACATTCCGTCCCCAGGTTTGGGACGATGGGAGCTTGTATTCTTTCACTCTCTTTGCAGGATTAAAAGGTCAATATTTCTTCCCCCCTTTTCTCCTGCTGTCAAGGGGGGGTTTTATAGTTATAGATGCAGGAAATTTCAATCTTAAAATCAATTTTTCCGGCTTTTTAGCTTATAAGATCTTTGCTTCGGTCTATTTACAAAAAACGGGAGGCGGACTTCCTGTTTACACCTTCCCGCTTCGGTGCCAAATTCGAGGTTGTTCCTTTGATCAAAGGGGGGATTCCTTTGATCTCCCAATCTTTCAATTGTCCTACTCACGGGTTGTTGTTTAAAAGCCGAATTGTCATAGGAAAGAGGACAGCGCTCTCCGACATCAGCTGTGCAGCTTCGCTCCGCAGAAGTAGCGATTGACTCACAGCACCGCGCCAGCACCCCGTCTCGCTCCGGAGCCCTTTGCAGGGTTCCTTTGCCGATGGGGGGGCGCAAAAGGTGCCCGCCGAGTCCCACGGTCGCAGGCTTCACCGCCTGCGGTTTTCGAGAGGGTCCCCGCTTTGCTGCCGCGGTAGGACCCAATTTCTGCGGGGCTTTCTCCCTCTAGATTAGAGGGAATCCGCCATTGTCGGTGGCGCCGCCTCCGGAAGTCCCTGCCCAGGACACTATTTCAGCCAGGCTGAAATGCTCAGGGAACTCTGGAGGGGTGTGCCCTGTTTTATGCCGCGGTAACAGCTGAATGGGGGACGCGGGTGGCGCTGTGGGCTAAACCACAGAGCCTGGGACTTGCCGATCAGAATGTCGGCAGTTTGAATCCCCGCAACGGGGTGAGCTCCCGTTGCTCGGTCCCTGCTCCTGCCAACCTAGCGGTTCGAAAGCACATCAAAGTGCAAGTAGATAAATAGGTACCGCTCCGGTTGGAAGGTAAACGGCATTTCCGTGCGCTGCTCTGGTTCGCCAGAAGCGGCTTAGTCTTGCTGGCCACATGACCCGGAAGCTGTACGCCGGCTCCCTCGGCCAATAAAGCGAGATGAGCGCCGCAACCCCAGAGTCGGCCACGACTGGACCTAATGGTCAGGGGTCCCTTTACCTTTACCTAACAGCTGAATGGAACCTCTCTGTGCAGAGGCGGCATACCTTTTGAACACATCAGGTGCTGGAAGAGGCCCTGGCCCCCATCCCCTCCTCTCTGAGGACCCAGCAGCGTCTGTCTGGCGGCAGCAGCTGGAGACAGCCATCCTTGGACTCTAGTGTGTGTGTGGCCTTTGGGCCATTCCAGCAAAGGCAGCTCCCGACTGGCTCCCTCTCTTCCTGCAGGGGAAGGCACTATCCCGGTGGAATCCAGCGACATCGTGCCAACGTGGGACGGAATCCAGCACGGCGAGCGTCTGCGCACCATGTCCTGCAGCGACAAAATCCTGCGCTGGAATGTGTTGGGCCTGCAGGGGGCGCTGCTCTCCCACTTCCTGCAGCCTGTGTATCTCCGCTCAGTCACGCTTGGTAAGGGATCTCTCCATCCTCCCTGTTGCTGGGTGTGGGGGTCTCGTATCTCTCTTTTTCCCTGCCTTCTCAGCTATAACCCCCCCCCAAAGCACCTATTACTTTGCCCCACTCCATTCCAAGATGTCTGAAAGACCACTTCCTTCGCTACAGAGATGCAGACCCTCTTGGGTGTTAAGATCAGCAGGGGAAGGGCAGTATTGGCCTGGGAGAAGAGGGAGCCTTCTCTGTGGCAGCCCCAGAATTCCCTCCTAACAGAGGCGCCCTGGTGACTTGGCTGTGTAGCTTTCCGTGTACATAGAAGGCACACTTCTCTCCACCCCCCGGGCAGCTTTGACACCAGAGAAACATTTCCTGTTGTTGATGGGGCAGACTGTCGCCAGTGCATTGCTCAAAAACCTTTCCCTGGCTGCCAGGATGCTGCCAAGCTGAGTTCAGGGTTCCTACATTAATTTTCAGCATCCTTAATGACTTTGGTCCAGAATAGCTTAGGAGTGCTTGATTCCTTCTATCCCTGCCTGGCCACTTAGGTTTTTGGAGAAGTTGATGCACGTTCCATATGGTGGGCCCAGTTCTGGGAAGAGATGCCCCTTCCCTGTTGAACTTTTTGGCATCTGCTGGAGACTTAAAAAATAATAATAATAATAAATCCCAGCAGCCATTCTTTCACCGTTCTGATTTTACAGTTGGTTAACTGGTTTTATCTTGATTCTATTTGTTGGGCTTGGTATACACTCCCTAGAGATAATCAAAATTAAGTGGTGTATAAATTGTGTTTTTTTGGGGGGGGGTTGTCCATATATATATAGAGAGAGAGACCCCCCAAAAAATCTTTGGTTTAACCAGTTTTAATGCAGCACATTTAAACTGTTGTAACCTGCCCTGGCATGGCAAAGCACAAGTAAAATATCTGATTAGCAGTAAAAAAAATAATGGGCACAGTCGGTGAGAAGACTCGAGAGCACAGAGACGCAATTCTGCCACAAATGACTCACCTTAGGGCAGTGGTTGGGAAACCTGTAGGGCTCTCTAAATGCTGCTGTACTACAACTCCCATCACCCATTAGCCTTGCTGGCTGGGGGCTGATGGGAACTGGAACCCAAGAACATCCACATAGCCCAGTTTTCCCATTCCTGCTCTATAGGAAGCAAAAGAGGCTGTTGGGACTTTGCTGCACGTTCATTTGGGTGTTTCCCCCCTCCTCCTCCTTCTTTTGGGACCTTGGAAGCCCCCGTCTCATGACAAGGACGCAGCAGGCCCTGGCTATAAATGTCTTGAAGGCAGCAAAGTACTCAAGGCTTGTGTTAAACCTCTGTCCTTCCTGCCAAGATGCAGCTGCCGCTAGCCCTTCCAAAGATGGTGATGCCCTTCATGTTGATGAAGCAGCTGATCTGTGCCCCTTTTTTTCAAAAAAATGCCTGCGCCATCAACCTCATTTTGTGTTCCCTTTCCAGGCTACTTGTACAGTCAAGGTCACTTGACGCGTGCCATCTGCTGCCGCATGTCAAGAGACGGCAACACATTCCAGTCCGGACTCCCCGAGCCGTACTTTGTCAATCACCCGGAGGTAACCGCTGTTTGATTCCCATTGCGGTTTTAATTCCTTGTCTTCCTCCTCCTCCTTCATCATCAATTATTTGTATGCCACCTTCCCATAGTTCAGTCGTGCTCAAAGCATAGGTGTCTGGACCTTTTCTCTATGCGGCTGCAATATTTGTCACATATGGTCTAGCTGAGATTCCTGCATTGCCGGGGTTTGGACTAGACAACCCTTGGGGAATGGCTCTCCAACGCTACAATTCTATAATTCTAGTTTGGAGGAGGGAAAGCAAGTAAGTGGGGGACATTATAGGGAAATTGGACTGATGGGAGGAGAGTCTTTTCTCCCTCCTTAGTATTCAGACTCTGGCCCCATCCAACAAACCTGAATGTTGGAAGATTCAGGACAGGCAAAATAACGTACTTCTGCGCAATGGACTGCTGAGTTTGCTGTCGCAAGATGTGGCATAATCTTCTTTTTCTTTGGCGATCACTCGTAGTCAAGTAAGATTCTCTTTCATAAACATGGTTTTAATAATGAGTCCATAACTGGAGGCCAGTTCTGGATCCACACGTCCTTCCACAGTGGGGACATTGGTTTCCAGGCACAAGTTGGTCACAGTGTGGATGTGCCAAGCGTGCCTTCCTCTTAGCACGTTTCTCCCTTGCACCCTGAGTTTTGAGTGTCTCCAAAGCCCATGACACCTTTGGTAAAGGCTGTTCTCCAATTGGAGCGCTCGCAGGCAAGTGTTTCCCAATCGTTGGTGTTTATACTACATTTTTTTACATTTGGCTTGAGACCGTCTTTAAACCTCTTTTGTTGACCACCAGCATTACGCTTTCCATTTTTAAGTTTGGAATAGAGTAGTTGCTTTGGAAGACAATTGGTTTGGAATAGCCACCAGATTGAATGGCTTTAAAAGAGAATTAATACATGCGTGAAGAATAAGGCTGTCAATGATTGCTAGGGCATGTTCTTACCTCTGCTGTTGGAGGCAGAATGCCTCGTGATTCCCAGAAACTGGTATTAGAAGTTGGAAAGAGTTGCTCTTGGGCTCAGGTCCCGCTTTCGGGCTTCCCTTGAGGCCTCTCTGGTTGGCCATTGTGAGAACAGAATGCTGCACCAGATGGGCCTGATCCTGCAGCCTGGCTCTTATTGTGTTCTTACACGTTCTGTCCTATCCTTAAGACTTGGGATTGACAGGAGTTTTTGCTAAAAAGCCCGTATCAAGGGCAACACAGCACATTGCAATGGTAACAACCAGTGTCTCCTGCCCTGCAAATTTAGAGCTTTGTTTTCCACATGTAACTACGCCTGAAAACGAGGCCTTTGGTTTGGCTGAAAACTAGGGCTGGGAGATATATTGATCTGGCAATATATCATGAATCTTGATGTGCGTGTGCTGTGCCAAAATCACAGTGTGGGGAAAACTGTGAAGCCAGCCAGTGCCTCTACCTAAGTCCACCCTTATTTCAGAGATCGTGATATATCAGTCTTATCGCAATGTTTAGCTGGCGATATATCGCAGTGTTGAAACCCGGTCCTGGTGAAAACCACTGGATACACTGTTTGTTTTATATATAGAGAGAGCTCCCGTTGTTCGGTCCCAGCTCCTGCCCACCTAGCAGTTCAAAAGCACGTCAAAGTGCAAGTAGATAAACAGGTACTGCTCCGGCAGGAAGGTAAATGGCGTTTCCGGGCACCGCTCTGGTTCGCCAGAAGTGGCTTAGTCATGCTGGCCACATAACCTGGAAGCTGTCTGCAGACAAACGCCGGCTCTCTCGGCTTATAGAGCGAGATAAGTGCTGCAACCCCAGAGTCGTTCGCGACTGGACCGAACGGTCAGGGGTACCTTTACCTTTATATACACACACAGAATATTCAACCTCTCTCTCTCTCTCTCTCTCTCTCTGCCTTCCAATACAGGTTGGCAGAGTCAGCGTCTACGACTCTGCAAGGCAGACGGGGAAGACAAAGGAATCCAGCGTCAACTGGTGCCTCCCTGATGACTCTGAAGTCGAAGTCCTGGATGGCACAAAAGGCAAAGTAGATGGGTAAGAGTGGGGCACAGCTATCGGAGGGGAGGCGTAGAGGGGTAACCGTAATATGAGGCATGGTTGAGTGGCTGCTTCCAGTGGGCGTGGAAAGCAGATTTTTGTCTGCCTTTGTTTTCATGCCTATTCCATCCACATGCTCAGGGCCAGCAATGAAACTGACACTGGATGAGATAAAAGAAAAGTGAGTAATTGGGGGGGGGCACCGCCTGGTGTGGATGGGGGGGGGGACACACACACACTTCCTTTGCACCAAGATGGTCCCAGGCATCTCCAGGCAGAGCAGAGAACACACCCAACCTCGCACATTCTTTCAGTGTAGGTCTGTGTGGCCAAACTTGGCCCTCCAGCTGTTTTTGGACTACAACTCCCATCATCCCTAGCTAACAGGACCAGTGGCTAGGAATGGTGGGAATTGTAGTCCCAAAACAGCTGGAGGGCCAAGTTTGGCCGTCACTGGTGAAGGTAATGCGAGCTGGACTGCCCCAACAGTGTTGACACATTCTTACGAAAGACAAGCACGTTCTTATCTTCCTGTTGTCTAGTTTGAATTGCTAGCACTGGCGACTGCCTTGGGAAAGCCAGGAGGACAGCAAAACACTTAGGCTCCCCCATCCTGGAGTCCTTTTCCTTTACGTTCCTTCCTCCCTCAGACCAAAACTGGACGTGTCCCGGGTCTCCAAGAGGAACCTGTTTGCACTCTTCCAATCGCTCTGTGCCAAGATGGATCGCAAGGCCCTGCAGAAACTGACCGTGTACTCGGAGGCCAAGGAAGCGGCCGTCACATACCAGAGTGCCAAGCGGCAATTCTTCTGGGCCCTGCAGGAGATGGGCTACGGGAGCTGGATCTGCAAACCCCAAGAGGAGAAGACCTTTGGCCCGTCCGAAGTCTAGCAAGCTGTGCATTTTTATTATTTTATTTTATTTTACCATTATTTTTTTTGGCTGCGGGGGGAGGGGTGAAAGGAAAGGGGTATTTTTTTTATTAACATAGGTTGTGTGTATTCTTTTTTTAAAAATGGAAGCAGGAATGTTAACTTAGGGTTATGGATTTGCTGCGAGGCCTTCCTTCCTTCCGATTTAAATTGGCAGCATTGGGGAAGGAGCGGGGGAGTCTCCCTCCCCTTTAATTCCCCCCCCTTATCAACGAACATTGCAAAGACGTGATCCGAGTGCGCAAACCTGAGAGAGAGAGAAAGAGAGAGATCCACCAGCATCAACGCTCGTCTTGTGACAACACCCTCTCCCCATCTCTGTCCCCTTCTGGTTAGTCAAAAGGCCGCCTTCCTTGTCCTCTCTTTTCTTTTCTTTTTTAAAAAATCAATTCTTTGAACCCCTCCTTTTATTTTATTTTTAAAAGCTGTGAATTGAGGAACTGGTAATTATGCACACGCTGTCTTTTCCACAGCAGTTCTGTCTCTCCATGGATTTGCATAAAGGTGAACTCTAGGAACATCGCAGAGATTTCCCCTCACTTGAATTTAATTTTCTGATATATATAACCCCACTCCTCCTCTTGCCTTTCTGTTTAATTCAGAATTCTGCCTTTGGAGCCACTACAACATTTACCCATCGCACCGCCAGGTTATGGTATAATTTCAGGGGTTTTTTAATGGGGGGGAGTGTATGTGTGATCATTTCCCCTCTCCCCGAATCTTTGGAATGCTGTTGAATTCTCCTTGTTCCCAGCGAGACGGCCCAGCCTTTCTGAGGTCATTCTAAGCTGAAACCGCACAGCTCCCCCACATTCTCCCCAACTCCTTTCCTCCCTGTTATGTGTAGACACCTGCTTTCATGAGAGCCAGCCAGACTCACCTTAATTTTTAATATTAAAAGGCACGGAGGAGCAGTCACTCAAGCAAGTATGTCCTAGCTGTAGACTCTGTGGCGGCCCAGCCTAGAAACATACCACCGGGTCTCTATGAATGTTTAAATATGGGGTCATCACTTGATTCCTTCTAACACCTCAGAATTCCCACGCTCCCCCTTTCTTTTAAGTTACTAGTCCTCAGTTTTTAAATATATGTATATAAAACTCCAGTTCCAAGCTGTTGGCTGCTATAGAGTCGGCTGTGGTTTGTCTTATTTGTGGAATCCTTCCCCCTGATGTTCCAAGCATCCTTTGTTTTTCATTTTCTAAAGGTGCATTTGAAATGCAAAGGATCCCAGGCTTTTGGGATTTTTTTTTTTTTTTTGCCCCCTCCAGCTTTTCTCCTCCCCATCAGTTACGTCTGGGCAGTTGCTGTAGTGGAATTAACTGGGGAGAGCTCTCTTTATGCAAACTCTTTTCTGTTGAAAGGCGGCAGCCTCTCCTCCAGCCCTCCTCTCCCCATCCTCATGACGCACAGTTCATTTCCTTCCTTAGTCGCGAAGGCGATGGCGAGCAAATAATAATAAAAAACAGATGTAAATTTATTCAAGGCAAATCTTGATCCTTCTCCCACCACTATTGTAATTCAGGTTATTTCCTCCCCTCCCCCCTTTTTTTGGCAAGTCTGCTTTTAATTGCCCCTCTAGATACCATCGTTTGACAACTGAAGTCATCACATTCCGCCTGAAAATAATAATAATAAAAAAAAGGTTTTCTGTATTGGTTTCGCTGGTGTGATTCCTTTTTCTTTTCCCAGGGGGGAGTGGGCAGAGCAAGCATCTTTTTGGTTCTTTGTTCCTCTTTTGGGAGGGGGGAGCACCATCTCCCATGAGATTCTCTAAAGCGGGAGGAGGGATCTTTGTACTTAATTTCATGCATTTGGGAAGGAGGGTGGGGGAAGAAGCTGAAATGGCCGGGGGGGGGGAGGAGAGCGGGGGGAGCCAAGACCTCTGCAAGCAAATGCTTTGTTACTTGGGCAGGCGCAGCCTTTTCCCTGGAGGAACGTCTCCACCCCCATCGTTCTGCCCGGACACTGAGGTCCAGCGCCGAGGGCCTTCTGGGGGTTCCCTCGCTGCGAGAAGCCAAGTTACAGGGAACCAGGCAGAGGGCCTTCTCGGTAGTGGCACCCGCCCTGTGGAATGCCCTCCCACCAGATGTCAAAGAGAAAAACAACTACCAAACTTTTAGAAGACATCTGAAGGCAGCCCTGTTTAGGGAAGCTTTTAATGTTTAATAGGTTATTGTATTTTAGTGTTCTGTTGGAAGCCGCCCAGGCGGGGTATAAATAAATTATTATTATTATTATTATTATTATTGCAGCCACCTTGGGTGGGGGGAGGCTGGAAAGGAAGAAAGGTGGCAGAGAGAAAGAGAAAAAGAAACGGTACCTTCCTCACTGCCAGCTCTGGCCCCGCTCGTTGCCCTCCACCTTGCCACTCGCAAAGACTGGTGCCCAGAGAAAACGATAGGGCGGAAGGCAGGGAGCCCAAAGGTAGATGGCGCCAGAGAGCCAGTGGCAGGCAGAGCCAGCAGGTCCTAGCTGTCTTCACCCTTCCCACTTCTGACGTCTACTGGGGCAACTCTTGAGACTAAGGAAGAGGGAGCTAATGGGCAGTGCTGCCCCCTGGACTGGTGGTAAGAAATAAGGCTTTGGGCTGGCATTGCCCCATCTGCCCTAATGCACCAGCCTCTACTGAGCGCAGCCCTGGGCAGAATAAAGCCCTCGTTCAGGATTGCTGCTTCCTCTTTCTTCCTATGTGCATTAATAGGTAAGGTATGATTGTGGATGGGTTTTTCCAGCACATTACCATATTTCTGTTCCTCCCTCCATGTAACACTTAACCTCTTTTTTTAATACCGTGATATTTTCATTCCTCTTGTTTATCTGCCTGGAATAGGCTTGTGTGTGTGTCTGTTGGGCACATAATTGATCTTTCTGCTATGCTGTTGGTGAAAGAAACAATGGCTTGGTAAGTTTTTCAAGCCCTGGGTCATAATCTGAAGCGCCAATTCCTGGTTAAACATGAGCGTGCCACTTGCGTTTACCCAGCAGGGTCAAAAACGAGGCCCAGGGGTTGGAGGAGCTGATAAAGCATTTGTTTGCATTGTGCTTTCAAAGTGCAATAAGGAAAATCCAGTTCTGGCAAATAAGATTGGAGGTGAGTAGGCTGGTTTTGTATAGATGAATGAGGAACAGGAAGGTTGTAAGAAGAAGCAAAGAGCGGTTGCATCGAATGGATTATATTAGCTCTTAAAAACTGGGCTTGACCTTTAGAATAACGCCTCCAGTTTTTTGTTTTTAAATGCAGGTTCTTATAAAAATTTTGACACCAGGTTCCATCTTTTTAAAAAAAAATCACATTCCTCTTGGGAAAGTATATGAATGAGAACCTTGTTAAGAGTTCTGGAGAACTCGAAACTTCTCTTGATATATTTTGCGATCTTTTGGCTTAATAAAGGTATTGCCCTTACACACGACTTCTATGGTTTTTTAAATTGGCTTACGTTAGAGGGAACCCATCAGTGATAAACCAGCCAGAATGTCTTGGGGCCCAAATATTATTTGCAAAGAGATGGATCCAGAGGCGCTGGTGGTGCAGTGGTTAGAGTGTCGGACTAGGGCCCAAGGAAAGACCAGGGTTCGAATTCCGCCTCAGTTGCCTAAGCTTCTTGCAGAGTTGTTCAGGGGATAAAATGGGAAGAAATTGTGTGCTACCTACCTAGAACACCTTGGAGGAAAGGCAGGATATAAATATAATAATAAATGCTGCTACTATTTGTAATACAGTGGTACCTCAGGTTAAGTACATAATTCGTTCCGGAGGTCCGTTCTTAACCTGAAACTGTTCTTAACCTGAAGCACCACTTTAGCTAATGGGGCCTCCAGCTGCCGCCGTGCCGCCACCACACAATTTCTGTTCTCATCCTGAAGCAAAGTTCTTAACCTGAAGCACTGTTTCTGGGTTAGCGGAGTCTGTAACCTGAAGCATATGTAACCTAAAGCGTATGTAACCTGAGGTACCACTGTACAAGGTGTGACTGGAAAGTTCGGTGAATGATCACAGAAATTGGAACAGCGAGAAATGTTTGAACATACAATCAGCATGTGACTGGAAAGTTCGGTGAATGATCACAGAAATCGGAACAGCGAGAAATGTTTGAACATACAATCAGCATTGGAAACCCATGAAATGCTCACAATTGTGTATGGAGATGAAGCTGTAACTTGAAAGACAGTGTGTGAGTGGTTTAAGCGTTGCCGTGAAAGGCGTCGAACCATCAAAGATCACACTTGGTCTGGCAAACCGTCGATGAGCAGAACGGTGGCAAATGTCAACAGAGTTCGTGAGTTATTCATGTGGGATTGGCATTTGTCCGTCCGAATGATGGCGGAAGAATTGCATTTTCTGCGTGAAGTTTCCAACAGTTCTACAAACGTCAACGGTGCATTGTATCAGAGGGGGCCTACTTTGAAAGCCTGTATGTTCAAATATTTATTGCTGTCCAATTTCTGTGACCATTCACCGAACTTTTCTGGTCACACCTTGTAGCATAGCTGTCAACGTTTCCCTTTTTTAAAGGGAAATTCCCTTATTCCGAATAGGATTCCTCAGAAGAAAAGGGAAAAGTTGACAGCTATGCCTTGTAGTGGATGCGGGTGGCGCTGTGGATTAAACCACAGAGCCTAGGACTTGCCGATCAGAAGGTCGGTGGTTCGAACCCCTGTGACGGGGTGAGCTCCCGTTGCTCAGTCCCTGCTCCTGCCAACCTAGCAGTTCGAAAGCACGTCAAAATGCAAGTAGATAAATAGGTACCACTCCAGCGGGAAGGTAAACGGCGTTTCCATGCGCTGCTCTGGTTCGCCAGAAGCGACTTAGTCATGCTGGCCACGTGACCCGGAAGCTGTACGCCGGCTCCCTTGGCCAATAAAGCGAGATGAGCGCCGCAACCCCAGAATCGGTCACGACTGGACCTAATGGTCAGGGGTCCCTTTACCTTTACCTTTATGCCTTGTAGTAACACACACTAGGGACACACTAGAATGGTGTCAGGCTAGGACCCAGAAGAATTTCCCACTCGGCCATGAAGTGCACTGGGAGGCTGTGGGCCAGTCACTTTCTGTCAGCCTAACGTACCCCTCATTGAACTCCGTGGGATAGAGAAAGTTGGGGAGTAAATGTAATAATCTGGATGACTGCTGCTGTTTTATATTTGGGGGGCTGTGAAGAGGGCTTTCTCTCAGTTCCCAAGCCTTGGCCCAGGGGTAGGCAAACTAAGGCCCGGGGGCCAGATCTGGCCCAATCGCCTTCTAAATCCAGCCTGCGGATGGTTTGTGAATCAGCATGTTTTTACATGAGTAGAATGTGTCCTTTTATTTAAAATGCATCTCTGGGTTATTTGTGGGGCATAGGAATTAGTTCACTTTTTTCTTCAAAATATAGTCCTGAGGTCTGAGGGACGGTGGACTGGCCCACGGCTGAAAAAGTTTGCTGACCCCTGCCCTGGCCTGTGGACTCTGTTATGTAGGGTTGCCATATCTTGAAGGGCAAAAAAGAGGACAGCCCAACCAAGGAAAGAGGTGTTTGTGCAGAACAACCTGAGCCTGAGCTGCTGCCGGCCCGAGTGGAGGCAGGACCCCAGCTCCTACCTACCTGATCTTCGCCGCGACAGCCTCGCTTCACTGCAACGCTTCTGCTGCTGGGACATAGCGCCCTCCTGAGCAGGTGCATGTCACCCCCCAAAAAACAAAAGAAGCCTACCCCACCCCAAAATAAAAAACCTCCAAATCCGGACATTTCCTTAAAAATGCAAAAATCCGCCCAGATGGGCATGTTGGCCCCCACGAGGAGGGCATGTCCTGGTTTTCCCAGACATATGGCAACCCTACTATTAAGGTAGTTCCCAGCGAGGCTGCAGAACAGTCAAGAGTATCTGTCATGCTTCCCTGCCTTAGATTTATTGTTTCTGATGGCGGAGATTGAGGCCGTTTTGACCAAGGCTCGGATGATCAAAACAGAGACTGGCAGAAACCTGGCCTGGAGCCTGCGACTTTCATAATATGGTGCTGGTAGAAGCCAGGACTTTGCTCCTGGGTTCAAAGACAGAAACAGGCAGGCTGGATGCTGGAATACTGTCCGTTATCGGAGGCTGAAACGGACAGGATGTTACACCCTTTGTTCAACCCTTTGCTTACCAAAAAGAAGCCCCCCTGTTCCATTAGGAAGGCAAGGCTCACAGTTATTAAAATATGAGTCTGTGCTTTGATTTGCAGAACAGAGGGGGAAATGAAGGAGATGACCCCCTGCCGCACACCTGCACTTTTCAAATGAATTGTTGAGGGGAGGGGGTCTGATAACCAAAAACTACAGCATAACCTTCTCCCCCTCCATTTAACAAAATGCAATGCAGGCTTTCCAGCAAACCCAGCAACAATTTTCTCTCCTTCCATCTCCCCCCTGCCCACAATTTTTTGAACATCTATTTCTCTCTCCCCCTGCCCGCCTCCAACCTCTTCGAATCATCATAAATCATTCTTTTCAATATAGTCTGATGGTGTGGCTGCCTTGCCGACCTCACGCAGAAAGATAGGAGGTATAAATTATACCGACAAAAACTTCCAAATTATTGGAATATTACAATATATCCAAAACAATGGGAGAAATTGGAAGGATCTCAGAAGAGAAGATAGACAGGGACTGGAAGGTGTTTAAAGGATACTTGCAAAACTATGTTGAAAAATCAGAACTCCTATTAGAATAAACAAGTTCTGTTTTGAATACTGAAATACTAAATAAGATGGATAACAATGTGTAACAGAAAAAGAAGCATGAAAATAGGTTAAAGGTGTGTGAAAGAAAGTAATAGAAGTGGAAAGAAATTGCAATTGAGTAGATTGGAAGTCTAACACGAAGGTGGGGTGAGGTTGGTGGATGGTGATGGGAAAAGGAATTATCTGTGGGGCTGAGTGTAGGTATGTTTGAACATTTTTAAGGATTGTATGAAATGTATGTTTGTATGCTTATATATTCACAATATGTGTGTATTAATGCTGAATTATTTTAATAATAAAAACTTTTCCAAAAAAAAAAGAGCATTTTTGCAGCGGCTGCCTTGCCAACCTCACGCAGAAAGACAGGAGGTATAAATGGAGGAAGGGGGTGGGATCAGGCCCTGGAGCTAAACACAGCCCTCTTATTTGGCCCTTGGAATTTTCAAGAGGCCACACCCCTTTGCTCAACAAGCCACGCCCCTCACAGGTCCTGCTTTGCATCCTCCAGGAGTGTTTTTGCCTGGCTGGGATATGTCTTTGAACTCTGATCATGACTTTAGCTTTACTAGACAAAGCTAAGAGAGGGAGAAGTGTGTGTCTGTGTAGCAACTAGCCTACTTGTGTTTTCTCTGCCCTGCGGACTTTTTCCTTTGGCCCCATTTGCCCCTGCGATGAGGACCCTGGGAGGCTGCAAAAGTTTTCCCATCCTGAAGATAAATATTGCATATTAAACCTATTGTGAGGTACGCGGGTGGCGCTGTGGGTTAAACCACAGAGCCTAGGACTTGCCGATCAGAAGGTCGGCGGTTCGAATCCCTGCAATGGGGTGAGCTCCCGTTGCTTGGTCCCTGCTCCTGCCCACCTAGCAGTTCAAAAGCACATCAAAGTACAAGTAGATAAATTGGTACCACTCCGGCGGGAAGGTAAACGGCGTTTCCGTGCGCTGCTCTGGTTCACCAGAAGCGGCTTAGTCATGCTGGCCACATGACCCGGAAGCTGTACGCCGGCTCCCTCAGCCAATAAAGCGAGATGAGTGCCGCAACCCCAGAGTTGGTTACGAATGGACCTAATGGTCAGGGATCCCTTTACCTTTTACCTTTAAACCTATTGTGCTTTTTTGGTTCATTGTCAATGGGCCCACATCTTTCCCTACAGCTTTTAAAGGTGGTTTACACCTCTTGTAGGGATGCGGGTGGCGCTGTGGGTTAAACCACAGAGCCTAGGACTCGCTGATCAGAAGGTCGGCGGTTCGAATCCCTGCGACGGGGTGAGCTCCCGTTGCTCAGTCCCTGCTCCTGCCAACCTAGCAGTTTGAAAGCATGTCAAAGTGCAAGTAGATAAATAGGTACCGCTCTGGCGGGAAGGTAAACGGCGTTTCCGTGCGCTGCTCTGGTTCGCCAGAAGCAGCTTAGTCATGCTGGCCACATGACCTGGAAGCTGTATGAGGTCACGACTGGACCTAATGGTCAGGGGTCCCTTTACCTTTACCTTTACATCTCTTGTAGGCTTACACTTCCACGGTTGCTGGGAGAAGCGTCCCACTGAATCCTAACCCAACATCCTGTTTTCCGCAAGCAAGGCATGAGAGCAACTGGTCTCTCTCCTGCCACTGCTGCCAGAAGCTGGTCCTGAAAGGTAGACTGCTTTCTACACAGAGGTTTTTATTTGTTTGTTTGCTGTTGGTGAGCTATCATCGCCTGGCTTCCATTTGTCTAATGCTGAACAGAGGAAGCTGCTTTACGCTGAGGCAGACCACTGGCCCATCTAGTTCAGTGGTGTCTGCACTGACTGGCAGCAGCTCTCCAGGGTTTCAGGCAGGGAGGTTTCCCCCAGCCCTGCCTGGAGATGTTGGGGGTCGAAGGTGGAACTTTCTGCAGGGTCTCCATCGCTCAGCTGCCGCCCTTCCTAAAGGCTGGCGCTTCTGCTATTCTACTCTGAGCCTTGTGCCCCTGTCTCTCTGCTCTCAGCGAAAGAGATCGGCCGGCATGGTTGCGGCTGGGTCACCGTGCCAGGTGGAGTGTGTGAGCCGGTGGAACTGAAGTGGAAAGCCGACCTGCCAGCCTGCCATCTGCTGCGGTTCAGAGGAGCCAGGAGATTGGGCTTCTGCAGCGAGCTTCTTTCTGCCTCATCTTGAGGATGAAAAGCGGGGGCAGCGGGACACCATCCAGGCAGCTTGGCAGAGCCGGCCACGTATTAAGCGTTTGGGGATGATGTATGCAGATCCAGCCGGAAGGAAGGGAGCAATGCAGCAGTCAGAGACTCAGGAAGAAAAAGGAGAGAGTTCAGCATATTTTGGTTTGAGGGACAGCAGTGGGGGGAAAGTTGCTGAATGGATCAGACTGGGAAACCCAGGGAGATGGGTGGCGTATAAATATTATTATTATTATTATCATCATCATCATCATCATCATCATCATCATCATCATTATCATCATCATCATCTATCTACTGTATTTTTTGCTCTATAAGACATACCAGACCACAAGACGCCCCTAGTTTTTGGAGGAGGAAAACAAGAAAAAAGATATTCTGAATCTCAGAAGCCAGAACAGCAAGAGGGATCGCTGCGCAGTGAACACAGCAATCCCTCTTGGTGTTCTGGCTTCCGGAATAGCTGCACAGCCTGCATTCACTCCATAAGACGCACACACATTTCCCCTTACTTTTTAGGAGGGGAAAAGTGAGTCTTATAGAGCAAAAAGTAAGGTACGTATTTATTACTGATGCTTTTAAGACACCATACATTCAAAGCACTATGGTGCCACTCTAAACTGTCATTCCTCCACGGTGACTTAACAGAACCTCTCTCTCCCCCCCCCCCCATATTTTCAGGTATTTTGTCACTATGCTGAGGATTAGGGACTTCTGCAGGTTGTTTGCTTATTTAAAAGCTGAATGTGGATCTGGATTGGATTGAATTTATATTCTGCTGGAAGCTGCCCAGAGTGGCCTGGAAAACCCAGCAAGATGGGTGGGGTATTAATAATGATAATAATAAAAATAAAATAACAACAACAACAACAATAATAATTTATTCATTCATTCATACCCCACCCATTTGGCTAGGTTTCCCCAGCCACTCTGGGCAGCTCCCAACAGAATATTAAAAACACGATAAAACATCAAACATTAAAAACTTCCCGGAACAGGGCTGCTGTCAGATGTCTTCTAAAAATCAAACAGTTGTTTATTTCCTTGACATCTGAAGGCAGGGCGTTTCACAGGGTGGGTGCCACTACCGAGAAGGCCCTCTGCCTGGTTCCCTATAACCTCACTTCTCGCAATGAGGGAAATGGCAGATGGCCCTCGGAGCTGGATCTCAGTGTCTGAGCAGAACGATGGGGGTGGAGACGCTCCTTCGGGTATACTGGGCCGAGACTGTTTAGGGCTTTCAAGGTCAGCACCAACACCTTGAATTGTGCTTGGAAACGTATTGGGAGCCAATGCAGATCTCTCAGGACCGGTGTTATGTGGTCTCGGCGGCCGCTTCTAGTCACCAGTCTAGCTGCCGCATTCTGGATTAGTTGTAGTTTCCGGGTCACCTTCAAAGGTAGCCCTTATTACTATTATCTGTAGATTAATCAGGATGTTGGTTTGGCCTTCACGGTTTAGAAGACATCTGAAGGCAGCCCTGTTTAGGGAAGTTTTTAATGTCTGACATTTTAATGTATTTTTAATCTTTCATTGGAAGCTGTCCAGAGTGGCTGGGGAAACCCAGCCAGATGGGCGGGGTACAAATAATAAATTATTATTATTATTATTATTATTATTATTATTATTATTATTACTACTACTACTACTACTACAGTGGTACCTTGGGTTACAGACGCTTCAGGTTACAGACGCTTCAGGTTACAGACTCCGCTAACCCAGAAATAGTACCTCGGGTTAAGAACTTTGCTTCAGGATGAGAACAGAAATCGTGCTCCAGCGGCAGCGGGAGGCCCCATTAGCTAAAGTGGTGCTTCAGGATGAGAACAGAAATTGCACGGTAGCAGCAACCCCAACCTTGAAATGCGCTTAAAAAACAACCACTCACACACAGCTGAACCGAAAGAAGGAATCTCTCCCATCTATGTGACCTATTTTATTGGTATTGCAGTGTCAGCGTTTGGCTTTTCAGGAGCAGAGGAGGACAGGGCCAGGAAGACACACCCAATGGCTCTGTGGGGGGACACTGGTCTCTCTACCGAGGCTGCTGGTGATGGCCCAGAATGGAAGACCCCGCCTGAAGCAGACCCTGTGTGGCTGGAGCACCAGTCTACACTCCATCTCCTCTGGCCACACATACACATATTGTTAGGAGAGGTGGTCCTGGCATCAGTCTGTCCTGAGAGATCCCGAGTGTCCCTTCTTCTCGCAGGGTTGCCACCTGACCTTGTAGATGTATTCGTCAAATCTCACGGGTGGTACTAGGAGCCCCCCTGCGAAATGTCCTTTTTTTCTGTCAAGCTCTCCCCACCCCACACCTCTCCCCGCCGAGGGTTGCGCCCCAGGGTGGCCTTCCAATCTGCAGCTGCTCCTCAGAGATGGAGAGTGTAGATGTGGATATTTAATTCTATATAGACACATAGATGATGATTATTTTTTCCCTGAGTTGGGAGCTGGGTTCCCCGTAATTGGCACAAGCCAGGGGGTATGGGGTGGGGGGGCAGGGAGAAAGCTGTAGTCCGTATCCAAAATGCCCTCGAGGCTGCAAGACGCACTGCCCCCTGTGCCCCATAACGCATCCAGGCAGCCGTCCAGGAACTTGACCTCAGCCTCTTGGAAGGAACTGACACCTCCGATCAATGGGAATGGAGGAAGCTGCCTAAGATAAGCAGATCAGACAGCCAGGCCTGACCCTGCTGCAACCTTTTCCACCACCACCACCCATTATTTTTTTTAAGTGGGGAAGCTGGGGATCGAACCTACGACCTTCCGCATGCAAAGCAGGTGCTCTACTGTTGAGCTACCATATCATCCTGGCAGCCTGGAAGAAACCAACCTACTCCAGTATTGTCGTTTTAGCTCTGGCCGGCTTCTCTGCAAGCAAGGCTCTGTTCTCAGTACTGAATCTTGAGCCGGGGCAATGGCAGACAGCAGGGGAAAGGGCCCACAATCCCATATTGAGCGCGCCTCAGGCCAGCGTCCATAAAAAGTAGGGATTGGGTAGGGTGTCTCTCTGTCCTGCTCCATCTCCCTCCCTCCTCCCTCCCTCTCTCTTTAATCTTCCTTGGCCCGCCTCTCTCCGCTCGCTCCGAACAGGTTGGCCAAGGAGAAGGGCGAGCCCAGATGCTACTTGGAGCCGGAACCACCGTGGTTGATCTGCAAGAGGGAGTTGGTGGCATAGTTCTGGAAGAGAGGCTGCAGGAACATGCCGATGGTGCCAAAGACGCAGACGAAGACGAAGATCCACAGGAAGAGGCGGTCGATCACCATGGCAACGTACTTCCAGTCCTCGCTCACCTGGGGAAAGGGCAAGGATACGGAAGTTAGCATCTCTCAGCTGGAACCCGTTTTGGCTTGGCAAGCACCTGTTGTGTATGGGCCCGCTTGCGGGGCCTGCTTCCGACCGAACAGGTGCCAGATCTAGGTAAGGTAAGGTAAGGTAAAAGGTAAAGGGACCCCTGACCATTAGGTCCAGTCGTGACTGACTCTGGGGTTGTGGTGCTCATCTCGCTTTATTGGCCGAGGGAGCCGGCGTACAGCTTCCAGTTCATGTGGTCAGCATGACTAAGCCGCTTCTGGCGAACCAGAGCAGCGCACGGAAACGCTGTTTACCTTCCCGCCGGAGCGGTACCTATTTATCTACTTGCAGTTCATGCTTTCGAACTGCTAGGTTGGCAGGAGCAGGGACTGAGCAACGGGAGCTCACCCCGTCGTGGGGATTCGAACCGCCAACCTTCTGATCGGCAAGTCCTAGGCTCTGTGGTTTAACCCACAGCGCCACCTGTGTCCCAAGGTAAGGCAAGGTAAGGTAAGGTAAAGTAAAACAAAACAAAACAAAACAAAACAAAACAAAACAAAACAAAACAAAACAAAACAAAACAAAACAAAAACACACACACTCCACAGAAAGCCCAATCTGGGCTGTTTTAAGCATATGCAGTGCCGGGGTGCAAAGATCCACCCAGTGCCCCCCCCCGGTTGCCCAGGGTTATTGCATAATTGTATACAGTGGTACTTCGGGTTACATACGCTTCAGGTTACAGACTCCGCTAACCCAGAAATAGTGCTTCAGGTTAAGAACTTTGCTTCAGCATGAGAACAGAAATCGTGCTCCGGCGGTGCAGGGGCAGCAGGAGGCCCCATTAGCTACAGTGGTGCTTCAGGTTAAGAACAGTTTCAGGTTAAGAACAGACCTCCGGAAAGAATTAAGTACTTAACCCGAGGTACCACTGTAATTATATGATCACTGTCTAATCTTAGGGGTGTATGAGGGGCCATTTCTGTGACTGTCTGGAAGGGACCCTGCACTTCTGAATTTGCCACCGCACTCCTGGTCAGGCCCCTTCCTGCTTCCTTACAGCCAGTCCAATGGGTAGCCCTGGCTGTTAGCTTTCTCCTTCTGGGTCTGAGTTTTGCCCTTGTAGAACAGATCAGATAGGAAGAGCAGAAGCAATTGGCCTTGCCTGCCATCATCTCTGGCGCCACCTGCTGTTGATCTTCTTCTTCTTTCTTCTATAGTGATCACTCATAGCTGAGTAAGATTGTCTCCCACAAACACGGTTTTAACAGCGAGTCCGTAAGTGACTGTGGAGGCCAATTTTGGATCCACACGTCCTTCCACGGTGGGGACATAGGTTCCCGGGCACGAGTTCATCACGGTGAGTGTTTGCCAAGCGTGCCTTCCTCTTAGCACATTTCTCCCTTTTGTCCAGAGTTCGTGGGATGCAGGTGGCGCTGTGGTCTAAATCACAGAGCCTAGGGCTTGCCACTATTGCTCAGTCCCAGCTCCTGTCCACCTAGCAGTTCAAAAGCACGTCAAAGTGCAAGTAGATAAATAGGTACCGCTCCGGCGGGAAGGTAAACAGCGTTTCCGTGCGCTGCTGTGGTTCGCCAGAAGCGGCTTAGTCATGCTGGCCACATGACCCGGAAGCTGTACGCCAGCTTTCTCAGCCAATAAAGCGAGATGAGCGCCGCAACCCCAGAGTCGGCCACGACTGGACCTAATGGTCAGGGGTCCCTTTACCTTTACCTTATAGTGCAAAGGTAAAACTTAGATTTAGCACTCTGCCCAATTTTTGCACTGCTCATCCCTGGTGTGTGTGGCCCCCAGAATGCGGCCCTTAGGGAGAAAGAAGGCTCCCCATTCCTGAGCCAGCCTTTATGATTTGCATTTTACAAATTTCCATATAACCCACTTAATAGAATAAAACTCTCTGAGGCTTTAAAGACACTCTTGCGGGCAATGAGAAGTGAACAATAAGCAAATATTCCTTTTGGCACAAAGTTCCCAGCCTTCTTGCTTTTTCCTGGCAAAGGATTTGGGTCTCACCCTTGAGAACTGGCATACTTCAGAAAATAAATCTTAAAAACCCCATGTAAACATGGGTCCATGAGAGATTGCACACTTAAATATAATTGGAAGCTGAGCTGGAGCTGAGGACGAGTATATCCTCTGTGTAGTGTGTTTGAGACTCCCTCCCCATTCTCCCGGTACAGGTATGGCCCATACAGAGAATTTAGAAGCCTTGGAAACCCAGCTTTCATTTAAAAGCATATCCAGGGCTCTGGCCCTCATGAGAATGAAGATAAAATTGACCCAGAGCGGAAACCTGAAAGACTTTCCTGGTTTGCCAGCAAACCAGGCTTCAGATAGCCTTCAGGGAGCTGTCATTTCAGAGGCTAGGGCTTGCTGATCAGAAGGTTGGCGGTTCAAATCCCCGCCATGGGGTGAGCTCCCGTTGCTCAGTGCCTGCTCCTGCCAACCTAGCAGTTCGAAAGCACGTCAAAGTGCAAGTAGATAAATAGGTACTGCTCTGGCGGGAAGATAAACGGCGTTTCCGTGCGCTGCTCTGCTTCGCCAGAAGCGGCTTAGTCATGCTGGCCACATGACCCGGAAGCTGTACGCCGGCTCCCTCGGCCAATAAAGCGAGATGAGCGCCGCAACCCCAGAGTTGTCCGTGACTGGACCTAATGGTCAGGGGTACAGTAACACAACTGTAAAGGGTGCAATCAACACAGGCAACTCTATTGTTGTTTTTGTTTAATGCTAACTTTACTATTCTGCTTTTCACCATCGGTTTGAAGGCAGTTTGCAAAATTAGCAAAAAAAAACTTCCTAAAACAAAAGCAGTAATTAAAACCAGCATTACAAAAAAAAGAAAGAAAGAAAGAGGAAGGGAACCCGAGCTGAAACCATTTTTAAAAGCAGGCTAAACAGTCTGCTCTTTAAAATATTTAAGCAGGTCTTGCCTCTCCCCAGGAACAGGTTCTGTGGGAGGAAGGGAAGGAGGCTAAAAATCACAAAAGGAGAATTAGCAACACACACCCCACTTAGGATTCTCTGGGGGTTGGGGAGGGGCGTGCAACATTTGAAATTGTAAAAAAAACAAAACCCCACTAATAATTGTGGTGGCTGGTACTCATTGGGGCTGTTAGGGCAGCGGACCAAGAATAAAAGTAGTATAAGTAAGGTAAAGGGACCCCTGACCATGAGGTCCAGTCGTGACCGACTCTGGGGTTGCAGCACTCATCTCACTTTATGGGCCAAGGGAGTCGGCGTACACCTTCCGGGTCACGTGGCCAGCATGACTAAGCCGCTTCTGGCGAACCAGAGCAGCGCACGGAAACGCCGTTTACCTTCCCACCAGAGCGGTACCTATTTATCTACTTGCACTTTGATGTGCTTTCGAACTGCTAGGTTGGCAGGAGCAGGGACCGAGCAACGGGAGCTCACCCCGTCACGGGGATTCGAACCGCCAACCTTCTGATCAGCAAGTCCTAGGCTCTGTGGTTTAGCCCACAGCACCACCCGCGTCCCTCCAGTAGTTTCCAGCAACTGGTATTCAGAAGCATTCCTGCCTTCGACTGAGGGTGACGAAGGGAGAGTCTCTCCGGTCTCCTCCCCCCCATCAGTGCTCAGCTGGCTTGGCCCCAAACCTGCAGCCTCAGAGCGCAGCCTGGGGCAGTGACATCACTCTGATGCCATTCCAGGTTCCCCTTCCTCTCGGTTCCTATGGCAACTGCTTCATACCTGACACCTCCCTGGTCCAGTGGGCATAGAGCATCTCCTTCTGCAAATAGTTTCTGGCAAGGCTACCAGATCAGATGAATGATTTGCTTTGGTGAGGAAGGCGGGGGCGGCGTCTGGGGGGGGGGCTACCTTTAACCCATTGCTCTCTGGCCACAGATGGATGGGGGAAGGATTTGGACAAATGCCCGAAACACCCCCAGCACCCCTTGTAATGTTTTATTATGTTTTTATGTATGTTGGAGGCTGCCCAGAGTGGCTGAGGCAACCCAGTGTACAAATTATTATTATTATTATTATTATTATTATTATTATTATTATTATTATTACAGTGGTACCTCAGGTTAAGTATTTAATTCATTCCAGAGGTTCGTTCTTAACCTGAAACTGTTCTTAACCTGAAGCACCACTTTAGCTAATGGGGCCTCCTGCTGCCACCGTGCCGCCAGAGCACGATTTCTGTTCTCATCCTGAAGCAAAGTTCTTAACCCGAGGTACTATTTCTGGGTTAGCAGAGTCTGTAACCTGAAGCGTATGTAACCTGAAGCATATGTAACCTGAGGTACCACTGTATTATTATTATTATTATTATTATTATTATTATTATTTCACCAGCAAAGCAGCAGACCTCCAAGAAATAAGAGTCTGTTTCTCCCGACTTCTCTCTCTCTCTGTCTCTCCCTCCCTTACATCCACATCTCACTGCACATGAATTTTTCATGCGCCTTCAGCCCAGGGATCCAGCCGAGCAGAAGGGAAATATTGATTCTGGAGCTCGCCGGTGTCTCAGTTGGAGAACACAGCTGCCCTGCACTCGGAGGTGGGGAACAGGTCAGTAAAGGACAGGGTATTCTGACTCATGGCTTGGCAAAGGAGAGGCGGCAGGGAGATGGGGAAGAAGCAAGGAAGAGCTGTGTCTCCCCCAGGAAACGTCTAACGGATGGGAAATTGCCACAGCCTTTTTCTAAACAAAACCCCAAACAAACAGTGCATCATGTTTCAGGAGGTGATGATTCGAGATATGGTGGGAAAAGCTTTGTAAGAAGTGCCCTGACTGATCAGAACGAAGCGTCGAGTTATACAGTGGTTCCTCGGGTTACAGGTTACAGATGCTTCAGGTTACAGACTCCGCTAACCCAGAAATAGTACCTCGGGTTAAGAACTTTGCTTCAGGATGAGAACAGAAATTGTGCTGTGGCGGCAGCAGGAGGCCCCATTAGCTAAAGTGGTACCTCAGGTTAAGAACAGTTTCAGGTTAAGAACGGACCTCCAGAACGAATTAAGTTATTAACCCGAGGTACCACTGTAATGTGTTCAGGCAGACGTGTCCAAATCGAACCCTTAAAGGCAACCACTGAGTTTGTTCCCCAGCTACTGGAATTCGGAGGTAGACTGTGCCTGAACAAGGAAGTTCTACATAGCCCAAGGTAAGGTTACCAGACGTCCCTGTTTCCTGGGGACAGTCCCTGGATTTACAAATCAGTCCCCTGACAAAATCCATCTATTCAATAGGAAGTTGAAAAAATATCCCCAGATTCATTGAAAAAAATCTGGTAACCTTAGCCTAAGACCACACATTGAAAGCAATTGCAATACAGTGGTACCTCGGGTTAAGTACTTAATTCGTTCTGGAGGTCCGTTCTTAACCTGAAACTGTTCTTAACCTGAAGCACCACTTTAGCTAATGGGGCCTCCCGTTGCTGCCGCGCGATTTCTGTTCTCATCCTGAAGCAAAGTTCTTAACCCGAGGTACTATTTCTGGGTTAGCGGAGTCTGTAACCTGAAACATCTGTAACCCGAAGCGTCTGTAACCCGAGGTACCACTGTACCACGTTAAATGCTCATGGCTCCTCCCCTTGCAAAGAATCCTGGGAACTGTAGTTTAAGGGTGCTGTGAGCTGTTAGGAAACTCCTGTGACCCTCAAACGGCTACAGTTCTCAGAGCTCCCTGGGGAACAGGATGCGGGATTAGATAATAATAATAATCTTATTATTGATACCCCGCCCATCTGATGGGTGATTAGCTTAGTCTAGCAGGGGCTCTTCTTATGTCTTTATATCAAAGACTGGCAGATTGGTTTTCACCCAGAGATCATTGCCACTGTAGGTACATGTGGTAAAGAAATAAATTAGAAAGCGAGTCCCATCAGGCATCCTGGGACTAAAGGATGCTGTCATGGAAGTTTTGGCTGAGATTCCTGGATTGCAGGCGGTTCGACCAGATGACCGCTCTCTGAAGCACCCATCCTCCTTTAAAAGGCGTTGGGGGAAACTTTGATGGGGGGGCTTGCAGAAAACTGTGAGCAGAGGGGGCTGGAGGAGCTGCAAGGGAATAGGTGAGGGATAAAGGGGGGAATGGGAGTGGGGCTGGAGGAATGAGCAGGGATGGCAGCGCTAGTATCCTACACACACACACACACACAGAGAGAGCAAGCTAGTAACTTTCCGTGGTGCGACTCATGCAACACGTTGGGGATTAATATACACAGAACAATAAATATACATACTTTATCAACCTTCTGAGAAATATACAAAACATTAAACAAAGCAAATCAGTCTCTTAAGCTTAAGCCAAGAAAGAGTATTCTCGGAATGTTAGAAGGATGTTGGAATGAAGTCACGCGGTTTTAGCAGAAAGGTTATAAAAGATTAAGTAAAAATAGATTGTTAATTGGTGAGAATGTAAAGTTACATTATATTAAGATAAATTATTAGGATAAGAACAAAGATGGAAAGGATTTGCTGAAATAGCTAATTGAACTAGAACACAAAAAAGGGAGGTGTGAGGAGGTCAAGGAAACAAGCAAATGAAAGATAAGTTATGGAAGGATTGATTTGTTTTTTTTTCTCTTCTTAATTGGTTTCCCCCCCCCCCTGTGTTTTTGCTCTTTTCTTTTCTTTTTCTTTAATTTTGTAATCTTTCAAAACCTGAATAAATATTATTATTTTTTTTAAAAAAGAAAGAGTATTCTCTATAAGGTTGAATTTCAATTTACGTATCAAGACTTTGAGATTAGACCACTGAAGAAGCCCGGAAAACTACCTTGGGCGTGTGCTACCTGCAAGCCCCAGTTAAAGGGCCCCATCGGGGGCAAACAGCGGCCTCTTGATTACTTGGACTGCCAGGGCGAAACAGGTGCAAAACGCCGGCACCCTGTCGTCCACAACTTCATTAACATCTATCTACAACTCCACTGGCATCTCTCGGTATTGTGAATAACACCGAACTGACCTTTTCTTGGTATCTTCATGAACTTATCTAAAAGACTGAGTTAAGCATTTGAAAACTCTCTTGAAACCAGACAATGTAAGTTCATCTTAGGCTGGGTAGTTCGTAAGTCTCTGTGGCTTTGTTTAATGTTTTGTATTTTTCTCAGAAGGCTGATAAAGTATGTATAATTACTGTTCTGTGTATATTAATCACCAATGTGTTGCATGAGTCGCACTACTATCAGCAACACAGGTTGCATTTTTCTAGCATAGTAACTTTTTGTGGGCTTATTTCAGGCCCTCCAAGGGTCTATATTTTCCAGGGATGGTCCTGATTTGCAGAAGCCGTCCCGGTTTCTGATTTGATCCCAGAATGTCCCACTTTCCCTTAGGACGTCCCTATTTTCATCGGAGAAATGTTGGAGGGTGTGGAGTGACTCCCGAGCCAAGGAGATCAGTAACTACAAAACCATTAGAAGACATCAGAAGGCAGTCCTGTATAAATGTTTTTTATGTTTTTGTATATGTTGAAAGCTGCTCAGAGTAGTCAAATGGGTGGGGAATTATTAGTATTCTTTAGGAATAGGACGTCCTTATTTTCTTAATAATAATAATAGTAATAATTTATTTATACACCACCGATCTGACTGGGTTTCCCCAGCCACTCTGGGCAGCTCCCAACAGAATATTAAAAACACAATAAAACCAACCAACAATATCCCCAAAGATGATAAGAATATATTCCTCTATGTGACAGCAGCGGCTAGATTACTAGTGGCAGAAAAATGGAAATCAGGAAAAATATTTCAGAATGGAGAATTAAGATCTGTGAATTTATGGTGATTGCAAAATTAACGGCGTCAATTAGGGGCTGCCCCAAGCAAAAAATTAAGAGAGAGTGGGAGTGTGTAGAGATATATATGAAAAAATATGGATATGGAAATTAAGTTTAACATAAACGTAAAAGGAAAGACTAGCAAGGCTACAAGATGATATTATAAAGGATATGACTATTACATATAAATAACTGCTAACACAACAAGAAACAATAATACAAATGCCAATAAGATCTCACAGGAGTGAGGGGAGGTTGGGTGGGGGGGAGGGGTGGTATTTGGAAAATTATTGAGAATGTGATATAAGAGTAAAATGATTGTGTTTGTAATTTGAATTATTTTGAATGATTGTGGTTGTAAGTTTTTTTTCTAGTTTTTACTCCTTTTTCTGTCACAAAAACTTTAAATAAACAACAATGAAACATCAAACATTAAAAACTTCCCTAAACAGGACTGCCTTCAGATGTCTTCTAAAAGTCAGACAGTTATTTATTTCCTTGATGGGTGGGTGCCACCACCAAGAAGCCCCTCTGCCTGGTTCCTGGAGCTGGACCTCAGTGTCCAGGCTGAACGATGGGGGTGGAGACGCTCCTTCAGAAAAATGTTGGCGGGTATGTTATTTACAAGACTGACTTAAGGCCACAAAGCCCACCACCCTGCCCTCAAGCCCCTTCCCTTCCAGACACTCACACTCTGGTCATCGTCTTCGCTCTTCATATGATCCGCGATGAAGCGTACTCCGTCCACAGCCTCCTCCAGGCCGCAGCAACAGGGGCCTGGCGGTGGCACCGTTTGACCCGGCCTGTCCCGGTAACCGTTGACTCCCGGCTCCGACGTTTCCGTAAAGGGCCTTCCCCCGCCATCACCGCCGCTCCCCGTCCCGAACTTCTTGACCGTGGACGGGTTGACGTAACAAGTGCAGGACCTGGCTCCTTCGCGGAGGAAGAAGCTCCCGGTCGTCCGCTCCTGGTTCTGCCGCTTCTGGCGCAACCTCTGGCGAGCGCAGTTCTGCCGGGGCTGCTTCATGAAGAGGAGGGTGGGCAGCTTGTCCAGGAAGACCACCTTGACCCAGGGCGGCATGGTGTGGGTGGTGGGCGAGCGGTGGTGGACGTTCAACACACAGACGCTGGTGACAATGGAGAAGGTCACCAAGACCATGGTGAACATCAGGTACTTGCCCACCAGCGGCACGTCCAGCGAGGTGGGCGGCACGATCTTGGAGATCAGAAGCAGGAAGACGGTGAGAGCCAAGAGGACCGAGATGCAGAGGGTCATCTTCTCGCCGCAGTCAGAAGGCAGGTAGAAGACCAGGATGGCTAAGGAGGTGATGAGAATGCAAGGGATGATGAGGTTGATGGTGTAGAAGAGCGGCTTGCGGCGGATGATGAAGTCGTAGGTGATGTCCACGTAGGTGGAGTCGTTGGGGTTCTCGTTGCGCCGTCCCGGCAGGGCGATGATGTCCCACTCCCCGCTGGGGGTGAAGTCGTCCAAGCTGGCCACCTCGCTCTTCAACACCAGGTCGATCTCCGTCCGGTCGTAAGTCCATGAGCGGAACTTCATGGTGCAGTTCTGCTGGTCAAAGGGGAAATGCTTCACCTCGATTTTGCAGGCACTCTTGTAGATGGCCGGAGGGAGCCAGAAGATGCTGCCGTCGTAGGAGACCACGGCGTTGGAGTAGAAGGACACCTCGTACATCCCGTCGGCGCTGGGGGAGGGGAGAAGAAGGGGAAGCAATGCTCATTGTTGGTCTAGAACAGGGGTCAGCAACCTTTTTCAGCCATGGGCCAGTCCACCGTCCCTCAAGCCATGTAGTGGGCTGGACTATATTTTTTGGGGGGGTGGGAAATGAATGAAGTCCTATGCCCCACAAATAACCCAGAGATGCATTTTAAATAAAAGGACACATTCATGTAAAAACACGCTGATTCCCAGACCGTCCGCGGGCTGGATTGAGAAGGCGATTGGGCCGGTTCTGGCCCCCGGGCCTTAGGTTGCCTACCCCTGGTCTAGAAGGTGCATGTCAGAGGCTGGACTGAGGAGGAATGGTGGGAGCCGCTGCCCTGAACCTTCCCAAGGGCAGGAGGACAGTATTGATTTAGAACAGTGGTTTGCAGAAGGGCATAGTCCAGAGCGGAAAAGCTGGGAAATACTGGGTGAGGAACAGCTAGAAGAGGAAACACCAGCAGAGGGAGACAGCTGGCAGATTCAGTGTCCTTGGAGAGCATTCCAGACCCCCTTTTGCCTAGGACTAGACGGGCTCCAAGAGTGATAAAACAGAGAGCGCAGCGGCAACAAGTTACCCGACGTAGGAGTGACGCAGATTAATGGGGCCGAAGGAGTGGAAAACCTTTACTGGGAGCACTGCCATTTCTAGAGAGATATGCATTCCTTTGCCTCTTGCTGTGTTTATTAAAGAAACTAACTGGTAAGAATGCTCCTTTCATTTGATCTGCTTATTCACTGCAATCAGGGGAGGGATCCGATTCTCCGAAGCCTGACGGTGCAGGTGCCCAGATCAGAGCTCACACACCATGTGCACAGCCCTACCCATGCCATCAACATGTTCATCATAATGCAGGCCACCCGGACTCTGCCTTTTATTCTGTTTATGAATCAAGGCCCATAACATAGTTTGAGGTGCTTTCACAGTAGGAACCTCAACAGCCGAAACAATGAAACGAAGAAAATTGGTCTTTAAAAGTGCTTTCCTGTATAAAAACAATTAAAAACTATTTCCGTTGGACTGGACGACTCTCATGGTCCTTTCTTACTCTACAGTTCCATGCGGAAACCAGGGCTTTTGTTTCAGTTCTGGCACCTCTCAGGTGGGCGCCATTGCCATTGCACCTCTTTTTCTAGAACCAACTGCACTGGCTCCCGGTGGAGTACAGGGTCAGGTTTAAGGTGCTGGTTTTGACCTTTAAAGCCCTATGCGGCCTAGGACCCACATACCTACGGGACCGCCTCTCCTGGTATGCTCCACGGAGGACCTTAAGGTCCACAAATGACAACATTTTGGAGGTCCCAGGTCGCAAGGTGGTTAGACTGGTCTCAACTAGGGCCAGGGCCTTTTCAGTACTGGCCCCGACGTGGTGGAACGCGCTGTCACAAGAGACTAGGGCCCTGCAGGACTTGACATCTTTCCGCAGGGCCTGCAAGACAGAGCTGTTCCACCTGGCCTTGGACTTGGTCTGACCCTTATGTTTCCCTCCCCTCATTGTCTTGATTTATCAGCTATTTTAAAATGAGGCTGCATTTTAAATTGCATTTTAACCTGTATTTCAAATTGGGTTTTTTCCCTCCCTCTCTTTCCCCCCTATTATGTTTTTACTGTGATTTTATTTTATTGGTGTTAGCCGCCCTGAGCCCAGCTCTGGCCGGGGAGGACAGGCTATAAATAATAATTATTATTATTATTATAAAAATCATTTCAGATCTAATAAACATACAGTTACTCTGTCTCTCACACATACACACTCACTCTCAGTCAAACATACATGTTCTCTCTCTCTATCTCCCTCTCTCACACACAAGCATGTTCCACTTTCTCACCTGCTTTTAAACTACCTCAATCCCTATCTAGCAGCAGGCAAGGTTTAAAACAAGTAGTGATGTATGGAAGTGAGAGCTGGACCATAAAGAAGGCTAATTGCCGAAGAATGGATGCTCTTGAATTATGGTGCTGGAGGAGACTCTTGAGAGTCCCATGGACTGCAAGAAGATCAGCCCTGAGTGCTCACTGGAAGGACAGATCCTGAAGCTGAGGCTCCAATACTTTGGCCACCTCATGAGAAGAGAAGACTCCCTGGAAAAGACCCTGATGTTGGGAAAGATGGAGGGCACAAGGAGAAGGGGACGACAGAGGAAGAGATGGTTGGACAGTGTTCTCAAAGCTACCAGCATGAGTTTGACCAAACTGCGGGAGGCAATGGAAGACAGGAGTGCCTGGCGTGTTCTGGTCCAGGGGGTCACCAAGAGTCGGACACGACTAAACGACTAAACAACAACAGGGAACCTTTGGCCCTCCAGATGTTGCTGAACTACACCTCCCATCACTGCTGCCCATTAGTCATGCTTGCTAGGGCTGATGGGCGTTGTAGTCAGCAACGTTTGGAAGGCCAAAGGTCCCCTACGCCTGGCTTTGAAAGCTCTTCTGATACCGCGGCATTGTGACAAGGAGGAAGATGGGGCCAGGGTGGCCCCTCCAGATGGTTCTGCAGTCCTAATACAGCCCATGAACTGCAGGTTCACTATTGTCGTCTGAGATCCGCAAGCATTAGACCCAGGGCAAAGAATGCCGAGGTGCACCTACTTGTTGTAGAGCACAACATCCGGAAGCCAGATGTGTTTGGATGGCAGCCGCACCTTCTTCATGTCATCAAACTCCTCTGGGTTCCACGTAAGGCGATAATCCTCCCATTCCTGCAATGGGGAAAGAGAGAGAGATGGGGGGGTGCTAGACACAATCAGGATGGCCACATCCCCAAGACTGACCTGAAGTCTCCAGTTTTACCTCACCCCTTCCAGTTGGCAGAGGGAGAGCCTGAGTCTCCAGGGGGGTGAGAGTGGCTTATTTTGTTTTTTTTTAGTATTAAAAAGATGCATGTGGCTTGCAAGGTTCTATTAGGATATAGTTCTGTTCCACCTTAAAAGAAACAGGCATGACTGTTGTGTGTCACATGCCTGTTTACTTCCAGCACAGGCTTGCTGGGAACGTCCGTTTGTATATTGCTATTGCTTTGCTCTTTTGTCGGACACGAAGGGAAGCAGACATGTTTTTCCTTTGTTCCTGAACTATGCTGAATAAACGCCTATAAATAATGCTTACACATGTCTCTGGCAACTTACCTGGGTCAGCCACACGTTGGTGGTCATGATCTGCTCCCGCTCGTGCTGTCAACAGAAGAAAAAGAAAAGGCATCAGAACAACAACAACAACAACAGCAACAATTTATTATTTATACGCCGCCCATCTGGCTGGGCTTCCCCAGCCACTCTGGGCGGCTTCCAACAAAATACAGTGGTATCTCGGGTTAAGAACTTAATTCGTTCCGGAGGTCCATTCTTAACCTGAAACTGTTCTTAACCTGGGGCACCACTTTAGCTAATGGGGACTCCTGCTGCCGCTGCACGATTTCTGTTCTCATCCTGAAGCAAAGTTCTTAACCCAAGGTACTATTTCTGGGTTAGCGGAGTCTGTAACCTGAAGCGTATGTAACCTGAAGCGTATGTAACCCGGGGTACCACTGTATTAAAATACCGTAATACATCAAACATTAAAAGCTTTCCTAAACAGGGCTGCCTTCAGATGTCTTCTAAAAGTCTGGTAGTTTTTTTTCTCTTTGACATCTGATGGGAGGGCGTTCCACAGGGCGGGTGCCACTACTGAGAAGGCCCTGTGCCTGGTTCCCTGTAACTTGGCTTCTCGCAGGGAGGGAACTGCCAGAAGGCCCTCGGCACTCGACCTCAGCGTCCGGGCAGAACGATGGGGGTGGAGACGCTCCTTCAGATATACTGGACTGAGGCCGCTTAGGGCTTTCAAGGTCAGCACCAACACTTTGAATTGAAGTGAAGAACACGAGAAGAGCCCACTGGGTCAAGCCAATGGCTAGTCCAGCATCCTGTTCTCACATTGGCCAACCAGATGCGTGCAGCTCCTGTGCACAAAAGCCATCCCCGCTCCTGCAGCTTCCAGCGACTGGTTCTAAGCAGCATTCCTGCCTTCAGTCGTGGAGGCATTGTGGCCAGTAGCTACTGATAGCTCCTATCCAATCTTCTTTGAACACAAGCTCCAGCTCCTGGCAGCCAGCATGGCCAATGGTCAGAGGTGGTGGGAGTTGTAGCACCACAAGCTTTGGGGAGGATGACACCACATTATAGAGAGTACTTACATTATGATGGTTACTCGGTACAAGCAATGATCACCTTTCAAGATCTTGAGAAGCAGTTCCTCCTCTGGCGAAGAGGAAAGCCCCGCCTCCAGTGGGGAAGGGGCGCAGGGATCAGGAGATGGTGGGGAGAGCCTCAACACTGAGCCTGAGCAAAGTGGAGGGAAGGCAAGTACCCCTTTGCCAGCGCCCACTCTGCGCAGTAGGTTTCAGCGCAGAGAGGGGAGGAGAAGGATGGGGGTCACACGACTGTTATGCTGGGGGAGGTACAAGGACCGGCCACTCCCAGATTCTGCTAGCGACTTAGCCGGACATGAACTTGCGATACTCTTCACTGTAAATAGTTTACACTAATAATAAAAAGGCAGGTTGGAGTCTTGCCTGTTTGCTCTCGAGCAACCACACCACCACCTGACATAAGCCAATGGTAGAAGAGGACCAGGAAAAATCCAAAAAGGAGAACCAACTCCTAAAGGTCTGGTCTGATCATCATAAGCAAGAGACCCCAAAATTATAAAGGAAAAGCACACCCTTACACGATTTGCAATGCCCTGTGAGCGAGCAAAAGCACAATTTCTCTATAGAAGAAAACACTCTAATAAATCAATTCTGGTCATTCCGGTCCTCAATCCAAGCTGAAATTTTAGAAAGACTAGAAACATTAAGAAACAGACTGGCTGGGAAAGACACATGTAATGATACGAAGGTAAGGTAAAGGTAAAGGGACCCTTGACCATTAGGTCCAGTCGTGACCAACTCTGGGGTTGCGGCGCTCATCTCGCTTTATTGGCCAAGGGAGCCGGCGTACAGCTTCCGGGTCATGTGGCCAACAGGACTAAGCCACTTCTGGCGAACCAGAGCAGCGCATGGAAACGCCGTTTACCTTCCCGCCGGAGCGGTACCTATTTATCTACTTGCACTGGCGTGCTTTCGAACTGCTAGGTTGGCAGGAGCAGGGACCGAGCAACGGGAGCTCACCCCGTCGTGGGGATTCGAACCGCCGACCTTCTGATCAGCAAGTCCTAGGCTCTGTGGTTTAACCCACAGCGCCACCCGCGTCCAATTATACCAAGGAGGATGACTTAAAAAAGGGCCAGATTTTCTCCAAAATGATTCCTACACAGGAATATAACTCAGCAAGGTGAGTACTGTTTGACAGTGGAGCAGGCTCCCTCAGAAGGCGGACTCTCCGTTTAAGCAGAGATTGGGTGGCCATCTGTTGGGGATTCCTTCGCTGTGATGCCCACCTTGCAGAGGGTTGGACTAGATGACCGTTGAGGTCCCTTCGAACTCTGCACTTCATTGATTCTAAAAGGGCAGCTCCAGCGAGAAAGCTTCCTCCAGACTTACAGAAAACCTCTGCTTTGAGCAGCATTTTGACCTGTTTGGCAGTTCCCACTTCCCTATCTATCTATCTATCTATCTATCTATCTATCTATCATCTATCTAATTTTATTAGTTTTTTAACATATCATTTTCAACAGTAATTAAATATACTTTTACATCTTATTCAATTTTTTTGACTTCCATCAGTCCTGTCTGAAAATTTTCCAACCTAATCTCTTAGTATGCATTTCTTATTTTCCCTATTACATTTCAAACTCATAACCAATATCTCTATCTTTTTCTACTTTGTAACACTTCGTATATTTCTCCCTACAAAACTTCTTGTAATTCTAGACATTAATAGACAAGATGTCAAACTGTTCTTATATGCAACAACAGTGGCAAGAGTATTGTTAGCCCAGAAATGGAAGCAAGAAGAAATTCCGACGAAAGAAGAATGGCAGACGAAATTAATGGACTATGCAGAATTGGACAAAATGACAGGAAGGATTCGAAACCTGCGGGACCAGAGATTTACAGAAGATTCAAAGAAGTATATGAATTATTTGAAGAGCAACTGTAACCCACTTCCCCATCTTGGGTACGTACCACACTGATGAGCTGGGCCAATGATACCATCAGCTGCACAGTGACCAACTCGGATCCATTGGTGGCTGGGCGGATCAGCTTGTTGTACCGTGACGGATCCAGGAGATGTTCTACCAACCGCTCTTCCGTGTCTGTGCCCAGGGTCCCTGCGTGGTGGCGGAGAAGGAAGCAGGCAGAGTAAAGCAAACACCGTTCAGAACGAACACAGAACATACGCACAACAAGGCAGACATTCCTACTGTTATGTACTGAGTTGAATAGGATCCAAAATGCAGCAGTCTGATTGGTCCTAGAACAATAGGGTTCAGAATGCAGCAGTCTGATTGGTCCTAGAACAATAGGGTTCAGAATGCAGCAGTCTGATTGGTCCTAGAACATTAGGGTTCAGAATGCAGCAGTCTGATTGGTCCTAGAACAATAGGATCCAGAATGCAGCAGTCTGATTGGTCCACAGGAGCTACCCAATCCAGCTCCAGGTGGAAGTGAATCCGCAACCTGATTGGCCTACAGGAGAATCCCAGAATTAGCCAATCACGTGGGGCCCATTGTGTAAATAATGTATATAAAGCAGACTTTCTGGGGGAACTTCCATTCCTCCTCACCACTATGAGCTGAATAAAGAGCATGAAATCCACTATTGACTCCAAGTATATTTCACCTACTTATCTCTTTTCACCAGTGAGCCATACAGCTTCCTAAATCAGGATGTTCAGTGGTTGGTATTCAGACACTGACTGCCTATTAATACACAGGTTTTGTTGAGCTACCGTGGCTGTATTAAATATCAGTGAGCCTTCCTCTCGTTCAGTGTCTCCTCTTTTTAAAAAACTTTTTTTTTTTAAGATTAAAAGTTTACATTCACATATCGAACGTACAACATGGAAATAAGATTCCAAGGAATCTCCTGGACTTCCCTCCTCCTCTTTGTGGGTTCTGTTGTTAATCACTTCCTCCGGCATCTTTTATAACAATCCACATCTTTTACATCTCCACCGTGTCCAAAATTCACACGTAAACTACAAGTGATATTCCAATCCTAGTAACAATTTTAACTGTTTACAATGTTTTTTTAAGATAGGTTAGATAGATAGTTTATTCATTACGGTCGGAGACCAGCTTATAAAACACACTTGGGGGTACAATCCAAGAAGGAAAACAAACATTTAAAACAATGTAAAAGATAGGTTATACATTTCCCCCATTCCTTATTGAAATTTTGGTCTTCCTGTTTTCTTATTCTTCCGGTCATTTTAGCCATATCCACACAATCCATCAACTTGATGGATCTGCTCTCCTTCTCTGGTAGGGACTTTCTCTTCTAGTTCCATCTCTTCTTCTAGTTCAGTGTTTCCAAAACTTGGGCCTCCAGCTTTTGTTGGACTACAACTCCCATCATCCCTAGCTAGCAGGACCAGTGGCAAGGAATGATGGGAGTTGTAGTCCAACAACAGCTGGAGACTCAAGAATGGGAAACACTATTCCCTTTTCCTCAAGACACCTTTCGGTCCCATCTTGTGACAGAAACGGCCCTAAGCCAATGAACATTTGTACGAAAAAGGACTATTTTGGGGAGGGATTCAGGGCTCCGTCCTGAATCTCTCTTTCTCTCTCTCTCTCCTCTCCACAAGGAGCTCCCCTGACCACAAGCAACAGCCTCTCAAGCAGGCTTGTTTCCAAGCCAGCTTCCTGATGGATAGCTAATCCCCAGGCATTCATGAGCCCATTTTGGCAGGCTGTTAAAATGTCACCAGCTCTTAGCTTGCTCAGAATTACGGCCTGCCCTGATCCAGCAGCCCTTGAGCAGAGCCAAGGCTGCAGCTGAGTAGACATGGAGGCTGTGTGTGTCTTGCTCTTCCTGTCTCCGAATCCTTGCATGGCACCAGCGCCAATAGGGACACGGGTGGCTCTGTGGCTTAAACCACAGAGCCTAGGACTTGCCAATCGGAAGGTCGGTGGTTCGAATCCCCGCAACGGGGTGAGCTCCCGTTGCTCGGTCCCTGCTCCTGCCAACCTAGCAGTCTGAAAGCACGTCAAAGTGCAAGTAGATAAATAGGTACCACTCCGGCGGGAAGGTAAACAGCGTTTCCGTGCGCTGCTCTGGTTTGCCAGAAGCGGCTTAGTCATGCTGGCAACATGACCCGGAAGCTGTACGCCGGCTCCCTAGGCCAATAAAGCGAGATGAGTGCCGCAACCCCAGAGTCGGTCATGACTGGACCTAACGGTCAGGGGTCCCTTTACCTTACCAGAGCCAATGGTAAGTGGAGCCAGCTTGCTCGAATTTTGTCCCCTTCACCCTCCTCCTAAGACTAGGGAGGAGGAAGGTGACAGACAGTGTCACCCCATGATCTGGGAGTAAGTGCGAAGGCAGCCAGGTGGAGAGTTGACTAAAGGCAGGTAGAAGTTGTTGAGGTAAAGCCTGAATGGACCAGCCTTCATCGTGGCTGCAGCATTATCTGAGTCACGTCCCACCTATGATTATCAACTCTTTTTGTTTCTTTCTTCCTGGGCTCCTTTTGCTTTTAACTGTTGGATAACAGGCTGAAAGCCAACAGGTCAAGCTAGACCTGGTGTGGTGGTACGTAGCAAGGGAGGAATTTGGCCAGCAGCCAAATTTTCTTCCCAGCTGTCACCAAAGAGGCCTATTTCAAAAATCTCACTCCTAACTCTCCTCTGCACCTCCTTCTTTAACACGGTAATATTCTTGTTGTTCCTGTATGTGTGCCTATATCCCCACGCTTGGTGTTGGTTGAGGTTTTGGTGAGTGGTGTGTGTGTGCCTTTTAACTCCGAAAGCCCTTTTAGCCTCGCGCACAAAGACCACTTAAAAACAACCACACGCCGTAAGGATGAGCGCAGCTAAAAGGAAGCCATCAGAAATGCATTAAAACGGCGGTATAAATAGAATTTGAAAGGCCAACTGCATCAGGCTCCCTCTCCCTCAACTGCCACCAGGTAGCAGTCATTCCAGCAGGCTACGTCAGTGGGAGAGACGAGAAAGGCCATCAGCTGAAAGGCCAGTTTTGTCTGGCACTTTCTACCCCTGAGCTGCTTCCATTCCAGCTCCTCATGATAAGAGATCCTGTTTCACTTCAAGAAATGGTGCCTGAGTTTACTTCTTTCCTCTTCCCTGCTTGTTGCCTTTTCCTTTTGTGCCGTCGCTTTTAGGCCTGCGGGCAGGGAATGCCTTGTTTTAATTTGTAGTCCACAAACTGCTCTGCGAGCCCTTTGGCTTAAAAAAGGGAGTCCAACCGCTCTAAGGGAGTCCAACTGGGACGCAGGTGGCGCTGTGGGTTAAACCACAGAGCCTAGGACTTGCCGATCAGAAGGTCGGTGGTTTGAATCCCCGTGACGGGGTGAGCTCCCGTTGCTCGGTCCCTGCTCCTGCCAACCTAGCAGTTCGAAAGCACATCAAAGTGCAAGTAGATAAATAGGTACCGCTCTGGTGGGAAGGTAAGCGGCGTTTCCGTGTGCTGCTCTGGTTCGCCAGAAGCGGCTTAGTCATGCTGGCCACATGACCCGGAAGCTGTACGCTGGCTCCCTCGACCAATAAAGCGAGATGAGCACCACAACCCCAGAGTCGGCCACAACTGGACCTAACGGTCAACTGCTCTAAATAAGTAACACTGAGCAGGGTTTGTGGTGGGACCCTGATGGTTCTTAACTACTGTTAAAATCTTTGCCAAACGGGACAGGCTCTGCCTGGTGTCTAAAAGAAAGCTATTAAAGGTATGCTCTTTGGCTGAGCAGGGATTTGAACCCAAGTCTGCATCCCGATCACTGAATCCCAACAATCTAACTACTACATCACACTGGTTCTTTGTTTGTCTCCATTTTCATGCACTGGAACATAGAAAACTGCTTTGTACTGAGTCAGGCCATCTAACTTAGAATTGTCTGCACTGACTGGCAGTGGCTGTCCAGGATTTCAGACAGGGGATCTGGAGATGCGTGGATTTGAACCTGGGACCTTCTGCATGCAAAACAGCTGCTCTGTCACTGAGCTATGACCCTTCCCTTAAATATAATAGTAAGATTTGATTATTCCTCATGGTGCTGATTTAAATAGCAAGTTGTCTCCTACCAAATCAGACCATTGGTCTGTCTATACAGTGGTACCTCAGGGTACAGACGCTTCAGGTTACAGACGCTTCAGGTTACAGACTCTGCTAACCCAGAAATAGTACCTTGGGTTAAGAATTTTGCTTCAGGATGAGAACAGAAATCGTGCTCCGGTGGCGTGGTGGCAGCGGGAGACCCCATTAGCTAAAGTGGTACCTCAGCTTAAGAACAGTTTCAGGTTAAGAACAGACCTCCAGAACGAATTAAATTATTAACCCAAGGTACCACTGTATCAGGGTTTCCGAAACTTGGGTCTCTATCTGTTTTTGGACTACAACTCCTATCATCCCTAGCTAGCAGGACCAGTGGTCAGGGATGATGGGAACCAAAAAAACAGGGTTTGGGAAACTCTGATCTACATTCACTGGCAGCAGCTCTCCAAGGATTCAGACAGAGGAGTGGGGCTCTCTCCCAGTCCCAGGTGGGAATGCTTGGTGCCTTCTGCATGCAAAGCATATGCTCTACCCTTCCCCTGGGCAACGAGCCCCTGCTGGATTGCTGAGACATGCTTTCATTTCCTCCCCCCCCCCCCCCGCATCTGTTAGCTTGAGGGGAAGTTCAGATTAAAACAACAACAAAGCCTTTAAAAAAAAAAATACATGAAACAGGAGTGTTGAAAGGGGCATCAAGGGAAGGGGAAAGTTTAAGAACCAGACATTCAACAAGCACAATTTTGCCCCCTCCCTTTAGCTGCTCCTCCTCCTCCTCCTCCTCCTCCTCCTCCTCCTTCTTCTTCTTCTTCTTCTTGGCCCAGTATACCTGAAGGAGTGTCTCCACTCCCATCGTCCATCCCAGACACTGAGGTCCAGCGCCAAGGGCCTTCTGGAGGTTCCTTCACTGCGAGAAGCAAAGCTACAGGGAACCAGGCAGAGGGCCTTCCCACCAGATGTCAAACAACTACCTAACATTTAGAAGACATCTGAAGGCAGCCCTGTTCAGGGACGTTCTTAATGTGTGACATTTTAATGTATTTTTAATCTTTGTTGGAAGCCGCCCAAAGTGGCTGGGGAGACCCAGCCAGATGGATGGGGTACAAATAAATAATAATAATAATAATAATAATAATAATAATAATAATAATAATAATAATTTCTTCTTCTTCTCCTTCTTCTTCTTCTTTGCCAAAGCTGCACCAGTTGTGTGTCAGGTTGCTGCGAAAGGCATGTGGTGACGGTGCTGGGGAGGTCCGGGGTGGGGAAAAGTGCAACTCTTCCCACTGCCTTAGCTCTCCGTCCCAGCGCACTGCGATCCGGACCTGCCCACCTCCCTCCCTTTCCTGCCGAGGCTGTGAATTGCAAACGCTTCTGCTCGCTCCCTTGACAGCTTAATTGCAATTTTGGGAGGTGGCTGACAGGCGTTGGAAAACAAGAAGCCTGACTTGAGTAAAGAGGTCGTTGGGAGGATCGATCGAAGGAGGGAGAGAGCGAGGGGATAATGTACTACTGTACAGAAAATATATTTTACGGCGGGGGGCGGAGAGAGAGAGAGAGAGAGAGAGAGAGAGAGAGAGAGAGAGAG
The DNA here is from genome assembly GCF_027172205.1 of Podarcis raffonei. Classification (NCBI taxonomy): domain Eukaryota; kingdom Metazoa; phylum Chordata; class Lepidosauria; order Squamata; family Lacertidae; genus Podarcis; species Podarcis raffonei. The sequence continues at coordinate 8,732,851 of NC_070617.1, read as the reverse complement.
AGAGCGCATGTTTAGTTGGCCGCAGATCTTTGTGCCAACTTTGTCCTTGCACCAGCATGGCTCAGGCAGGCAGCATCACTTGGGGGCAGGATGAGGATGAAGATGGAGATATTCTTGGAGGAAGGGTGCCCTTGAGCCCAGAGTATCGTGTTTCCCTTTCTGATGGTGAGAGCCATTTGACAGAGGAAACAAACTACATCACTGGAAGTTTTTAAACAGAGGTTGGATGGCCATCTGTCAGAGATTATTTAGCTGTGAATCTTTCCTTGCAGGGGGGTTGGACTAGATGACCAATGGGGTCCCAGCTCTCTGATTTTACTTTGATAAACTCGATTTAATTGTGCTTTAACACCAACTCTGTTGGGATGGGGAACCTGCAAATGTATTATTATTATTATTATTATTATTATTATTATTATTACTGATAGATTAGTTGGTTAGAGCATGCTGATGATAATACTGTGATGGCCTGGGACAGGGACTGGGACTTGGAACCAGGGGAGTCTCAGTCTGCACCGGATCCTTTGCCTCAGGCGGCATCTGAACCGAGTCTGGGACCTGATCCTGAAGAGTCCCAGTCTGCACAGGTTCTCCTGCAACAAGCACCAGCTGGGCCGAGTCAGGGGCCTGAGCCTGCCTTGGCCTTAGATGCAGGGATGACCTCGTTGCCTCCAGCTGGGCCGTCACTTACAGCTGCTCCACTACTGGTTGGGTCAGGGGATGCTGAGGTGGCCTCTGGGTCTAGTAACCCACCGACGTCTCCCAAGCTGCAGAGACTAAGGTCTGAGAGAAGGAGAGACCTGAGTACTCGCAGGAGGAGTGCTCACCTTCGGGCGAGACAGGGAGGTGAGTCACCGGGGGATCAGGACCAGCCTCTACCCCGACAAAGATAAAAGGCTTTCGGACCCCGCCCCAGGTTGTGGGAGCAACATTGCTGTGTGCTAGATCCTGCCTGAGATCCTGTACCTGTCCTTGCCTGGTTTCCTGCCTCGTGTCCTACCTTGGCCCTGTTGGACTGACTCCTAGCAGAACCTTCATATTCTGGACCGGTCCTGGACCGTGTTTCACGGGTTACCCCCAGGCCCAGCACAAATACCAAGTTTGTAGGTTCAATCCCCAAATCGGACAGCTGCATATTCCGGCATGGCAGGGGTTTGGACTAATTATGATTTTCAGGGTCCCTTCCAACTCTACAATTCTATGATGATGATTTAAACTTATTGCCTACTTTTCACCATCAGGTTCCAGGACAGCTCCCAACAGTTGAAAATTAAATTTTAAAAACTCTTAAGCCAGGATCAAACCATACTTTATTATTCCAGCTTTTGAGCTAACCATCATTTGCAACTACGTTTATCATCCCTGACCACTAGGCAAGCTGGCTGGGGCTGATGGGTACAAAGATATCAGGTGGGCCAGAGGTTCCCCATCACAGCTGTACAGTGGTACCTTGGTTCTCAAATGCCTTGGTTCTCAAACGCCAAAAACCTGGAAGTAAATGTTCCGGTTTTCAAACATTTTCCGGAAGCTGAAATCCAATGCGGTTGTTGGCTATTGTTTCTGGGGCGCCTGCACCAATCAGAAGCTGCGTATTGATTTTCGAACATTTCGGAAGTCAAACGGACTTCTGGAATGGATTAAGTTTGGCACTTTGGTTTTTGCTATTTATTTTGCATTTTTGTTTTTGTGGCTTTTTTGGTTAATTTGTTTTTGTGGTTGTGTGGAACCCAGTTCAGCTACTGATTGACTGATCTGTGTGACTGCGGAAATGGATAAAAGCCCCCCATCCAAACAATGACTATCATCGGTGCAGGTAAGAAAAAATAATGATTTTAATTTTTACCATCTACAATACTGTCTTATTTATTTTATAGTACAGTACATTGATTATTGCTTCCATTTTATGGATCCATGGTCTCGTTAGATAGTAAAATTCATGTTAAATTGCTGTTTTAGGGGTTGTGTTTAAAAGTCTGGAACGGATTAAGCTGTTTTGCATTACAATGGGAAAGCGTGCCTTGGTTTTGGAACGCTTTGGTTTTGGAACGGACTTCCGGGACGGATTAAGTTTGAGAACCAAGGTACCACTGCAACACAAAGCCCACACAATTGTGACACCCTTCCAAGCTGATCGTAGCGTATCACTTGTATCTTATAATTCATGGGGCAGGGAAGAGCTCACTTCTCTCTCTCTCTCTCTCTCTCTCTCTCTCTCTCTCTCTCTCTCTCCCCCCACCCCATTTTTGTTACTTGTGTCAGATGGCAGCAAGTGGGCATGACCAGTCACTCTGGCAAACCACGCTAGCTTTGCCTTGGCAAGGTGGAATCTGCCTCTGCTTCTTCTATTCTTGGCAGACTGCTCGACAGTTTTGGCTGGATTCAAGCATCACACCCAAAACAAGGCTTGTTTTTGTTTTTTACACCTGAACCTTTTGGGCACTTTCCAATGCAATGCTAAATGCTTCTGGCGTGAGCTGGCGTGAGCTAGAGGCTCCTGTCTTCCTCCCTCTTGTGGTGCCTCTGGGGTGGAGAAGGTGCCACCTCTGCTTTTAAACTAGCCAGAGTTCCTTGTTATGCCAGAACTTAGGGAAACACTGGTTAGTTTAAACCAACTGGGTGGTCTGCTCTCATGATCCCTAGCATGGCCAATAGCCAGGGATAACAAGAGCTGGTGTCCAATAACATCTGGAGGGTTGAATGTTGCCCAACCCTGGTTTAAATGGAGAGAGAAGGAAATGTTCATCAACTCAAGGATTGCAATTCCCTATGGGCTGCCTTTGGGGCAGAGAGGACCATGGCTAGTGCCGAAGAGAAAATTGGGCAGAACTATGGATGTGACTCTTTACTGAGCTATGGCCCTTCCCTAAAACATAGGGACAGAGGAAGCTGCCTTATACCAAGTCAGACCATTAGATTCACCTTAGCTCAGTACTGTTTACACTGACTGGCAGCAGCTCTCCCGGATTTCAGGCAGGGGGCCTTCTTCCACCCTACCTGGAGATGCCAGGGATTGGACCTGGGACCTTCTGCAACAAGTAGATGCTGTACCACTGAGTGATGGCACTCATAGAACACTGGCAGCAGAGGCAACAAGAATAGAGAAATGAGATCGCTGTGTTTTGTTCCTGGAAGATGGGAGCTGTGGGGAAAACCATTGGGTGAGTGGTCCATGATTCATACATTGCTTCCTTTCATAACACATCACACCCAATGCATAATGAATGGTGCAAGCTTGCCCATGAAGTCATGCGTTGTTGCTGCATAGGGACTGGGGTTTGGTGGGTGGGGGAAAGAACGGAGGCAGAAAGAGATCCGAAGAATTATATGGAAAGGGAAGATAATGTAAATATTGAAAGTTTATGGGATTTCAGCAGTGGGGCTTGGAAGGTCATGCAAGGACAGCCCAGACCCCTCAAGGCTCACTGAAGACCTGCCTGTCACTCAGCACCCTTCTCTACTCCGTCTTCCTTGCATTGCTCTACATTTGAATACAATATTTTTCTCTCTTTAACATAGGAAATGAGGAAACTGTAGGCCTCCAGATGTTGCTGTACTACAGCTTCCATCATCCCAGACTACCTGGGCCTGATGGGATTTGGAGTCCAGAGGGCCCCAACTTCCCCATCTCTGCAAAAGAGAGAAAGAAGAGTTGTAAAGACCTCTTGTCTTCAGGAGCGAGTCTCCTCTAAAGCAGAGGTTGGGAACTATGGGCCCAGGGGCCATACACATCCCTCAGGGCTTCCCTGGGACCCTCCTCAACCTGCACACCCACCCATGCCACACCCCTCACTCACCCTGCTTGGCTTGGGGTTTTCCCCCTGGCTATAATGTGCTATGGTTTTCCCAGTAGTGATGTATGGAAGTGAAAGCTGGACCATAAAGAAGGCTGATTGCCGAAGAATTGATGCTTTTGAATTATGGTGCTGGAGGAGACTCTTGAGAGTCCCATGGACTGCAAGAAGATCAAACCTCTCCATTCTGAAGGAAATCAGCCCTGAGTGCTCACTGGAAGGACAGATCCTGAAGCTGAGGCTCCAATACTTTGGCCACCTCATGAGAAGAGAAGACTCCCTGGAAAAGACCCTGATGTTGGGAAAGATGGAGGGCACAAGGAGAAGGGGATGACAGAGGATGAGATGGTTGGACAGTGTTCTCGAAGCTACCGGCATGAGTTTGACCAAACTGCGGGAGGCAGTGGAAGACAGAAGTGCCTGGCGTGCTCTGGTCCATGGGGTCACGAAGAGTTGGACACGACTAAGCAACAACAACAAATAATGTGTCCTTGACCTCTGATAATGCTTCTTCCATGCTGAACGGAGGACAGAGAAGTGTGTCTATGAAGACTCACCTACTGGTCATTGGTAAAATCAGCCACCTTTTAAAAAGTAGTTACATAGAAACAAATAACCTTTATCTATTCAGGAATGTGAAAACTGTGGTCTTCTAGACGCCATTGGACTCTGGTTTCTAACATGGCCAGGCAGGATGGCACTGATGGGGAGTTCAGCAACATCTGGAAGGACAAAGGCTACCCAACACTGGACTGATTGGGTAAACATTGCAATGATGACGCTTGCTTCGTACATGTATAGCATATTTCACATGGGCAAAGTCTGTTGCATACCTAAAGCAATCCTTATGACAGTCTTGCAGGGCAGACTAGGGAAAATGTTATTTCCCCTAATTGACAGGTGGGAGGGGCGGTGCTGAAGCAGAGAGGTGGGAATGGTACCTGTGGATGAGCTGGCAATGGACTCAGCTGCTTAGCCACCAAGGACCCTGGAGTCCTTTGGAGTCTGGATGCTGGAGGCTAGCAGTAACTCACAAGTAACTGTGGTTCATCTGTCTTCCTCGCTGCTGCTGCTCTGTGCAGCTCTCCTGCGCGACAGGGCTGGAATTCCCTCTGAGAGTTAACTATACATACCGCACACACACATACACCCAACTACATGATTAACTGTGATTCCTCTTGACATGCATGAGAGAGGAAAGGATGTTAAGTTGCCCTTCTACAATGCACATACGGAATGGATTTGCCTGCCAGAACAGGCATTGCAAATTCCAAATTACCTACACAATGTTTATAAAGTTCTGCTTGCGTGAGCATCATCTGATCCTCCTCAGGAATGTGACAGAAGTTTATAAGATCAGGAGTGATGTGATGTTGAAGAGAATGTAGTGTGAAATGTTTCTCTCTCTCTCTTTTTCTCTCTCTACTTCCACCACTCCTCCCTCAAAGCACTATCCCTTGAAATGGGCTAGGTAGGCATTTCCTGTTAAGAGAAATGGCTGGATTTCCTTTTAGAGCAGGTAGGGGGAACATGCGGCCCTCCAGGTGTTTCTGGTCTTCAACTCCCATCATTCCTGACCATTGGCCATGCTGCCTGGCGCTGATGGGAGTTGGAGTCCGACAATATCTGGATGGCCCCATGTGCATTTAATATGTGATCCCTGACGGGTTGGGACATGTGGCTAGGAAATAGGTTGGTAACTTCTGGCCCTCCTGATGTTGCTGGACTCCAGCTCATCATCATTCCTGACCATTGGCCATGCTAGCTAGTGCTGATGGGAGTTGGAGTCCAAGAATTTATGGAGAACCAGACATTCCCCATTCCTGATCTAATAAATAACCTATAGAATTCTGCTCTGTGGCTTTAAGACAGTTTGATGGACACACAAGGTTCTTCCCTGTTGAATCCAGTGTTAAGGTTGCTCTACTCCACAATAGAAGATGGATCATGTTCATGGAGAACAGGACTTTGGGCATGTCATTAGCTAGAAAATGTTGTGTGTGAGGCATCCATAAGGGGAGGGAATCTACAGGTCAACACAAAACAGCAAGAACCTAAATACAAGGCATCTAATTTATCTACTGGAAGCTGCAGAATACCCAGATGTTAAACCTGCTGCCTTGAGGGAATCTACCCTCTCGGGATGATCCCTCATTTTAAATATTGTGGGGTGGTTTTTGTTTTTAATAGATATCTCACTCCCCCTGCAATTCACCCCAAAACACCTTGCAATTAAAAAACACACAAGTAAACATTATGTATTAAAAGAAACCCATCACAGTAACAGCCAAATTATTCTAGGCCTGTAAAGCTCAGCTTGTGCAACTGCACCATTCAAATACTTAGTAAAGGGCCCCTTCTGCAACAGGAGTGGGGGGCCTGTGCCCATCAAGGCTTGGTTGGACAATGATTCCCATCACCCCGACTATCAGCCAGGCTGGCCAGGGATGATGGGAGCTGGAGTCCAGCGATGTCAGGAGGACTGCAAGCTCCCATCCCCTACTCAACACTGTCTGCAACTGCCGTACAACTGTCCTCTCACAGAAGACTTGCAAGAACCCAATACCCAGTGGAGGCTGGTCAATTGGGGCACTGCCCCACCAAGCTTAGTGTGCCCCCACCTGCCTGCCTTTTTACTCATAACCAGGCCAGGGGTGGCCCTGCCTGTCGGCACCCTTAGTCTCAGCGATGCCCCTTGCAGAACTCAGCAGGGAAGAGGAGGATGGGGACAAAACTATAATCAGTTAGCTCTGCATGTCATTAGCTCTGGCTCCGCCTACTGTCGGGCTCCCTGCCTTCCGCCCCACCAGCCCCAATGAGCATCAGCCACCAAAGCCAATAACCGCCAGATAACTATCTAGTGCTCCTTTCAACCTCTCCTCCATCCTCATATCGCTCAGAAGGTCCTCCGGCGTTTGCGGGTTCTCCCCTTCTCCCTCTCCCTCCTTGTTTCCTTCTCTCTCTCTCTCTCTCATCGTCATCGTGCCTGGGGTTATGAACTTTCCATCTCCTCCTTGCTGGAAGACAGATGGAGCTAGCTGGACCGTCAGACAGAGCCAGTCTCCTGGAGTTTCCCTGGGGCTATCCTCCAGCTGTAAACAGTCGTGCCTAAGGGGAACCTAATCTCAGCCCCCATCCTGCTGCCCCACTCCCCAGTCTCTTTCGCTTTGCCTAGCGCGGTTCCTCGGATGGAGGATGGGCAGATAAATGACCTTCCCAGATTCCCCCCTCCCGTTTTTTCCCCTTTCCTTTTTTCTTTTTGAGGAGAGGGAAACTTCAGCATGAGTTGGCCTGTTGAGATGGAAGTCGCTTTGCCCACCCTGAGTACTGGTTAGGCAGGAGCTGGACGGGGCGATCTGGCTTCCCTGCTAAGCCATCGGCGGCCTGTCAAATCTCTGCCCAGCTGAGTAACTGACGTATTTTTCAAGAGCATCATTTGGAGACACAATAAAAATAGAAGCTCGTACTCGCGACCGGCAGCGGCTCCCCTCCCTAGGAAGCCGAGAGGAGGAAAGGGCGCACTGTCTGACTCTAAACAAAGCCTCTGCTTTCATTTAGAGTAGGATGCTAGCCTTGGGGGAAAGGGAGCCCTAAGCGCTATAGGGAAAGGAGGGGGTTACACTTACTTCTCAGGATCCCAAGAAGGCAGAGGCAGATCAGAAGAGCCATTGAAGCGGGTGGGCGAGGAATCTTCTCCCTCAAAATAAAGACATTGCCTCTGTCCTTACGCGTTCCACACCCCCCCTCCAATATGGGGGGGTTACAATCCAAGTGGTGCAGGCGGCTCCGGCAGCTCCTAGGATTGAATGAGGTGTGTGTGTGTGGAGGTGGGGAGACTGCAGAGAATGGAGGCTTCTCTGAGTTGTTTGGGGGGGGCACCGCAATCTCTAACCCAGCCCAAGTTCCTTCTAAGTCGCCCCCCACCTTTCGGCCGCTGTCCGTGGTGCTGAAGTCCAAGCCGGCGCTTCCTCTTTCGGGGCAACGGCGCGCTCTCCGTGGTGCTGGAGCGCTTTGCCGCTGTCCCTGGTGCTGAACGGACCGTCAGCCCCGCCGGAGAGCCATGCGCAAAAACCCGGGAGCCCCCATCCACTCACTCACCCACCTACCAACCTACCCACGCCTCGACCTCGCCTGGCTCGCCAAGGCGATGCGCAGGAGAACCTGTGAAGGGGCCGAGATAAGATGATGCTCGGGAGGGCGAGGGGGGGTGGAGAGAGAGAGGCAAGTGCCAGGATGCTCCAGGCTCTCTCTACATTTGGCGTCCTCTCTCTCTCTCTCTCCAGCGCCTTGGCTCCGGCTGCTCCCCTTGACGCAGAGGCCACCCCAGAGGAGCTGGCGAGCGCTGGCTCTTACGTCCCCGGAACACACGGGCCGATCCAGGTCCGCGGGGACCCATCCGCCGTCTGCCGCTAGAGGCGGAGGGCGGGGGGGGGCGGTAGCTGCCCTTTTCCCAGCGCAGGGGAGCGGAAGCGAGTGTCTCAGAAGCTCGGAGATGAAGATGGACAGGACCACGCCGGCATCCTTAGGACTGGCCTATACCGAGCCCTCCTGATGGAGCGCATTGCTTGGTGTATGTTCGGGATATGGAGGAGAGTAGAAATCTGAAGGATGGGAGAAAGGGCTAAGATATTTGCTTGTATTTAGATGGCTCTCTCTTTGTGTGTGTTATTTCCTTTGTCGCGCAGACATAAAGGTACGGCTATGGGGAGTGGGAGAGACAAAGTCTTAATGCTCTGTAAAGACCCTCTGCCCCGCCTTGTGCAAGTCTGGATGAGTATGGGAGGAAGGAGGGAGACTCCTTCCAGGGGGGAGAGAGAGATAAAGAAAAATGCATGCAGGAGGGAAAGAGACGTAGGAAGCTGACTTATACTGAGTCAGACCACTGGTCCATCCGGTTCAGTGTTGTCTACATCAGGGGCTCCCAAGCTGTGATTTGTGCACCGCCAAAGGTTAGGAGGCTTTGTTCAGGTGATCCGAGGCATTGCTGCATTAAATATGCATATTGAGTTTCAAATTGCCTTTTTACTGCTTCTTTCTTTCTTTCTTTCTTTCTTTCTTTCTTTCTTTCTTTCTTTCTTTTCTTCTTAAAATTATCTTATTAAATGTATAACAAACAAGACGGACAGGGTATTCCAATGATTCAACAAAAGACGGAAGGAACTGAGCACGCTCAGGTATAAGGTAAGGAGATGAAAGGTATAAAGAAAAATACCTGAATAAACTTGTACAGAAGAGGCAACACGGCAGCATCACAAGATAAGACATAAACAGCAGATCAAAAACTCATATAATCAAAAAGAGCGCCGGATGAAATTGTATTTGGATGGCATTTGCCATCCGTGTGACTGTGTCATTAAGTAAGCTATAAAAACCCACTACAGTAGACAGTTCAAAGAGTGTACTTACCCTCTGAGAACCTGGAGTGGGTGGGTCAGTTATCTGATGTGGCTATAAATAAGGCTTTTTAAAAAAACCAGCTTGCTTTTTAAATTTATTGTATTGTATTAGAATACAATTGCCTTACCATTTTAATTCTGAGATACAATTAGAAATCAACTAGCACAGCCCATTTCAATTGCTTCAATGGGCAGAAATTTCATGATGTGATACACCAAGGCAGTTGAGCAATATCCAAGTAGTCCAATAGTCTACAATGACCAGCAGCCGCTCTCCAAGGGCTCCCCAGGGGATGTTTCCAGCCCTACCTGGAGATGCCGGGGATTGAACCTGGAACCTTCTACATGCCAAAGAGGTGCTCTAACACTAAACCAAGGCCCTTCACTGATGGGACACTCAGTTATACTGTGCCAGACCACTGGTCTCTCTAGGTGAGTAGTGTCTACTCTGCTCCAACTGATAGAAACTCATTCCCAGCCCTACTTGCAGATACTGGAGATTGAACCTGCATGTAGTGCAAACGCTCTACCACCCAGCTACAGGCAGATCTGTTACAGTATGTGCATATCTTCTTCTTCTTTGGCGATCACTCGTAGCCGAGTGAGATTGTCTTCCATAAACACAGTTCTAACAATGAGTCCGTAAGTGACTGTGGAGGCCAGTTCTGGATCCACACGTCCTTCCACAGTGGGGACATTGGTTTCCGGTTGGGAGTTGATCACGGTGTGGATTTGCCAAGCGTGCCTTCCTCCTACCACGTTTCTCCCTTGAGTCCTGAGTTCAAGTGTCATCAAAGCCCATGACACCTTTGGTAAAGGCTGTTCTCCAACTGGAGCGTTCACAGGCCAGTGTTTCCCAGTTGTCAGATGATCCAGCAAGTGGATATATATATATGTGCATATATAATATGTAAGCAGAAGCAGGCACTGGAGAGAACTATATACTTCCCACCTTGTAGTGTGTGAGAGCCAGAAAGTGGGGTGGAAGGGGAGAGATTCCCTCCCTGTTTATTGCAGTAAAAGGTATTCGCTGTGGTCAAGTATGTACAGTAGCCATGCACGAGTGTATTGATTTGATCATGTGCAAGAGGTCCCATGAGTGTGATTCTGGGTACCTGCACAATAATTCCTGAAGCCTACATGCATCGTTTTCTGTGTCTGTGTGTGTGAGAGAGAGAGAGAGTGTGTGTAACAGGATGATAGTTCTGTGTGCGTCATCCTTCCATCCACTGATACTGAATGTTGGAAAATTCAGGACTGAAGAAAAGAAAGAACTTCTTTTTGTAGTTAAACTATGGGATTCCCTCCGGCAGGATGCAGTGATGGGCACCAACTTGGATGGCTTTGAAAGATTTGGCAAATTCATGGAGGAGAGGGGTATCAGCAGCTACTGGCCAGTGGTCACTCCTCTGTTGGAATGACAGTTGCTGGAGATCACAGGCAGAGTGATTCAGGTTCTGCTTGTGCAATTTCCAGTGGAGCATCTTGCTGGCCATTGAAAGAACAGGATGCTGGACTAGACTGGTCATTGAACTGATTCAGCGGGGTTCTTCTTATGAGTAAATAAGCCATGGCTGTACAATCTGTATCAACACTCCTTTCCTGTATTGTATGGCTGTGCTTCTGGTGGGGAACTCAAGAGTGGTATCTCGGGTGACAGACGCTTCAGGTTACAGACACCCCTAACCCAGAAATATTACCTCGGGTTAAGAACTTTGCTTCAGGATGAGAACAGAAATCGTGCTCCAGTAATGTGGCAGCAGTGGGAGGCCCCATTAGCTAAACTGGTGCTTCAGGTTAAGAACAGTTTCAGGTTAAGAACAGACCTCTGGAACGAATTAAGTACTTAACCCGAGGTACCACTGTATGACTTTATGTGTGAAAGAGTGTATGTGTTTGAGTTGTGTGAGCCTTTGTGTGGAGTTAGCTGCACATGGGTATGTCTGTGTGTTTAAGGTAAAGGTAAAGGGACCCCTGACCATTAGGTCCAGTCGTGGCCGACTCTGGGGTTGCGGTGCTCATCTCGCTTTATTGGCCGAGGGAGCCAGCGTACGGCTTCTGGGTCACGTGGCCAGCATGACTAAGCCGCTTCTGGCGAACCAGAGCAGTGCATGGAAACGCCGTTTACCTTTCCGCTGGAGCGGTACCTATTTATCTACTTGCACTTTGATGTGCTTTCGAACTCCTAGGTTGGCAGGGGCAGGGACCGTGTGTTTAGTTGGCAGGAGGAGGGACTGTGTGTTTAGTTGACTCCAGATGCTTTTATGTGGAAATGTGGAAAACTGATTGGAGAAAGGAGAAACTGAAACAAAAATTGACATGGTCATGCATCCCTAACACACACACACACACGCACACACACACACCATGACAGCAGAACAATGCATTTAATCTCTCAGTGTGCTTCCCTGCCACTCATATACCATTTTGCGTGCTGTCTTGTTTACAAACACGAAGCCTTCCTGACTGAGCAGGCGACTGGAAGACATTGCACTCCACTCTGCCCCCAAACCACCTAGGGTTTGGCCAGGAAGAGGAATGCGTGGAGAGGGGGAGCTAGACTGAAACCAGCCAAATTCAAAGCAGGCTCCATTTAGGTCAGTCAGGGCTTAACCCACAAACAAGGCCTGATGGATGCCTGGGGAGGGGGCTGGCTGCTGGAGTGGGGGGTTAGGCAGGACACAAGAACACATCAGCCAAGAAGCCGCCCAGATGAACAGCCTGGTCTTTGTTTTCATTTAGTTTATCGAAAGCATCTACACACCTTCATACAAATACACCCCAGGGCAGTTCACAAGAAGAAATGTCCATTTCTTCATGAAAGCATTACCAAAATTTAATAATAATGCATCTGATGAAGTGGACTCTAGTTCTTCAAAAGCTGTGATGCATATGAATGTGATTCCTGCATTTAGCTAGCTGTGATTTCTTCAATTTTGCAATCTTCTTTGCCCAAGCTTTGCCGGGCCCAAAATATTTTTTTTAATATAAATTCATATGAACGCCCATTTTGCAAGCTTTTATATATTTTTACACTACTGTTTTCAATGTTTCATGCTGTATTTCTGTTTTAGTTTTAACAATATTCTTGACCCCGTTTTTATGCTGTGTACACATCTTTGAGATTTTTCAAAAATAAAAAATGATTGTTATGTGTTTTGCGGGTGAGGTTGGGGCTCAGTCTGGATATCATCTGGGGTCCTCTTCCAATATACGAAAGCAAGCTTGCCAAACCTGGTCCATTATCAAGTTAGCGGCTGGCTAGTTAAGTGCCACGATTTAACATCCCCAAAGAAGTCGCTCTGTTGCCATAAACCAACTCAGTGGGCTTCCACCCCCCCGCCCTGCTTCATGAACTTGCCAGCGTTGTGTGTGAGAGCTGAAAAGTGGAATGCTAGAAGCTGCAGACAGAAAGACTGTGCTTCACTCTGTCCTGGATCTAAAACTGTGACCAATGGAACAGCAAGATCTGCTGAGGTGTTAATGCTGTGCCACCCTACGCTCAGGTTGTATGTATATCTATCTACCTATCCCAAATGTGTCACAGTCTCCTCTTGTTCCAAGGAAACTGAACCCTGGGCAAGTGCTGGAACTGCTGGAGTTTCTCACTGCTTGGAGATTGGGGTGGTATGTCACAATAAGAAGCAGTTTGTAAATGCAGTAAATTTGAATAAATCAATAAACCCACAGCACAGTCCCACCCAGTCCAAGAGAAGCTGTCTCCATCAGCACTACAGTGCCGACATTTTACATTCCTCGTTTCTTTTGGTTTCATTTTTTTTAATTAATTTTTTTTTAAATTAAAGTTTTTTAAAATTAAATTTTCAAATTTTACAAATTCTTTTAAAACACAATCACAACAAATCTCTCCTATCCGGACCTTGAGCTTGTTTGGAGGTTCTAGCAGGGGAGCGCAGCTATCGTATACCCTTGACCGAAGAACGGTACACTCCTTCTATCTGGGATGGTCGTCCTCTTCCACCGAGCGCGCAGCTTCGGGAGGGACGCACATGGAGCGGTGAGGGAGGAAGGGGACACCCGCCTAGCCAGCCAGATCAGCCGAATCAACCCTGGCGATCAATGGGGTGACAGATGTCGCAGCCAGATCGCCCTCGGCAGAATCCGAGACCAAGGGAAAGAGACGGTGGAAGAAGATTGGAAGAAATTTAAAGTTTACCTTAAGAACTGTTGTAAAATTAATGAGTGTTAAAATGTTTTGAGTAATGCAAAATAGAATTGCAGCGATAAACAATTGGACATGGGAAAAAGGATTTAAAGGAAGTGCCATAAGTAAATAAAATTAGAGGTTGCTGGAAAAATTTAAAACAAGGATGCAGAAAAAGGAGGTATGGGGAAGTCGCTGAAAGAAGGTTTAAGGAAAAGAAGGTTAAGAAATTATACATGTTTATATGTGTGTTTGTTTTTGTATTGTCTTGTATTGTTATTTAATATGTGTTGGAAAATTAATAAAAATTTATTTTTTAAAAAAAACAAATCTCTCCTATCCGTTGATTTCCAATCCAACCTTCCATGGTGTTGTTTTATTCCCTGATAAAGCTGCTATGTTGCTTACATTTTATCCACCAGATGTCAAGGAGATAAAAGAACTACACAACTTTCAGAAGACATCTGAAGGCAGCCCTGTAATGGGAAGGGCTTTTGTTTTAATGTTTGACATTTTACGATGTTTTTATATGTGCTGGAAGCCGCCCAGAGTGGCTGGGTAAACCCAGCCAGATGGGCAGGGTATAATCAGCATCATCATCCATTATATACGTTAATTCCAAATGGTTAAACTACAGATTCTCATCTTTTGCTATACTTCAAATCCTGCATACCATGGTATTTTTCCCCCAAATGGAAATATTACACAATGGCAATGTTTTGCGGAATATTTGAAGGTTCCCTTTGGTTTCAATAGCAAGGTCAACAGCCGTGTTTCTCAAGTTCCTTCCCTGCTCGCCCCCCTCCCCACCCCATTCAAACAGCTCCCCTCCCTCATCGGAAAGTCGGGAGGTCAGGAAAGGCAGGCGCAAGGGCAGCCATGCAGATGGCGTCTGGCATTTGCTCTTCTGTTCTAGCCAGGCGTGATGCTCTGGGCCAGAATGCCTGTCCATGCGTGAAGAGCCTATGGAACAGAAAGGCAGGCTGCACAGGGGGGTGGGGGAGCTGGAAGAGAAGACAGCGCTCTCCTAGTTAGCTGGACTAATGGCTTTGTCTGTAGTCAGCTGCAGGAACCGAGAGGCGGCCTCTAACTCACCTGCTTTGCACACAGAAAATCCCAGGTTCAACCCTTGTCGTCGCCAGGTGGAGCTGGGAATGCCCCCTGCCTGAAACCCCGGAGAACTGTTGCCAGTCAGTGTAGGCAGTGTTTAGTTTGATGGGCCAATGGTTTGATGCTTTTTAAGGCAGTATCCCGTGGGACGCGGGTGGCGCTGTGGGTTAAACTACAGAGCCTAGGACTTGCCAATCAGAAGGCTGGCAGTTTGAATCCCCATATGTACGGCTCCGGCGGGAAGGTAAACGGCGTTTCCGTGCGCTGCTCTGGTTCGCCAGAAGCGGCTTAGTCATGCTGGCCACATGACCCGGAAGCTGTACGCCGGCTCCCTCGGCCAATAAAGCGAGATGAGCGCTGCAACCCCAGAGTTGGTCACCACTGGACCTAATGGTCAGGGGTCCCTTTACCTTTACCTTTAAGGCAGTATCCCACGTCCCCTTTTTTTGGAGAAGGCCCATAGTTCAGCCGCAGAACATCTGCCTTGCCTGTAGAAGGTCCCCGGTTCATTCCCTGGAGTTCTGGTACGACATCTGCTGATATCTGTGCAAGCGCAACAGCTGTCTCAAATATCCGCACCTGGGAAGCGACTGCGGTGTGTGTTTTCAAACCAGGTGGAAGCTGGTTTGAGGGGGAAATGCTTCAAGCGGGTCAAGAGGACCGCAATGCCTCAAGGACCGACTCTCTCCATGTGAACCCACCCAGACCATGAGATCACCCTGTGAGGCTCTTCTTTGTGTACCTTCTCCATGTTGAGGTTGGCAACCCGAGAGCGGGGCCTTTTCTGCAGTGGCTCCTCATTTGTGGAATGCTCTCCCCAGGGAGGTTCAGCTGGTGCCTTCATTATACATCTTTAGGTACCAGGAGAGAACGCTTCTCTTCAACCAGCCCTTTTAAATGTGTTGTGGGAGGGGGGAAATTCTTGGTTTGTTTTTATTATGTATTTTGTGTTTTGTATATTGTAATTTTATGTTGTGAACCACCCTGAGATCTAGGGATGAAGGGTAGTATTTTATTTTAACAACAATTCTCAAGAAACTATGGCATAGATACACATTGTGGCTCATGTCATGTGTACATGGCATCGCATACCAGCAACAGGAACGCACTGGAGCCAGAGTAATGTGTACACAGACTCAAGTGTTGCCACTGTAGAACTCAACAGGGAGCTCTAGCACCACCTACTGTTGGCCTCCCCGCCTTCTGCCCTACCAGTCTCAACAGCCACCAGTCACCGCTGACTCTCTCTGAGTGTGCGATATACACTCATTTGTATCCTTTTCCCGCCAACCACGGTGCTCTGATGATTCAGCATCCCTGGCTTTAATAATTCACAATCGCCCGAGAGTGAGACGAGCATTTAGCAGGGGAAGCGGGAGCTGGATGATGAGTCAAGTCTAATAAAAGAAGTGGTGGGGACATTGCAAGGAATACAAATGTTGTCCTCCTCCTCCTCCTCCTCCTCCTCCTCTCTCCACCGCGTCCTTCCTCCAACCCCACCCTTATTATGTTTTGTTTGCACCCTTATTGTGTTTTCTTCTGGCCCTTGATAAAGAGCAGTTCCTTCCCTGAAGTCTCTTCTCCAAACAGCAGATCCAAGAGCAGGGCAGGAGTCCATGTTGAGGCTGAGAGGCCAGGACAGCTCCTTCCACACAGTCCTCGCAGACTGCGCAGGCAGATCTCTCCCCTGAACACAGTTTGGCCTTGGGATGTGATTCCCCGCACCCCAATATTTTTGTCTGGTGCTTCTCCTGCAAATTTCCCTCCGTGTGTTTGAGACACACACACACACACACAGAGAGAGAGAGAGAGAGAGAGAGAGAGAGAGAGAGAGAGAGAGGAAGAAGAAGAAGAGTTTGGATTTGATATCCCGCTTTATCACTACCCGAAGGAGTCTCAAAGCGGCTAACATTCTCCTTTCCCTTCCTCCCCCACAACAAACACTCTGTGAGGTGAGTGGGGCTGAGAGACTTCAGAGAAGTGTGACTGGCCCAAGGTCACCCAGCAGCTGCATATGGAGGAGTGGAGATGCGAACCCGGTTCACCAGATTACAAGTCCACTGGGGGCCCTCAACACAATCAGGGTGGCCAGATCCCCAAGACTGACCTGAAGTCTCCAGTTTTATCTCACCCCATCCAGGTGGCAGGAGGAAGGCCTGAATCTCCAGGAGGGTGAGAGTGGCTTATCCCCCCCCCTTTTTAGATAGATAGATAGATAGATAGATATAGATAGATAGATAGATAGATAGAATATTACGGTCAGAGACCACCTTATAAAACACACTTGGGGGTACAATCCCAGAAGGAAAACAAACATTTAAAGCAATGTACAACAATAAATTTAACATTTATAAATGCGATAAGCGTATAGACACTTAAAACTTTAAGATAAGCTACCGCAGAGAGATGACCCAGAATCACCCATGGAACTGAGTTTGGGGATTTTCTTAATGAACTAGTTTGAGTCGGGGGATGGTCTGCGCCTACAGATCCGTACACAGAATTTGGCAACCATCTGGGTCGTCTTACGATTTTTGACTAACAGGAAAAGGACCCCCCCTTTTTTTTTTAGTATTACGAAGACTGTTCATGCAGCTTGCAAGCTTCAGCCTGGCAGAAGCTGGCTGCAAATGATTGCGTAGTGTCTCTGGGGCGGGGGTCTGTTCCCCTCTGCTCCCCCTCCCCCTCTTCCAATTAACCTCCCTCCAGCATAATGTGAATCAGCCACAGTACCACAACCTTGTTGGCATCTATAAAGGTCACACCACTCTGTGCCAACTGCGTACTTTGGTAATGGAGTTTCCATGTTTGAGGGCAAATGCGCAGGGCCCTTGGAGGGGGGGCAGGGAGAGAACGGGGCCCAGGGAAGCACTTTTGGAGTGTGCCTTTCCGCTAAGGCGTTTCAAAGGGAAACAGCAAATTTCGCGTCTCCAGGATTGATTCACCAGGGAAGCCTCCTCAGTGGCCTAGAAACATGTTCTAGAGAGGCTGGCAGATGTGGGAGATGTCATTAGTTTGATTATGGCAAGGAAGGAAGAATTGATGCGTTGACATGTTCTCGTCATTTCGCCATCTGTAGAAGAGTAGCAGTGTGGGAAATGGGATGGCGGCTGTTCTTATTCGCTTCGGACAGGGGTGCCTCTCTCCTTGCCCCTTGAGATTCTTCCTTAGTGACAAACCCCCAGGTCACACCCCTCGCTAGCCCAAACCCTCCAACGTTTCTCTGATGAAAATAGGTACGTCCTATTCAATAATGAATGGGACGCGGGTAGTGCTGTGGGTTAAACCACAGAGCCTAGGGCTTGCTGATCAGAAGGTCGGCGGTTTGAATCCCCGCGATGGGGTGAGCTCCCATTGTTCGGTCCCTGCTCCTGCCAACCTAGCAGTTCAAAAGCACCTCAAAGTGTTTCTGTGCGCTGCTCTGGTTCGCCAGAAGCGGCTTAGTCATGCTGGCCACATGACCCGGAAGCTGTACGCCAGCTCCCTCAGCCAATAAAGCGAGATGAGCGCCGCAACCCAAGAGTCGGCCACAACTGGACCTAATGATGAATAACAATATTTAATAATATATATTTCTCTCTCTCTCTTTTTCTCTAGCCTAGCCTTTCCTGCAGTAAGGAATCTGGGCCTGGGCTTTACCTTCTCTGACTTCAGGCTCCTCCACTCCAACCAATTCCCTGCCCCTAGAAAGCCAGCACATCAGGGAAAGAGCCAACTCTCCTCCTGGGCACACTAGATTTCTATGCGTGGGGTTGTTGCTGTTTCTTGCAAAGGAGCACTTGGTGTGCACTACAGATCAGCCATGTGCACATTATGCGTTGACCCTGGAAGGGGACGCCGTCCCCCACTTTGCAGCAATGTACTACCCATTTTCACACCCTGCCTGAGTGGGCAAGCTAGCAGCTTGAGTGTGAAGAACAGAAACATGAGGTTTCGTTCAGCTTCTATTGAGACTGATGCACAGTAGGTGGCAACCCAGCACATATGCATTAATCCTTTAGTCCCATACACACGATCCCTTTAATGCACATTAAGGTAAAGGTAAAGGGACCCCTGACCATTAGGTCCAGTTGCAGACAACTCTGGGGTTGCGGCGCTCATCTCGCTTTACTGGCCGAGGGAGCCGGCGTACAGCTTCCGGGTCATGTGGCCAGCATGACTAAGCCGCTTCTGGCGAACCAGAGCAGCGCACGGAAACGCCGTTTACCTTCTCGCCGGGGCGGTACCTATTTATCTACTTGCACTTTGATGTGCTTTTGAACTGTTTCCCCCTAAAAAAATCCTGGGAACTATAGTTTGCCCCTTTGCAAGGCTACTATTCCCGGCACCCTGAGCAAACTACAGGTCCCAGGATTCTTTGAGGGAAGCCACATGCTTTAAATGGGTAGTGCAAATGCGACCTTCAGGTGTCAAACCATGTTCCAATGTCCTGTTTTCACTTGTTTGTATATTACTTTAAAAGTGCAAGGTTCAAAAACTATAGTAAAAGGCTCCCCTTCAGCACACACAAAGGAGCATTTGGACAGTTGAAGGGCTCGGTAGAAAACGCTGCGGTTACAGTGTTTGTCACCTCAGTGAGGAAGTGGCCTTTCTCTCGAAGCACAAACGGTGATGAGGGAGGAATCTCCGTCCTTGGTATCCATGGCAACTGGTCCAGAGAGTCCCCCACTGAACCACCACATGCATTTTTCAACAGACTCCATGCACACAAGCAGACAGCTGGCTTGTGAGCAGCAAAAACAGCTGGAGCAGACACCCTCCTTCACCTCTCGCCAAGGGCACTTCAGGGTGGCGAGAGAGGCTGCATCTCTTTCAGCAAGGCCCGAGGCTAAAGGACCAAGAGTCTGGCTGGATCGCCACATCCTGTTCACCGTCTTTGGTGGCCAAGTCTTCACTGGGAACGAGCTAGCTGCCTGCATCTTCCTCCGTGCCCTCGGATGTATTTGCCAAGAGCTGAGGGGAAAAGATGCTGTTTCTGGTTGGAGCTCCCTCACAGATCAGGTTCAGCATTGCTGATCGCCACTTCCAAAGCTACTTAGGTCTTGCAAAGGTCTGCTTAGTTGCCAGGCGTTACATGTGAGCCATTCAGCTGCTCTGGTTTAACAACCCCCTTCCTCTGACCTTAGACTCCACCCACTTCCTCATTACATAGTCTGTATTATTATTGTTGTTATTGTTATTACAGTGGTACCTCTGGATGCGAATGGGATCCGTTCCGGAGCCCCGTTGGCATCCGGAAGCGAACGCAACCCGCACCTGCGGGCCGCGATTTGCCGCTTCCGCACATGCGCGTGACATCATTTTGAGTGTCTGTACATGCGCGAGTGGCGAAACCCGGAAGTAACACGCTCCATTACTTCCGGGTCGCCGCGGAGCGCAACCCGAAAATGCTTAACCTGAGGTATGACTGTATTATTATTATTTTACAGTCATCAAGGGAGTGTTCTGTCCCTGGAAGGAATCCAAATGTCCTCCTAGAGCAGGAATAGTCAACCTTTTTATACCTACCCACTAATGCATCTTTCCTGATGGTAAAATTTCCTTTCCGCCCACCAGTGCTCGATGGAAGGAGGATTCAGCTTGTGTTGTAGAACCCTCTACCACCCACCTAGAATCCTGAAATGCCCACTATTGGGCGGTAGGGACCAGGTTGACAACCCCTGTCTTAGAGAAAGCGAAACAGACTCACAAGAGGAAGGCACAAGACAGGTTTGGTTTAGCTAAATAGAACCCCAAACCTTGGCTCGTTCCGAAAAGTAAGGTGGCTTGCTTGCATTATTGTCCAAAGCGCTCTTATGCAGTTCAGCAAAGCAAATCCCATGTACAATATCCGCCCTCCCTTCCCCACAGGTGGGCGGGGTTTGCAGCACCAAGCGAGGCTCACCTGGGCAGGTGCCACCCACCTGCTTGAGCTGGCCTTTGACCCGCCCTCGGCCAGGGAGGACAATGGACGGTCGGCCGGGGGTGGGCCTAAGGCCAAAAGAAAAGAGGCTGACCCCTGGGCTCAAGCCTCTTTTGCTGTTCTTCCTTCTGGGATCACCCACCCACCCACCCTCCCTCAATTAATATTTCTTGCCTTTTAATTTCAGCTTCGGTTGGCGTTCTTCAATTTAATGATTTCTTCTTTACAGGCTAATATTTTGCGTTCCAGGTCAGCGGGCGATGCTGCGGTCGTAAGATGGTTGCTGTATTCAGAACCGGGAAGGAATTTTCCCTGCATTGGCAGGTTTCGCCTTCCCCGTAGCAATTTCGTCACAACTTTGGCGGTTTTAGGCCTTGGCAAGGTATCCTTTAGTCTAATATCAAGTTGGGGGGGGGGATGCATTCATGCTCCCTCCCCATGCGGCGGCGCGTGCAGGGCCCGTTAAAGGGCAAACCGGGAGCCCCTGGCCCTAGAGCGGCGGCATGTAGGTCAAACTCCCCGGACGAGGTCAGTGGAATGGCATGCTGTGTAAGTTTGCGCTTTGCAGTCCCCTCTCACTGGGCCTCAACTGCCTGCATATCCTCAGCCAGAGGGTTAACTGCCAAGGCCTGTGCCAAGTTTCCCACTTCTGAAGTTCAATAACGTTGTGGCCAATTTGAACCCATACTCTGGTCTCTTGTGTTATCATTTGGGAAAAGGGGTAGGCACCACAGACAGGGTTTAGCACGTGTGCCCGCAAATCCGAATGTAACATCTGTAGCTGCTTCAGCACAACCGAACTGCAAAACTGGTCTGAGCTGGATTTCTTCCGCAGGCTACTTGTTTTTCTGCTGATTCATTAAAAAGGCGGGGGCTTCCTGCCCCTCCTCCTTCAGCAGGAACGCAGCTGGTGAGATAAGAAGGCCTCCAAAGGCCTTGAGCATTTCTAAGCAACTAGCATAGAATTCTAGGGCTGGGAAGGGACCCCAAGGGTCATCCAGTCAACCCCACTGAAATAAAACCTGCTGTAGCTTTAATCTAACAGAAGCCAAAGTTGATATACGAATTTTCCCACATTCACATTCTCTTTGTAAACTGTTGCTAAGAGGGGAAACAGCTTACAGTGCAATCTTATGCCTGCTGTCTCAAGAGAAGGTCCCATTGAGCTGAAGGCACTTACTTCTAGGTAAGCATGCATAGGCTGCAATGCTAACTGTACAGCCTAGGAAGTAATGCAAATCCTACGGATTTCAGAGGAGCTTCGTTTGGAGTAGCCAAGCAGAGAGATAGGTGTGCACAATAACATTATAAAAAAACAAAGTATGATATTTTAAACAGCTGAAAATAAATTTTCGTTTATTACACAGCAGACAGATAAACGCCATTAGGAGCAAGATTATAAAATCAAGACCTGGAGAAAAAGAAAAGGAATTTGGGAGAGTGCAGTCTGAGTGGACCACCAGGCCCTGCACAATTCTTCCTTCTCACAAGGTTGATAGCACCTTCTAAGTGTCTTTATTTTGTTTTGAACAGTGCATACAGTATTACTGATTTGCACGGAAACCCTGCTCTAGAAACTGTATATAGGAAGAGTGGTCTATTATAAATGAATGAGTAAGGGAGCTTTCCTGACTAGAGGCAGTCTACCAGCTTCTTTGGAAGGCGGCAATAAACAAGGAGGTTACCAGGCCTCATAACAGGAGGGCCTCATATGCTCCAAAAATAAACAGCACATCCTGTGGTAATCCCTCGCTATGACGTCACCGTGAGGATTGAGGGTATTAACACCTAGGGATTCTCGCCATGCCATTGGCCACTCATGCCCTGACGTCACCAAAAAGCTGTCCGTCACCCTCCCCCATATTTCCTGGGAGGTACATCTTCTTGCGTCACATTGGAAGCAGCCAATTGCGAGGGAAGTTCTCCAGGATTCCAAACTGCGCCCCCCACCCGCTTTTCCCATCCCACTTCAGGGCAAGAGCTATTTCTCCTTCATTTCCGCCCGTTTCCTTGACTTGACTTCCGTTTCCTGTCCGTACATATAACACCCGCCCATGGGTGTTTGTTCCTGTGCGGGTAACATTCGAGTCTAACAACACCGGAACTTCCGGTGAACTTGGAAAGTCATTTTAATTCTCGAGCTGCGTATGGAGTAGCGTAGAGCCGCTCTAGGCAAAACCGGAGGCTTATCTACGGCCGCTATTGGCGCCGCTCTATACCTTACAATCTCCATGGTAGAAGTATCATTTTCTAAATAAAGCTCCCCAAGTCACCCAAAGGAGGAGCAGCTGATACTTCTGTGAAGCATATTGGAAACACGACATTCTGGCCGCTACGGCGACGCTCTAGGACTCACCACCTCTGTGGCCGAAAGTAGAGAAAGAACGGGCATTGGGATTCCACTTCCGCTCGGGCCCGGAAGCGCCCGTCTCCATGACGACGGCGCTGCGCGTGCGTCCGCGCGGGCCTCCGCCGTCACCTCCTGCCGGCGTGGCTCCTCCTCTTCCTCCTCCTCCTCCCCCGCCCGCGCGCCGATGGGGGGAGGAGCAGGATGCGGGTCGTCACTTCCGACTGCGGGCCCTTCCCGGCCGCCATCTTGCGGTGTGGGGGGACGCGGGGGGCCCGGGGGCCGCGGCGGGCCGCTCGATGGGAAGATGCAGCGCACGGGGCCGGGCGGGGCGGGGCCTGGCGCCGTGCTGGGGGCGGGGCCTGGCGCCGCGCTGGGGGCGGGGCCGGGGCGCGCGCTGCTGAGGCGGGAGCTGCGGCTCCTCGAGTCCATCTTCCACCGCGGCCACGAGCGCTTCCGCATCGCCCGCGCCTGCCCGGACGAGCTGGGCTGCGAGTTCCTGCCCGGCCCGGGCGGCGGGGGGCCCGTCCGTATCCATGGCAACATCACGGTGAGTCCCCGGGTGGGGGGGAGGAGGGGGCGCCTTCAATTGGGCGGGAGACCCTCGCCCTCCCTCGGGGGCGGGGCTTGGAGGAGAGTGGGGTGATGGGGCGGGGCGTGTGGAACCGGGGCGGAGCATGCAGAGGTTGGGCGGGGCGTTTTCTGAGAGGGGCGGGGCGTGTGTGGGCGGAGCTTAGAGGGCGGGGCCTAAGGCGGGCCGTGGGTGGGGGTAGTTGGCAAGGTACAAGAGGGATCATGGAAAGCCCCTGTGCAAACCTACCAAAGTTGCAAACTTGGCATATCATGGTATCCTGTGTTAACACGCTGGCTGCAGTGGAGGCGGAAGCCCCATTTTCCATCAGTGGCATGTAGCTTCCAGGTCAACATTGCATGATCTAACCCACTCACCCTCTGCCAGCCCACTTCCAAGCGAAAGCAAAGACTTGCCCTGCCTTTGCAACTGCGACACAAACTCAGTGGGTTGGCAGAGGAGGGTTGGAGGGATCCTCCCTCCGCCAGCCTACTCACTCGCCTGCGTGGAATTTCTGCTCGCCTCTGATGACCACACTGAGGCTTAAGCACAATGCAGGCAGCTAGAAGGCCGGGGGTTTCCCTTCTTGAACACTTCTGCAACATGAGAACCCAGTGGGGCCACCAAATGTTGGACAGACAAAAGAAAGTAGTTCTTCACAAATGATGGGATGTAATACAGACACCAAACTGCATGACTTGGAAAGAGGATTGGACAGATTTGTGAAGAATAAGGCTATCAAGGCTATATTCTCCTTCCCCTGTGAAAAACAGTATGCCTCTGAATTGCCAGCTGCTGTTGTGCCTGAGTCCTGCTTTCGGGTTTCCCAGGGGCACCTGGTTCTCCACCCTGAGGACAGGATGCCAGGACAGACTGGCCTTTGAGCCTAATCCAGCAGGTTTGGGAGACCAGCCTTGATTTAGCAGGGGAGATGTGAGTTATATGGGGCAGCTGCCAGGGTAACACAGTGTGCAGCATGTAGCTGAAAAGGGGTGCAGGCTGCAGCATGGAAGCAGAGGTGCAGGACAGCCCAGGTGCTTTCATGGCCTAGGTGGAAAAAGATGGGAAAGGATCAGGCAAAGAGGTGTCACTATTTTGCTTTTACGACTCTTCAGCCCCTTTTGCCTTCCTTAATGGTTTAGACTAGAAATACCACTTCAGAGATCTGGGGAACATGTAGCCCCTCAGCCCTGACCATTGGACTTCTTGGCTGCAGCTGATGTGTGTTAGGAGGCCAACAGTATCTGGAGGGACCTGCAGGATCTCCTGCTCTGGAATAACAGATGCCTGGGTCAAAAAAGCAAGGAGGGTTGTTATCTCAACTAAGACCTTAGACTTGAGACCCCTTGAGATTGGACTGGCAGACTTCATTATGGCATCAAGTTAGTCCCTAGCTGCATGGCTTTAATGTTCAGAGGGCCACAAGAACCCTGGCAGGTAGAATAACATTGCTAGCCCTTGGGAGCTGAAGTCAAGGTATTTAGATCAAGACTGGAGAACCTCAAGGTGCCCTCAAGGTATCATTGGACTCCAATTCCCATCAGCCTCAGCCAGCATGGGTGATGGGAGTTGTAGTCCAGTGACATCTGGAGGACCATAGTGTCCTCATCACTAGCATAATGGGCCTGTGGCAGGAAGTTGCAGAGGACTGAAGCATGACAACATTGTCATATCTGGTTATCTCTGTGAGATGCTAACCCCCTCGGTTTCCCCCCTTCTCTAGGAGTCTTATCCAGCTGTCCCCCCAATATGGTCCGTGGAATCGGACGATCCCAACCTGGCGGCGATCCTGGAGCGGCTAGCAGACGTGAAGAAAGGAAATACGTTGGTGAGGCGGAAGAAGCGCCATGTCTTTGGGGAAGGAGGGGGAGAGATTGAGCTGGAGGAGGCAGGGGTGGTGATCAGCATTCCTCCTTTTTCTATAACTTTTGTTGTCATTTGCTTCCTTCTTGGGTAGCTTCTGCAGCACCTGAAGCGGATCATTTCTGATCTCTGCAAACTCTACAACCTTCCCCAGCATCCGGACGTTGAAATGCTGGACCAGCCTCTGCCTGCTGAGCAGGTAAGCCAACCTTGTGGCTCCCGGCAAGGCTCCTGGGCCAGGTGGCATTCCGCTGCCATGGAGGCTGCTTGAATGGGCACAATTGGTTCTGTGTTTATTTCTGCCTGTCCGGGACGTTTCCTCTGTGCAAAACTTCTTCAGGCAGTAGCAGAGTTCACAGCAGTTGCTTCCGTGTAAGGAGAAGGAAAAGTCCACACACTGTTCTTTCTATCTAACAGCGTTTATTTACATCAGCAAGCAAAGGAACAAAGAAATCCACCCGAACACCAGTCACAGGTGTACTAAAATAGGTTCCATATAGGAAGGTGTTAGGAATCAATGCCCGAGGCCACTCCTGACTGTTGCCTACGCAGCAAAGTAGCAGAGTAGTGGAACTCTGGTAGACGTGGGATTACAGGGAAACACAGCACGCAGGGAAAATCATTCATAGAAGTTTACTAAGGCATAAGTTCTTTGTCAAGAGTCCAAATACAGCATAGCTCCTCTTAGAGCAAAAAAATAATAATCCAGTTTCAGCCTAAAAAGACGCCACACAAATATAAATGCAAAAATATAAAGATAAAAGAAGTCAGTTGAAGAATGAAGAAAAAGAAGGAGGAGAAAGACTGCTCACTGGGCCACAGATAATACGCTTGCCTGTGGCCTTGGTACTAAGATAAGGCACACAGTTCAAAACAACAGCTGCTTGCTTTGAGCCGAATGGAAAGTTACAGACCTGCTAGAACGGCACTAGCGTGTTCCAGCTTTTATTGGCAGCTTCTGCAAATACATAAAACTTCACTCCATGACAGAAGTGGCAGTGGACTGTGCTTTATGATGAGTTCCATATTGTCTGTACTGACCTGCAGCGGCATTCCAGGGTTTCAGATGGGAATCTTTCCCAGCCTTAGTTGGGGATGCTGAGAATTGAAGCAGTGACCTTCTGTGTGCAATCCGGCAAACAAACATTAGAATCTTCTTTTAAAATAAATTTTATTAATTTTGCAAATAAAAAAATTCAAATAAACACACATTGATAAAGTAACACTGTATGTGGAGATTCTCCGAATCTCGTGACTTCCCCCCATCCCGTCCATGAAGTCTTGTGTTAAAACATCTACAACTGCATGTTCGTTTGTGCTCCAGTTATTATATCAAACCATATTATCCATGATATTTTTT
This sequence comes from Podarcis raffonei, assembly GCF_027172205.1. Classification (NCBI taxonomy): domain Eukaryota; kingdom Metazoa; phylum Chordata; class Lepidosauria; order Squamata; family Lacertidae; genus Podarcis; species Podarcis raffonei. The sequence continues at coordinate 8,706,346 of NC_070617.1, read as the reverse complement.
TACACTGCAAGTGTGTCAAAATCCTGCTCTGGTTTCCATCTGCTTATGGTGGTCTCCTAAATAACTATGATCCCCCCCCATTCTTTTATAAAGTTTTTATCCTCTTGATTTTCAGACATCAAGGAAACTCAGAAACAAACATGAGAATCTTCTGTTTAACCTTTTGTCCAAGCCAAGAAACTATGACTAACAGCTCTGGAATGAGCCACAATATTAAAATATAGTTCAAAGTTGTTTTAATTCCTTGCAGTGCGGTTCATAGGAATGCAGGAAGCTGCCTTATATTGAGTCAGACAATTGGCCCACCCAGCTCAGTTTTGTCTACACTGACCGGCAGGGACTCTTTGTGGAGTTGCCGGGGTTTGAACCTGGGACCCTCTGCACACAAAGCAGATGTTCTGTTGCTGAGCCGCAGCCCTTTCCTAACTACATCGACTCATAAGTCTAAATCCTATTGAATTCCACAGGGCTTACTCCTGGGTAGTTGGGATTGCAGCCTGTGTAGTGTTAATGGAAACGTCCTGGTTTGGTGGCACAAAGTTTGCCTGTGAAAGGCTCATTCATATTTTGACATATTAAGATGAGAGATGATTGTCTGAATGCAGTCGCTTTTATAAAACCTCTAAACAGCTTGTTTTTAGGCTGGCATTAACGTGTAGTGTTTGGAGTAGAGTCAGCCTAACTTAAGGAAGCTGAGAGGTCTCTATTTCTCTCACTGAGCTACAATTCCCGGAGCAGTTTAGCAGTCTGTCCCTCTTCCCAGGGAAGTCTGGGTGGGGAACAGGTGTCACCTAACAGCTCCCAGTGCTCTTAACAAACTACAGTTCCAGGAACTGGGAACACCATGACATCATTGCAGTTTAAACATAGGTTGCAAGCGTGGCCTTACGGCAGTGTTTTCTATCCTCCTGCTGTTTTGTTCCATAGAGCACACAGGAAGAAGTGTCCTCTGAAGAGGAAGACGAGGAGATGCCAGAGGTAAGGGGTGCATTCCTTTAAAAATTCCCAACTCCTGTTTGCTCAACCACCTCAATTCCACAGCCATTCCTGCTCCTTCAGAAATGTTCAGGACAGGGGCAATAATAATAATTTTATAACATACCCCGCCCATCATGTGGACTGGAGATTTTAATGCGATAGCGAGCAAGGATTTGGATACATCCATCAGTGGTAAATAATAGACACATCCAAATCCATAACAACTTTAAAAATTGGCTGCAGAAGCCTTATGTTAAAAGGTCTATGGAGATACATTTTGGAGACATAGAGCACCCTTCCTATTTAGCATGCAACAATTCTGGAATAGTTCCACGTTGCTAAATTTCTATGTAAGAAATCAACCTTATAGTGTAGCAGCACCTACACCTCGGAGCTATCTTCCTTTTGATATTAGACAGGCTCCTTCACTGTACCGTTTTCGGCGCCTGCTATAAAAGTTTTTGTTAGGCATGCCATGAGGGAATGTGGCCCTTGGGTGAAAGGAAGTCCCTGCTGCTTGCAGTTGTGAAAGTTGAAGCAGCATGAAACAGACCTGAGTGGCTTCTGCAGCTTTTGATTTCCAAGGAGAGAAAAAGAGAATTCAAAGCTGTCGCGAGTCAGGAAAATAATAATAATAATAATAATAATTTATTTATATCCCGCCCTCCCCAGCCGAAGCCGGGCTCAGGGCGGCTAACAACAATCAAATAATCCAGCATTCTAAAAACATTTCATTATAAAAATTAATTAAAATCAAATTGATGGCAACTGTTAAGCAAAATTCTGTGCAGATTGCCAAAGGAGGGAGCCAGGCTGTGCTCTGACCAAAGGCCTGGTGGAACAGCTCTGTCTTGCAGGCCCTGCGGAAAGATGTCAGGTCCCGCAGGGCCCTAGTCTCTTGTGACAGAGCGTTCCACCAGATTGGAGCCGCAGCTGAGAAAGCCCTGACTCTGCTTGAGGCCAGCCTAACTCAGTCTTCTTGCATCGCAGGGGGGTTGGACTAGATGGCCCTTGGGTCCCTTCCAACTTCACCATTCTATGGCTCTCTTATTGCCCCCCAAGGACACAGAAGAACTCGATCACTACGAGATGAAAGAGGAGGAGCCGGCGGAAGGGAAGAAGGCGGAAGATGACGGCATTGGCAAAGAGAACCTGGCCATCCTCGAGAAAATAAAAAAGAACCAGAGGCAAGATTACTTAAATGTACGTGTCGCCAGGCGGGAGGGCAAGGCGGGGAAATGGGGGGCGGGTTGGGGGTGGAGATGGAGAGGAGGGTCGCCCAGCTGACGTTTCAAAGCCTGCCTCTCCCTCTTGGATGCTGGGAGTGGCACATGGTTGGACTGTGGCTTCCATGAGCTCTGGCTGTTGGCTGCGCTGCCTGGGGGCTGGTGGGGGTTGGAGTCCACCTTGCCAGGGGAGCACCAGGCCAGCCCTGGGCTTGGGCGATAACTTGTCTCCGTTCTGGGGCTGGGGATGGAGTAACCTGGGGCTGGGCAGCCCGTTTTGCTAGCAACATGGGTGTAACAGTGAAATTCCTCCTCCCTCTCGCCCTCTGTCAGGGGGCAGTGTCTGGGTCTGTGCAGGCCACCGACCGGCTAATGAAGGAGCTCAGGGATATTTACCGATCGGCAAGTTTCAAGGGTGGTGAGTATCTAGCCTGGAAAAGCCCCGAGGCTGGGGGGGGGGGCAAGGACTGGGAGCCTGGCCTTGTTTCTGCTTTTTGGGAAAGTGGTTGTCATTGGTCAGGAAGAGGGGGGCAGGACTGTTGAGAAACCTGGATTGTAATAAGTACCATATTTTTCACCCTATAGGGCGCACCGGCCCATAGGGCGCACTTATTTGGGGGGGGGATAAAGGGAAAAAAATTATCCCCCCCCCCCGAGCCCCAAAGAGAAAAGAAACCATGACAGCGAGCGGGATGGATGCCGCTAGCTGTCCTGGCTTTGTTTTTAGCCTAGGGGCTGGGGGCCCGGGAGCGAAGGCGAGGTTGTGTTCAACCTCGCCATCGCTCCCGGAGCTTGCTTGCGGGGCTGGGGGTGGGGGAAGCCCAAGCTTCCCCTGACCCCAGCCCCCAGAACAAGCATTGCGAGCGTGGCGGGAACTCCCACCGGGCTTGCAAGGCTTGCGGACATCTGCGCGAAGCACGGGGTGCGCTCTGGAGTGCGCCCCGTGCTTCGGGCTGCAGGCTGCTGCCCGCAAGCCTTGGGAGCCCGGCGGGCACTCCCGGCAGGCTCCCAAGGCTTGCTGATAGCTTTCTGAAGCCTGGAGAGCGAGAGGGGCCAGTGCGCACCGACGCCTCTCGCTCTCCAGGCTTCAGCGAAAGCCTGCATTCGCCCCATAGGACGCAGACACATTTCTGCTTCATTTTTGGAGGGGAAAAAGTGCGTCCTATAGGGCGAAAAATACGGTAAACTGAGTTGTTAGATAATGGGATGCACCGTGTGGCTTTCATCCTGCATTATTTTCTTGCAGTTGTGTGTCTGATGTACACTGATGCCTATAATGTAGAATTTGAAATTTATTTTGTCACCCCTGCTCGTATTTTTGTGTTGCATTGGTCTTTTCAGTTGGGTGTAGATGATGGAGCAATTGTTTTGTCCGTGGTTTGTTTAGGTAGATATATATACTGTGGGCTGCGTCCCTGCTCACTCTCTCGCCAACCCTAACCAATAATAATAATAATAATACTTTTGTTATTTGTACCCCACCCATGTGGCTGGGGTAACCCTGTCATTCTGGGCGGCTTCCAACGTATATAAAAACATAATTACCCCATTAACCTGCAGCCTCCCTTTCCCAGGATTCTCATGTTCCACTGCAAATGGGGGCTGCACAGTGACAGCCTTACATATACAGTGGTACCCTGGGTTAAGAACTTAATTCGTTCTGGAGGCCCGTTCTTAACGTGAAACTGTTCTTAACCTGAAGCAGCACTTTAGCTAATGGGGCCTCCCGCTGCGCGATTTCTGTTCTCATCCTGAAGCAAAGTTCTTAACCCGAGGTACTATTTCTGGGTTAGCGGAGTCTGTAACCTGAAGTGTCTGTAACCCGAGGCACCACTGTATTTGTATGTATACAGGCAACTCCCCACTTGTACGTGATCTACTTACATGCGACGGCCCAAAGGGACATCCTCTTTAGGTTCTGGGGTCTCCCTGAGAGCCACAAGGACTCTCTAGGGTGCTCCCCACTTAGGTGCATTTCATTTATGCACATGGGGCCTGGAACGTAACCCCTTTGTGAATGGGGAGCCGCCTATATATATTGTGGAAGCCCAAATTGGTTTGCTGTAGGAATTTAATTCTGTTTTGTTGGTTACTTTAAGGTTTGTTTGTGTGTGTGTTTGTGTGTTTGTGTATATAGCCATTCTTCCTTTCCTTTCTCCTGCAATACCGACTGCTTCTTTCTATTTCCCACAGGAAACTATGCAGTTGAACTAGTGAACGACAGCCTGTACGACTGGAATGTCAAACTCCTGAGGTAAGGGTCTGACTGGTCCCGTGTGGGTGGGCGCTGCACCCTACCCTAAGCAGGATGCCTGGGTGTAGGGGGAGGCCCCGACCACCCCTCCATTCCAGTATGAATCGGGACTTCACACACACTTGAAGACGCCTGCTCTGCTTTTTCTCCCAGGCCGGTAGATTGGCAAAGGGATTCCCCCCCCCCCTTCTCCACCAGCGAGAGAGGCTGGGGCAGAGCACCTTGGAGTGGGCCGCTTCCAGCCAAGCTGGAAAAAATCAACAAAGGCTTATCTGAGCCTGCTTTCTTGACTCATAGCCAGCATTTTTATTGCAGATCTTCCAGCAACGACAGCAAAGGCTCCCAGAGCAGTTCACACATGCTGGGGAATCAGATAGTCCTTGCCCTCGGGTTCTTCTCATGAAGTTAGCTAGTGCTTTGGTGGATGGCGAAGTTAAAACTTCTTCCCATCCTAGTGCCTCTGAATATACCCCAGATACCCTCCTACCCAGCCAGCAGATCTATTTAGCCAGTGGAGTGAGGATTTATGTGTGCGAAACATATATATATATATATATATATATATATATATATATATATATATATATATATATACACACACACACACACACACACACACATATATATATATATATACACATATATACATATATATACATATATATATATATATATATATATATATATATATATATATGGACGTGGGTGGCGCTGTGGGTAAATCCTCAGCGCCTAGGGCTTGCCGATCGCATGGTCGGCGGTTCGAATCCCCGCAGCGGGGTGAGCTCCCATCAAACAGTCCCAGCTCCTGCCCACCTAGCAGTTCGAAAGCACCCCTAAAGTGCAAGTAGATAAATAGGTACCGCTTTCTAGCGGGAAGGTAAACGGCGTTTCCGTGTGCTGCGCTGGTGCCAGTTCGCCAGAGCAGCTTCGTCACGCTGGCCACGTGACCCGGAAGTGTCTCCGGACAGCGCTGGCCCCCGGCCTCTAGAGTGAGATGGGCGCACAACCCTAGAGTCGGACACGACTGGCCTGTACGAGCAGGGGTACCTTTACCTTTACATATATATATATATATATATATATATATATATATATATATATATATATATAAGCTGATGGGATGCCCTCTGTCCCTTCCCCCACCTCCCGGAAAAGCCAGCAAGAGCCACACGCTTTTTAAAGAGCCATGCCTAGCATGTGTGGGGCTCTTGGGGGCTTTTCTGCGAGGTGGAAGAAGGGACTGACCGGCTGCCCTTCTCCATCCTTGGGGAAAAGCCCCCGCTCCATGCGGCTCTTTAAAGGGAGTGCTGAACAGAGCCTCCCGCCTGCATTTGCTCCATAAGACGCACACACCTTTCCCCTTACTTTTTAGAAGGGAAAAAAGTGCATCTTATGGAGCGAAAAATACGGTATATGTGCTGGTGCATGGACAACCTGCCCCCAGTGTGCGTTTATTGCACCATACCCCACCTTTTTCTCCAAAGAACTAAAGGTGTGGCATACATGGGTTTTCTCCCTATCTCACTTAATCCTCACAACAACCTTGCGAGGTAGGGTAGGCCGAGAGGCAGTGACTGGCCCCAGGTTGCCCCCAATGGGCTTCATGGCCGAGTGGGTCTCTGCCAGGTCCTACACCACACTGACTCTTGTTTCGGCCAGGAGTGAATCCTGCCCACGGAACAAAAAGGGTCCCACAGATCACAGAACCACAGAATTGTAGAGTTGGAGGGGACCATCTAGTCTAACCCCCTGGAATGCAGGAATACAATGGTACCTCGGGTTAAGAACTTAATTCGTTCTGGAGGTCTGTTCTTAACCTGAAACTGTTCTTAACCTGAAGCAGCACTTTAGCTAATGGGGCCTCCCGCTGCGTGATTTCTGTTCTCATCCTGAAGCAAAGTTCTTAACCCGAGGTACTATTTCTGGGTTAACTGAGTCTGTAACCTGAAGCGTCTGTAACCCAAGGTACCACTGTATGCAGCTGGATCAAACCTGCAGCCTTGGCGTTGTCTGCACCATGCTCTAAGCAACTGAGCTATCCAGGAGAGTTAGAAAGTTAGCCCCCACCCCCTGGATAGAAGCCCCCCCACCCCACATCTAGGCCAAGGGTGGGGAATCTCTGACCCAAATGTGGACCTCCAGTATGCTCCATCTGGCCCTTGGGACTCTTCCCCAGGCGACAACCTCTATGCACCTTCCACGAGTGTTTTCGCCTGGCTGGGACATTTCCTTGAACTCTGGCTGTGCATCTCGCTTGCCTGGGCAGAGGTGTGTGTCGTGTCGGTGCAGAAAAACTACCCCATTGTACAAAAGTGGGAGGAAAAAATGTGCCTTTGTTTCTCCACCCACTTTGGCTTCTCGTCCAGCCCATCATGTGACCCCCAAAGCGGGAACTCTGACCTGGGGAGGGGCGAGTGTCCTTCCTCTGGCCTCGGCTCAGCTTGCCTCCCTCTCTCCCCCAGGGTGGACGAGGACAGCGCCCTGCACAGCGACCTGCAGATCCTCAAAGAGAAGGAGGGGGCAGACTTCATCCTCCTCAACTTCACCTTTAAGGTCAGGCTGGTGGGAGGGAGGAGGTGGTGGCAGCAGCAGCTGATGGCCGGGGTGGGAGGGAAAGGGAGGGCTGCCCGGCAGCCAGCTCAGCCTCTCTCTTCTCCTTTCAGGACAACTTTCCCTTTGACCCGCCCTTCGTAAGAGTCGTGTCTCCTGTGCTGTCGGGAGGGTAAGTGCCTGACCATCTCCACCAATGGGATTTGGGTGGCTAGTATTAGTAACTCAGTTCCCTATCAAGGGTGAGGACAACAACCCATGTAAAACCATGCTGTTTTAAATCAGTATTATTATTGCTGTTCTGTTTTGCCTTGCTTATTTTGCTGTATCCCTCTTGATGATTATTTACATACCTGGCACAGTCCACTTGGAATTTCTGTTGCCCAAACCTCATTTGAAACAAAATGGGCTTGCATGAGAGCATTCCGCTGCTCCAGTTGTGCATGCTGTGCGCATATGCAGTTCCTGGCAGACTGTATTTTTTTTTTTTTGCCTTATCTAATAAAAAGAGGTTTTAGTGAAATTGATTTATTTTTATAATATTTAATAGCTGTCAATACCCATCTATATTAACTATATAAAAATCATGTTTACCTTTTTAGAGAAGGCTGTACAGGTTTTTGGGCATAAGTGTTAAAACTGTAAATCTGAATAAAGGTGTTTTGGAGAAGACAAGTTATTTCCAAAAATAATATAAAAATCAGTATTATTTAAATCTATATTACCTCCCTTCTTCTGAAGATCTCAGGACAGCCAGAACCTAGGAAACTGTCTCATACTGAGCCCAGATCCTTGGTCATCTATCTCAGTATTGTCTACACTGACCGGCAAGTCACTGGGTTTCAGGCAGGGGGACATTCCCAGCCCCTACCTGGAGATGCCAGGGATTGAACCTGCGACCTTCTGTCTGCAAGGGGGATGTTCTGCCCCCGAATTCTTACAGGACACGGAATTAAAGCCTGGTTGAAGGCCTTGCCCCATAGTCCTGTGCTGCTGGATGCCCTGTTCCCCGGAGGTGACAGTATTTGGACCCTAGTTCTACTGCCGGACAAACTCATCGGGTGTTCCTTGGTTCTGAAGAAAATCAGAGGCGGCCACATTCCGTCTGCTACATCTAGAGATGTACAGCCAGCTTCCACCTGCCTCCTTTCCTCCCAAGGACAGGCCATCTTAGCTGAGCAGCAGGATTGGTTGCGGGGCAGGAGGCACATTAATAATTTTATTATTTATACATTAGGATCTGCCATTAGGAAAGGGCTTTGATTGTGAGGAACTGGGTTATTGATCCCCTTTTAAATGAATTTACACAGAGGGGGAGAGAGAGGCTTTTTGGCTAACAATGGATTTTCCTCTGTCCTTTTCTCCCAAGGTATGTCCTGGGCGGAGGAGCTATCTGCATGGAGCTTCTAACAAAACAGGTGAGCGGCTGGGAGGACTCCCATTTGGGGCCAGGTCCAAGTCCCACTTCTGCAGCAGTTGGGCTGGTGTATTCGGCTGGCCTGCTGCTCCCTGGGATAGCTCAGTCCGTACTGCACGAGAATCTTAATCTCAGGGTTGCAGGTTCGAGCCGCACATGGGGCAAAAAGGTCCCTGCATGGCAGAGGGCTGGACTAGATCACGCTGGTGGTCACTCCCAACTCTACAGTTCTATGAAGATTTCCTTTTCCCTCACCTCCTTTTCCCCAGGGCTGGAGCAGTGCTTACTCGGTGGAGTCCGTGATCATGCAGATCAGTGCCACACTTGTGAAAGGCAAAGCCAGGGTCCAGTTTGGCGCCAACAAGGTAACCTGAGGCTAGGGTTGACGTGTCCTCTGCCCCAATTCTCCTGCGTTGGTGTTGTAGAGGAGTCGGCTGCCAGAGGTTCCAACCTCTGGCAGAAAAGAGCCAGCAAAGCTTTAAAGAGAGTTACAATTCCCCAAGTGCTTTGACAATGCTTCGCAGAGAACTCTGGAAAGGGAATTGTGGGCAATCTCAGCACCCTGAACAAACAGCAGCTCCCAGAATATTTTTGGGGGGAGGAGGGGAACCGTGACTGTTCAAAGTGATGTCATGGTACTTTAAATGTGTGGTGTACAATGTGGCCTAGGTCAGTTTTGGGTCTCCAGCTGTTGCAAGACTACAACTCCCATCATCCCTGGCCGTTGGGCTAAGCTAGCGGTGGATCATGGGAGTTGTAGTCCTGCAACATCTGGGGACCTGAGGTTGAAGAACACTGACCTAGGTGACCTTGAATGAACTGCAGACCTTTTCTCTCTTTCAGCCCTCAAGGTTGTTGCAAGAATAAAACAGGGAGGGGAGAACTATGTCCACTGCCTTAAAATACGGGATGTAAAAAAAAAAAATGGGGGCAGCTTCCTATGGTCACACCATGCTTGTCCCAAAATGCCTGATTGCATTAAAAAAAACAAAAACCACCACTTACAAGATATTCAGCACAGTGAGTGTTTTGTGGTTGGAGCAATGTGGGAGATATAATCTGGCAAAGTCGCCTATAGGAGTGTAACATTTCCTTTCACGGGTGTGTGGCTTTTCAGGGTAATCATGATTTCTGTGATTTAGAGGCAGGAGCCTCTAGGGCACCCTATGGCTGGGTGATAGCTGGCTTTCAGCTTCGCGATATATTGCCAGCTAAACATCGTGACATACGGATATATCACAATGTCTGAAATAAGGATGGAACTGTGTAGAGGCACTGGCTGGCTTCGCGGTGTTTCCCACGTTTTGATTTTTGTATAGCACGCACACATCATGATTCACGATATATTGCCATTGCACCCATTGTGGGTGATGACAGAAGGGTGCAGAGAGGGCAGCCTTTTTAACATTAAAAGCCATTCTCCATTCTCCCCCCGCAGAACCAGTACAGTTTGACAAGAGCGCAGCAGTCGTACAAGTCCCTGGTCCAGATTCACGAGAAGAATGGTAAGGATTAGCACCTTGGTTGAAGCGCGTCCGGTGGAAGGCTGAGGAGCCGACCTGCGTTGTTGGCCACTGTTTCTTACCTCACCTTAAGGGACTTCCAGGCTTAGGGAGGAACAGGTGGGACCCCACAAGTGGCTTTATAAGGATTTAAACCAGCAATTTGAGTTGAGCCCAGAAATTCTGCGAGAGCCAAACAGTAAAGCCATTAATGATAACAACAGTACTCAGCAAGTTCCATTCTGTACACCCATGGCAACTGGTGCCAGGTGCAAGATAAAATAAAGGTAAAGGTACCCCTGCCCGTACAGGCCAGTCTTGACAGACTCTAGGGTTGTGCGCTCATCTCACTCTAGAGGCCGGGAGCCAGCGCTGTCCACAGACAGTTCTGGGTCACGTGGCCAGCGTGACGACGCTGCTCTGGCGAGCCAGAGCCGCACACGGAAACGCCGTTTACCTTCCCGCTAGTAAGCAGTCCCTATTTACAGTGGTACCTCGCAAGACGAATGCCTTGCAAGACGGAGAACTCGCAAGAAGAAAGTTTTCCGTTTTTCGAGGTACTTCGCCAGACGAATTTCCCTATGGGCTTGCTTCGCAAGAAGAAAGCCCATAGGGAAATTTCCGGGGACCTCTTTTAAAATGCTGGCGGTTGGGAGCAAAGACTTTCGCCCACCGCCGGCCTTCAGAAGAGGTCCTGGACCTCTTCTGAAGGCCGACGGGGGGCAAAAGTCTTTGCTCCCGACCGCCTGCCTTCCCGGGATAGCGGAAAACCCAGCTTGAAAACCATCACCCCATGGCAATCCCTGTAGGGCACAGGTGGGTTGCCTGGTGCCCTCCAGCTGTTTTTGGGAGGGTGGCTGCAACATACCCCCAGCAAGGTCTCTGGAACAGGAGTGACAGGAGTTGGAATCCAGCACGATCTGGAGAGACCCACAGGATTCCCATCCGCCTGGAGAGGATGGCCCCTAGCTCAGTGGCAAAGTGTACTATTTCTATGCAAAAAGCCCCCCTGCTCCTCCAGTTCTAGAGGAGAACCTGGGCCTGGGAAAGAGCCCCTGAGCACCCAAGTAAGAAGAGTATTTTGTTGGCTGGACCAGCTCCATTGTGAGGCAGGGGTGGGGAATTGCTGCCCTGTGATGTAGTTTTTTACAAAAACAAAATACTGAGTAGGGGGGTTAATTCTGTGCTGGCTGTATGCTGCAAGCAGGCAGGCCCAGCTAAAGCTCAGCTGTTTGCAAAAGGACTTTCAAACAGCCCCTCTGAAAAGCAGGGGTTTGAAGAGCAAGCACAAGGCAGTTTTACAAAAAGGTTTCCCAACAGCTGTGCTTTTGCATGCCTGACAATCAGGACGCGGCATTGCCTGATGGGAGGATGGTGACTGATGGCGAGGGTGAAGAGGTTAAGAATATGTAGGTTGTCCACCAGCAAAAGTTTCCCAGCCTTGATCTACAGAAACGGCGGCTGTTCACCAAAACCCCCCGTCTTCCACCTTTCCTCACAACCTTTTACTTTGCTCTCAGGCTGGTACACGCCCCCTAAGGAAGATGGCTAAGCATGGAGACGGTCGCCCTGGACAGCCTCAGACCGGCTTCGACTTCCCTGCTGAACGCTGCTGCATTTGGATCGCAAGGATGCCTGCTCTTCCTCCTCCTCCTCCTCCTCCTAGGACAGGACACTCACACCCTCCTCCCTCCCTCTTTCTCCACCGCCCGTACTTGCAAGGCGATTTTAGTGAGCAGCTCCAGCGGGGGACTCTTACGGAATTATAAACACTTGCGAGCAGCCGGGCCGTCCCTCTGCTCTGCTCGGGCTACTCGCTTGGACCCGCGCTAGCAGGCAAGCTGGCAGTCACTCTTATTAAAAACCACACACACACGAAAACAAAACAAAACAGCAAAACTCTTTGATTCTCTTGTTATCGCTGGAAGCTCCCAGCTCCGCTGCAGTCTAGAGCACCTCTGCCTCTTCCCTCTGCTACGGATTTAATTTATTTTCTTATTTTCATGTACACTGCTTTTTTTTCCTTTTCCTTTTTGGTTACAGTGTATGATGGATGTGTATGGGGGGGAAATGTATCTTCTTTGGAGAACAATTACATTTGTTAATTTGAAGGGGAACTAGTCTTACCTCTCTGTCTGCAAAGCAGGTGGCAACTCAGGGTAGGTTAAAGGGTGTTGCCTTTCCAAGAGGAAAAAAAACCACAAATCCATGAGGTCTAGAAACTTTAAAATCAGTTCCTAAAGATTCTCAGGCTCGTGGAATTGCCATAACTTGCTAGATTTATATTGCGTCTGTGTGACGTTCCCTATGATCCTGACACAATATCTGCACTGTGATTTTGTTTTTCAACCAGGACCAACTCGGCTTAGTAGTCGTACGGATGGTTGCTTTTGAATCCTCACAGTCCTGTTGTGTTAACTCCTTGTACACACATTTTGGGTTAGCAATTAGGTGAGGGCTTTGTGGCTTTCTGGTGCTCCAAGGACACCTAGGTCAGACCAGAGCAGCAAACAGGTTTCCACACTTCCACTGTTACTATTCTTTGACTTTACGCTCCTGTGGACCACATGAAAATTGCCAAGGGTATTTGATTTGATTTTTCGGCCAGCTATAGCGTTCATAATGCTGTGTGATTTTTACTCGTGTTTCAATTGCTCCTTTAAATTTCTTGTTTTGTACTTCGCTCCGTTAGAACTGAAATTGCCTAGAACTGAAATGCAATAAAGTACAAGAAAGAAAGAGAGCAATAAAAATGCAATTAAAAATCTTAACGCAGGCACATCATGGACTACCTGAAAGGAACACATGGGCCACTGGCGGTCTGTGCACCAGTTTGGAAGCCCTTGCTGTAGGTCATATTTTAAAATCAGCAGACCTTGGGGGGGGGGGTAGAAAATCAAAGAAGTGGGGAAACTCAACAGCAAAAATGACTCCAGAGGAAAAAGCTCACCTGAGTGCAAGAGACAATCAGACAATTTCTTCCTCAGCATCACTTTTTAAAAAACCAACCAAGTTTTAGGTATACATGTATATATTTGGTTTTAATCAACTAAACTACAGAAACAAGGTGGGAAGAACAGGCTCCAATCAATAGGCAAAATTTCAACATTCCTTGCCTCTTCAAACCCTCCATCTTTGAACACCACTAATATGCAAAATGCTTTAAATTAAGAGACATTTTTTTCCTTCCTGCCGCAACAAGGCACAGTTAAACTGCCTTGTTTTAAGCAGATACGGGGGGGGGGGGGGATGCATAGAAACAGGAAGGTTTCTGCTTACCCCATCTCCCATCAAAAACAATTTACAATCCTTTTTTTCCCCAAGAGCCCATCAGCTTGCTTGTCGGATGTTCTCTCCAGAATTTCTTTAAACAACTTCCTCCTCCTACTCATCTTTGATGGCAAACTTCAAAATGTGTTGCTGTAAAAAGTTACCAAGATAAGACGTAGAAAAAAATATTAGTGTATTTTAAACACATCTCCCTGCCCCCAAACACCCATCCTGACCCATCCAGCCCTTATAACAGGCTGCCCATGTGGGGATGTTTTTAGGAATTTGATGTAAACACGGGGTTCAGTTGTAATCCAGCTGGTTAAATGTGTTTTTTTCCCCTCATAGAAAAAGCTGTTAGAACTTAACATAATGCAAAGAGAAATTTGGAGAGTGATTGTAAATCCCCACTGAGACTCCCAAGCTGTGCTTCTAGTTTCTCAAGCCTAGTAGATGAAGAATTAAAACAAACACCAAATGCATTAGCTGCGCATAGAATCGCTAGGTTTCCAGAGACACTTTGGAACTCTTGGCGCAGGATTTAGATTCTGGGCAGAGTGATCTCCAACTTGCATTGACCCTCAGAACATGCAGGAAGCGGCCAGTGAGTTAATTCCCTAAACTCTGTGTGCTACACAGGAGCTAAAACGCACCAGCGAGCGTAGAGGTGCCTGTTTCATCTCTGCATGATACCCAGACCTTGCCTCTGCTAGGATTTAAGGGATCAAAGCATTGCTTCTTTGGGTCAGCCAGTTCTGCAGAGCTTCAGCAGAATTATCCACCATGGGAAGAGATGCCTGTTGCACCTCTGGATGATTCACTTGTCGCATTAAACAGCAATTTTAAAAACCTAGAGTTTATTTAACATGAATGAGGAGCCCAAAACTGAAAAGTTACCACTGCACACCAACTCTGCTCCCAGGAAACAAGCTAATTAGTTTGGCATGAGTAGATCTCCCATGAGAAGAGGTTACAACATTTGGGGAGCATTAATTTGGGATGGGTGGTAACGTAAGAGGTGTCTAGGATAATGCATGGTTTGGAGAAAAGAATACAGGGAGATGTTTTTCTCCCTTTCTCATAACTCGGAGATCAATGAAGTTTGAGTGTTGGAAGATTAAGGACACACAAATGGAAGTACTTCCGGCACTGCATTGTTAAACTTTGGGACTCGCTTCCACAGGCATTGCTCTTCCGCAAAGCTTGGGGGCAAATTTGCTGTCGCAAGATGTACTGATGGCCCCCAGCAGGTGAAAATGTGAAGGATAAGACTCTCAGTGTCCAGTAGCAATGATGGCTGCGTTCTAATCTTGGAGGTAGTTCACTGCTGGGAACTGCAAGCAAGGAGAGCCGCTGTTGTGCTCTGATCCTTGCAGGCTTCCCAGAGGCATCTGAAGGAGCGTCTCCACCCCCATCATCCAGCTCCGAGGGTCTTTGGGCATTTCCCTCGCTGAAGTCACAGGGAACGAGGCAGAGGGCCTTCTCGGCAGTGAAATGCCTTCCCATCAGATGTCAAGGAAATCGACAACTATTTTGACTTTTAGAAGACATCTGAAGGCAACCCTGTCTAGGGAAGTTTTTAATGTTTGGTGTTTTATTGTGTTTTTATATATGTTAGAAGCCGCCCAGAGTGGCTGGGGGAACCCAGTCCGATGGGCGGCATATGGAGAATAAAATTGTAATAATTATCATCCAGTTGGGCACTGGGAGAAGGGCCTGTGCTGGACTAGATGGGTCACTGGCCTGATCTAGCAACCAGGCTCTATTTTGTCAAGGGTGTTAGGAACTATAAATGGCAGATCCCACAATTCTCTAGGGCAGGCAGCCCCAAAGTCGGCATTCCAGATGTTTTGGGACTACAACTCCCATCATCCCTAGCAAACGGGACCAGTGGTCAGGTCAGGGATGATGGGAGTTGTAGTCCCAAAACATCTGGAGGGCCGATTTTGGGGGTGCCTGCTCTAGGCGAAGCCATATGTGCTAATGGTGGTGATGTGAATATGCAGTTGGGGGGGGGGAGGAGAGGACAGGGAAATGCCTTAAAACAGTGTGGATTTCCCCTACTGGGAGACTAGGATGTGGGTCGAGGTGGGCTTTTGGCCTCATACAGCAGGACTCTTCTTATCCAAACCTGGGCTTATTGTTCGTTTCTCTCTTGACAAACCAGCAAACCAATAACAAACCCTGACTGCTGTTGGTTTGCAGAGCAACCAAAGAGTTAGGGGAAGACTCGTTTCAGTTCACCTTGAACCACAGGTTCATTTTCAACTACAGTGGTACCTTGGGTTACAGACGCTTCAGGTTACAGACTCCACTAACCCTGAAATAGTACCTCGGGTTAAGAACTTTGCTTCAGGATGAGAACAGAAATCACGTGGCGGCAGCATGAGGCCCCAGCAGCTAATGTGGTACCTCAGGTTAAGAACGGACCTCTGGAATGAATTAAGTTCTTAACCAGAGGTACCACTGTATGGTTTAACGCAAGCATGTCCAAAGTCCGTTTTGGGGGGTTTAATCCAGCCCCTGTGGCAGTTTATCTCCTTGGGTAAAATCCTAAAAAAAGTTCATAAACTTCAATCCTAAAAAAAGCTGAACAATTTTGGTCAGCCCTCATGTATGCTCACTTCATCAAATTTGGCCCTCTTTGATAAAAGTTTGGGCACCCTGGTTAATGTGATATATGAATCGGGATTCTCCGTACAGTCGCTGTTCTGGAGCTTCCTCCCATCTGGAGGCACATCTAATGGATCAATTTGTGGCTCTCCTCTGCAATCAGATCACTCATCCTCTGGCCACTTTTAAAATAAACTTTTTGAGGATTCATCCATGTCGATTCAGGGGACAGAGAATAGGTTCTGTGGCTATCAAAAGTCTGGAAGACGACAAAAAAAAATCATTTCCTCTGTACGTTAACAGTTGCAAGACACTTCTGTCCTTACCTCTGTCTGCAATGGGCCAACCACCTTCCCTTCCAGGATTTTTCTCATCATGAGTTGAGGTGGGAAAACCTCTGCAAAAGAAGAAAAAACTACAAGTCAAAAGGAATTATTCAGTAAGCAGTACAAGAGGGACTTGCAACAAAAATGCTGCAATATGGAGTCATGGCCTTCCATTCCACTTCTCCAGGGTTTTGGTTTTTGTCTCTGCCTCCGCCAGACACTCAGTTACTGGATTTGGCCAGTGGACGTGGGTGGCGCTGTGGTTAAACCACAGAGCCTAGGACTTGCTGATCAGAAGGTTGGCGGTTCGAATCCCCACGACGCGGTGAGCTCCCGTTGCTCAGTCCCTGCTCCTGCCACCCTAGCAGTTGAAAAGCACGTCAAAGTACAAGTAGATAAATAGGTACCGCTCCGGCGGAAAGGTAAACGGCGTTTCCATGCGCTGCTCTGGTTCGCCAGAAGCGGCTTAGTCTTGCTGGCCACATGACCCGGAAGCTGTACGCCGGCTCCCTCGGCCAATAAAGCGAGATGAGCGCCGCAACCCCAGAGTCGGTCATGACTGGACCGAACGGTCAGGGGTCCCTTTACCTTTTTAACCTCTTCAGATTTATTTTTTTATTGGGGGGGTGCAGCGTTGTTAGCAGCTTATCCTACAGCACAAGGGTGAAATTTGCGTTCCCCGCTCCACTGACTTTTGCCTTCACTTGCCTTCCTGGAGCGCAAACGGCTGTGCCAAAGGTTTGATGGCCCAGACATCATCCCTGTCCAGCTTCCGCAGGGAATTAAGCGGGACAGTGGCAGAGCGGCCAAAATCCACAAAGAACACCACCGCCAAATCCTCCACCTTCTCCACAACCCAGCACCTGAGAAAGGGAGAGGGGCAAAAGAGAGAGAGAGAGAAAAGATACCTCCGCTTTTAATTTTCCACCCAGTATTCTGTTCCCAATGAGGGGCAGCCAGGTGTCGCTGGGAAGCTTGCGACCTCCCCTGCTGTAAGTCCCCAGCCTCCAGTACCCCCAAGGTATACTGCTGTGGCACAGGGAGGCTCAACTGTGCCGTCATAACTAACAGCCACCTGCAGATATCTCCATTTGTCTTAACTAGATGATTTGTTCTCAATCCCAAACGCGTAACGTGTATTTGTTTCCATAATCCCCTCACCTGTTCCAGGCATAGCCTTCGTCCCCAACAATGCACTCTGCCAAGCAGCGTGTCCCTTGTTGAACCTCTTTCTTTGTCAGAAAGGGTGCACAAGACTCACTTTCCGCCAAGGCCCCAAACAGCATCCGCATAGCCTGATGACATTCCTACATTTTTAACAGCAAAAACAGTATCCGGTGTATTTTAGCTCCTGTTGAACGTTCACATACACAAGCAAAAGTCCTCTAGCATTTCATTTCTCTTTTAAGTGGCATACCGTCTTTCTGAATTACTGTACATAAGGCGGTATACAAGCTGAAGAAACAACAAAACACACAGCAACGATCACATACGCCTGATAATCTGATCCAATACAAAGAAGTCCCAATAACTTTGAAATAATCGACTTATATCAATTCAAGCAATATTCAATAATCCACTGTAATACAACAGTGAACAGTAATATTTAATATCAGCAAATAATAATTAAACAGTTTACACTAATCAATTACAATAAATAATGGCGCAATCCAAATTTCAAAGGTCAGTCCTTCAAGTCCCAAAATGTGTCTCTAATGCTACTCTGAGGCTAGAGACAGGCTTCACAAAAGTGGAGGCTGGAGTGTGGGTGACCACACTCAATTATTGGCTTAAACTATTTCCCCGTGGCCTTGGCCCGCTAACTATGAATGATGATTTTCAATCTATGTGAAAAACAGGCAGAGGCAACTAAAATCTCATCCCTGGGTTTCTCTCCAGGTCTTCTACTTAGAATGGAATATGATCAGGCTAAAGCGCTCTTTAAACAACTTGTAGTAGACACAGAGCACCAATTGGATCTAGCCAATTGGATCTTGCCATGGAATCCACCAGGTACCGTATTTTTCGCCCTATAGGACGCACCGTCCCATAAGGCACACCTAGTTTTTTTGGGGGGAAATAAAGGGGGGAAAATTATTTCCCCCCCAGGCGCGGGGCTGGGGCGGGGGAGGCCCGAGCTTCCCCCGACCCCAGCCCCCAAACAGGCAGCTCTCTGCAAGCCGTGGGAGCCCAGCGCTGGCTCCCGCTGCTTGCGGAGAGGTCCGCGAAGCCTGGACGCGCTGATCTCAGCGTGCGCAGGCTTCGGCATGCAGGCAACTCTCCGCAAGCATCGGGAGCGCTCCCGCTGCTTGCGGAGAGGTCCGCGAAGCCTGGAGAGCGAGAGGGGTCGGTGCACCCTTCAGCAAAAGCCTGAATTCGCCACATTCAGTTTAACCAAAACGAATTTGGGGTTTGCACCAACCTCTGTGAGATGGATGGCCCAGAAGAAGGGGGTCTGCGGAACGGTATCCAACACCAGCAGTGCAGCTTTCCCGACGACTTTTGCTATGGAGAACAGCCAGCCCACATCCTTAAAGCAATCTGCTAACATCTGCAGCAAGAACAAAGTTCTGGAAGGAAAGTCACAACACCGATCAAAATGTTCTTCTGGTACTCGGTTAAAAATACCGTATTTTTCGCTCCATAAGAAGCACTCCCCCCCCCAAAAAAAGTAAGGGGAAATGTGTGTGCGTCTTATGGAGCGAATGCAGGGGGGAGGCAGGCAGGAAAAGCCCCCAAGAGCCGCACACAAGCTCTGCACGGCCCTTGCGGGCTTTTCCCCAGGAGGGAGAAGGGACTGACGTGGCCAGTCAGTCCCTTCTCTGTCCTTGTAGAAAAGCCCGCAGGAGCCACGCGCTCCTTAAAGGGAGAGGCTATGCGCGGCTATGGGTTTTTTAGCCACGCACAGCCTCTCCCGGCTGGAGAGGTTGTGCGCGGCTAAAGAGGAAGCCAATACAGTGAGCAGGATGGATCCCGCTCGCAGTCTTGGCTTCTTTGCTCTTTGGGGCTGGGGGGGGGGAACCCGGGCTTCCCCTGGCAGCCCCAGAAGTTCTTTGGGGCTGGGGGGGAAATAAGATTTTTTTTCTTGATTTCCCCCTCTAAAAACTAGGTGCGCCTTATGGTCCGGTGCGCCTTATGGAGCGAAAAATACGGTACCTAGCAGGAGAACACCAATCACAGAAGTCAAGAGATGATCAAGGAGTCAAAGAAAGTGCCCAATGGGGTTACAACATTTTGGGCTTGTTCGTTCAGAGAAGAGGCAAATAAGAGTTGGGGTGCAGGGGTGGAATGTATAAATGACGAAAGTAGACAGAGAAGAGTTTCCCTTCCCTTCTCATAACTATGGAGCTTTTATACATCCAACAAAGTGAAGCATTTGAAGATTCAGGAGGGATAAAAAGGTAGGATTTGGCCTTTGACACCATCGACCATAACATCCTTCTGGACCGTCTTGAGGGGCTGGGAGCTGGGGGCACTGTTATACGGTGGTTCCGCTCCTTTCTCCTGGGCCGTGTCCAGAAAGTGGTGTTGGGGGATGAGTGTTCAGACCCCTGGGCTCTCACTTGTGGGGTGCCTCAGGGTTCCGTCCTCTCCCCCATGCTTTTTAATATCTATATGAAGCCGCTGGGAGAGATCATCAGGGGGTTTGGGCTGGGTGTTCATCAGTATGCAGATGACACCCAGCTCTACCTCTCCTTTAAATGAGAACCAGCGAAGGTGGTGAAGGTCCTGTGTGAGTGCCTGGAGGCGGTTGGAGGATGGATGGCGGCTAATAGATTGAGGTTGAATCCTGACAAGACAGAAGTACTGTTTTTGAGGGACAGGGGGCGGGCGGGTGTGGGGGATTCCCTGGTCCTGAATGCGGTAACTGTGCCCCTGAAGGACCAGGTGCGTAGCCTGGGAGTCATTTTGGACTCACAGCTGTCCATGGAGGCGCAGGTTAATTCTGTGTCCAGGGCAGCTGTCTACCAGCTCCATCTGGTACGCAGGCTAAGACCCTACCTGCCCGCGAACTGTCTCGCCAGAGTGGTGCATGCTCTGGTTATCTCCCGCTTGGACTACTGCAATACACTCTACGTGGGGCTACCTTTGAAAGTGACCCGGAAGCTGCAATTAATCCAGAATGCGGCAGCTAGACTGGTGACTGGGAGTGGCCACTGGGACCACATAACAGCGGTCCTGAGAGATCTGCATTGGCTCCCAGTATGTTTCCGAGAACAATTCAAAGTGTTGGTGCTGACCTTTAAAGCCCTAAATGGCCTCGGCCCAGTAGACCTGAAGGAGCGTCACCACCCCCATCATCCAGCCTAGACACTGAGGTCCAGCGCCGAGGGCCTTCTGGCAGTTCCCTCATTGCGAGAAGTGAGGTTACAGGGAACCAGACAGAGGGCCTTCTCGGTGGTGGCCCCCCTGTGGAACACCCTCCCTTCAGATGTGAAGGAAATAAGCAGCTAACCTATCTTTAAAAGACATCTGAAAGCAGCCCTGTTCAGGGATGTTTTTAATATTTAATGCTGTACTGTCTTTAACATTTGATTGGGAGCCGCCCAGAGTGGCTGGGGAAACTTAGCCAGATGGGCAGGGAATAAATAATAAATTATTATTATTATTATAGGATTTATTCACACAGTGCATAGTTAAATAATGGAGGCAGTGCTGGCCACTACTTTGGATGGCTTTAAAAGAAGACTGTACAAATTCATTATCAATGGCTATTGTTCTCCTGCTACTGTCCAGTATTTTTCTGATTATCACTTGCTGGGAAATGATTAGAGTTGGTCTTGCACTCAGGAGCTGTTTGTGGGCTTCTGGCTGTAAGAACAGGATGTTGGACTAGAGGAGGGTTTCCCAGACTTGGGTCTCTAGCTGTTTTTGGACTACAGTTCCCATCATCTTTGACCACTGGTCCTGCTAACTAGGGATGATGGGAGTTGTAGTCCAAAACAGCTGGAGACTTAAGTTTGGGAAACCCCTGGACTAAAGCCAACAGGGCTCTTCTTATGTTCGGCCTTCCAAATGTGCACTTCTCAATTTTTCGCAATGTAGGTCTTCAGCCAAGTGATGTATGCAAAAATGAATATGCCGAGGCAAAGCGTGCGTAGAAGTGCATATAATCGTGAAAATAACATGACTGGGGAAATCACTTTGCAAAAAAATATATGCATACAAGTAGAAATTTACACCCAAATTTGGGATGTTTATAAAAAATATGTTTAAAAATACAATAATAGTTTTGACTCCATGCTAGCATTCGAGTGATAAAGGAACTAAAAGGAGGTAGACTACAATTAAGGATTTATTATGTTTTCAGAATGTATTAGAAAAATTATATTGAAAGGTTTATTGTTTTGTGTACATTCGAATGTAAGATAAAACATATGCAAAGGGACTTGACAGGAAGTCAAAGTTGAAGAAAAGATTTTGGAAGATAAAAGGGGGAAAAATATTTACTTTCATTATTATCATTTTCTGTGCGGGTGTGGGTGTGTGGGTGTCTGCACATATGTGTGTTGTTGTATGCAATGTTTGGGAGGAAATAAGACGGTAAATAACCAATAACAAACTAAATATCGATGTATGTAATTTTTATTTCTTAATTATACTTAGTGGTAGTATGGCTGTATTGTTTTTTGTAACATAAAACCATTCAATAAAAATTATTTAAAAAGAAAAAAGAAAAGAAATTTACACCCAAATGCAGTGACATTTCATGACATTTCGTGTTGTTGTAAGATATTCCTCCTCACCTCATTTCCATGGGAATGGCATAAAGGACCTTCAGCTTCGGCGAGTCCAAGGTCTGCATGTTGGCTTTTGGGGAAAGATCTGCAGAGAACAAGACAGGAAGTCAGGGGAAATTAAAGAACGGGCAAGGTTTGAGAGTGGCAGTAGAAATGGAACTGGAACGAAGTCAGCAGAGAGAGAGAGAGAGTAAGAAAGCCTGGTCTCAATATACTTAGGGGGATCCCAAGGTGAAGAACGCCACACTGCCCCATTAAAAACCCCCAAAAAGGGGTTCCCACCCAGAACTCAGTCCAATGAGGACTGAGCATGCTCAGTAGCCGTGGAATGTTGAGGGTCCGTGCAAAATTCTCCCCGTCTGTCTGTAGGGGCACTTGGGAACCTGTGCAAGGGAGTTTGACAGACAACCAATAAGGCGATGTACCGTATTTTTCGCTCTATAAGACACACTTTTCCCCTCCTCAAAAGTAAGGGGAAATGTGTGTGCGTCTTATGGAGCGAATGCAGGCGTGAGGCTCTGCTCAGCGCTCCCTTTAAAGAGCCGTGTGGAGCGTGCGTGTGGCTCTTGGGGGCTTTTCCCCGAGGAGGGAGAAGGGCTGCCCCCAAGAGCCGCACACGCTCCGCGAGCACTTTAAATGGAGCGCGGCTCTTGGGGGAGCCTTCCTCCCGCTGCCCTCAAGAGGCTTCGCGCGGCTATCCCACAAGCCAGAACAGCAAGAGGCTATCCCAGAAGCCAGATCCCTCTTGGTGTTCTGGCTTCTGGGATTCAGAATATTTTTGGTCTTGTTTTCCTCCTCCAAAAACTAGTTGCGTCTTATGGTCTGGTGCGTCTTATAGGGCAAAAATACGGTAATCATGATGTCATGTGATTGACAGGTGGGCAACCCTGTCCACCCACCACATTTAGCCGGAGTCTGATCCTAATATAATAATACTGTATTTTTCCGTGTATAAGACTATATTTTTTCCTAAATTTTTGAAGTTTAAAGTAAGGGGTCACCTTATACACGGATAGTGCATTTTCGCAATTTTGAGTCCCAAAAAATAGGGGGCGTCTTATACATGGGGGAGTCTTATACACGGAAAAATACGGTAATTATTATTAATTAAATTTATATACTGCCCTACATCTGTAGATATCAAGGCAGTTCACAACATAACATTACAAAAGATGCAGGTGCACACACTTTTGTGTGTGGTGTGGTGTCTGAGCAGAGCCCTTCATCTGATAAGGTGAGCTCCAATTCATCGTTGTTGCTATTAAACAACAACAATATGCCCTTCACCCTAAGGTCCCAGGGTGAGTTGCAACAATTCAAAACAGCTTACATTATCGCAAAACGACTTAAATCAAAATGAAAAAGCGTTTAAAAAACAACTCAAAGGCACAGGAGTCTTTGAGTTACTTTTTTAAAGAAAAAAAATCAGTGGGTTTAACAAATAATAAATATTTAAATTTGTTGGTTTGGGTTTTTTTACAGGTGCCATAATACACCATTATCATTAATTATTATTACTACCCCCCCACCCTAAGGTGCCATGCATGAGTCACAACATTAAAGCACAGTGTTAAAAACAGTTTAAAACAACTTAAAGATAAAGGTAAAGGTAAAGGGACCCCTGACCATTAGGTCCAGTTGTGGCCGACTCTGGGGTTGCGGCACTCATCTCGCTCTATAGGCTGAGGGAGCCAGCGTACAGCTTCCGGGTCATGTTGCCAGCATGACTAAGCCGCTTCTGGCGAACCAGAGCAGCGCACGGAAACGCCGTTTACCTTCCCGCTGGAGTGGTACCTATTTATCTACTTGCACTCTGACGTGCTTTCGAACTGCTAGGTTGGCAGGAGCAGGGACCGAGCAATGGGAGCTCACCCCGTTGCGGGGATTCGAACCACCGACCTTCTGATCAGCAAGTCCTTGGCTCTGTGGTTTAACCCACAGCGCCACCCGCTACAATCCTCCAAGTGAGGTGGGTCCTAAAAACACACACATCAAGTGTCAAAAGCCAGGGTAAAAAAAAGTGCGTCCAGGTAAGCGTGTGTTAAATAGGTTTTAAGTTTACAATATCATTCTCATTTCATTTGGCCTGAAAATTTGATTTCTTCGCCCAGCGAGGAAATCACTGTCATTTTGCAGGGTGGGTGGGGGAGAGTGGAAAGCTGCCCTGAGCCCCCAGGATATAGCAGGGAGGAAATAGAGAAAAAAAAACCCCACGGGTGCAACATACCACACTTGGGTCCAGTCTCTTCCGAAGGGATGGGTTCCAAATCCTGCAATGAAACGTGAGGTTTGGAGCCCCGTCATCCAGAAAAGGAAAAACACCTAACACCTATCGGGAAGCGCTTATTGCTCAGTGGGTAGAGCAGCAGGTCACGAATTCAAATCCTGACATTTTTAGGTAGGGCTGGGAGAGAAGGACCCTGGCTGAAAACCAGGAGAGAGCTTCTGCCAGTCAGTGTAGACCAGGCTTCCTCAATCTCGGCCCTCCAGTTGTTTTTCTGGCCTACAACTCCCATGATCCCTAGCTAGCAGGACCAGTGGTCAGGGATGATGGGAATTGTAGTCTCAAAACATCTGGAGGGCTGAGGTTGAGGAAGCCCGGTGCAGACGATGCCAGTCAGTCAGTCAGTCAGTTTTATTGCACATAGCCAAAGGCTGCCGCAATGTACACAGAATCATTCAACAATTTAAAAAATATATACTGGATTGATACAAAAAACTTAAAACATTTATGTTATCAAGACATTACCTACTCTAAACAGAGCTATATAAGTACCTTAATATACAAATTAAGACATTAAACAATAAAATTTATAAGCTAAAATTATCACATGGCCACTAATATATTTAAAAATGATGTTAATTAATACAGTGCGCAATTATATTCGGAGTTTGGTGATAAGGATAAAATATAGCTTGATGTAGATAAGGTCAAATAAATTCATCTCCTTTACAGTTGGTGGCTACCTTGGCTATATAAAGGTAAAGGGACCCCTGACCATTAGGTCCAGTCGTGGCCGTCTCTGGGGTTGCGCGCTCATCTCGCTTTATTGGCCGAGGGAGCCGGCGTACAGCTTCCGGGTCACGTGGCCAGCATGACTAAGCTGCTTCTGGCGAACCAGAGCAGCGCACGGAAACGCCGTTTACCTTCCCACCAGAGTGGTACCTATTTATCTACTTGCACTCTTGACGTGCTTTCAAACTGCTAGGTTGGCAGGAGCAGGGACCGAGCAATGGGAGCTCACCCCGTCGCGGGGATTCGAACCACCGACCTTCTGATCGGCAAGTCCTAGGCTCTGTGGTTTAACCCACAGCGCCACTCGCGTCCCATAGCTTGATGTAGATAGGGTCAAATAAATTCATCTCCTTTACAGTTGGTGGCTACCTTGGCTATCTAATTTGCTCTAATTTTCCTAGCGGCAGTTGCAAAGAGTGCTACACGCCAGGTCACATACTTATCTGTGTCTGCGAGGAGATAGAAAATCACGTCAGAGGGGTTCTGCCCTGGGGACCTTGTCATTATAGACAATGCTAAAAGTGAGGCAGGAATATTTACTGGCATCTCTGTGTCCGTGTTTGTGGGCTCGCGGGCCCTCCTGTCCTCCGCAACGGCCACTGTTATGCGTCGCCCGTGAACCAGGCTGCCGTTCATCCGCTTGATGGCGAGTTTGACCATGTCGGCGGACGCCAGCTCCAAAAACCCAAAGCTGCGGAGAAGGAGAAGCAACGTCAGCTGTTGCGCCATGTTGGCCAGGGAAGGAGAAACGCTCAGCGTGGGCTAAGGGCATGGGCTACATGCCCTTCCGGAACCACACGCCAGTGGTGGCCAGGGCCAGAGGCAAAAGTGGGAGGGGCCACCGTGTATATACAGTAGTGCCTCGGGTTACATACGCTTCAGGTTACAGACTCCGCTAACCCAGAAATATTACCTCAGGTTAAGAACTTCAGGATGAGAACAGAAATTGTGCGGCGGCAGCGGGAGGCCCCATTAGCTAAAGCGGTACCTCAGGTTAAGAACAGTTTCAGGTTAAGAGCAGACCTCCGGAACGAATTAAGTACTTAACCCGAGGTACCACTGTACCTCTGGATGCGAACGGGATCCGTTCCAGAGCCCTGTTTGCATCCTGAAGCGAACGCAACCCGCGTCCACGCATCTGGCGATTCACCGCTTCCGCGCATGCGCATGCCGTCATTTTGAGCATCTGCGCATGCGGCGAAACCCGGAAGTAAAGTGCTCCATTACTTCCGGGTCGCCGTGGAGCACAACCCGAAAAGGCTTAACCTGAAGCGACTTCAACCCGAGGTATGACTGTATGGTTTACAAGTCCCGGCCAGACAAAAGCAAGCATGGATGGTTCAAAGCAGGTGAGTGAGAGGTGTGGTCTAGGGAGAGCTGCGAGGGCCAGATCAGTCGGCCTCAGGGGCCACAGTCCTCCCACTCTTGGGGGAAAGTGGGCATCAGCAACCTACTGGGGGCAGCAGGAGGCGTCCAAGTCAAAGGAGGTGGAGCCAGATAAAAGCAAGAGGGGGGCAAAGACCCCCAAAGCAAGCAGGGCATAGTCTCTCCCCATTCTCTTCCTTCATCCTTCATCTGAGCATCACCACAGGTGGAAGGGAATGCATTCAGCCCCCCAGGCTATCCGCCCATAATGGGAAGATCTCGCAATGAAGGAAGGTGAGGACAGGTGACCCCACCTAGGCCCGAAGTCACCCCCCCAACCAGGCCTCAAAACGGTCCAAAATTCCTTTTGTCTTCTAAAAACCCACAGCTACAGCTTTTCTGTGGATTCTCACAAGATGCTGGTACACAGGCAAAATGTTATTCTTTTATCAGCACGAGAAGGCTCCAAAAGGCTAATGAATAGGCTCTGTCATTGCCAAGAATACTCAGGCCTGAGAACTGACTTGTATCTCATTCTAGTTGCAACATCTGAACACTCTGAAACCCCTTGGCTTCTCACCCCCCCCCTTCCTGGGAAGAGTCCACAATAGTCCCAAGACAGCTTTCTGTTCATGCTCAGAGGAACTCATGGGCAGGACTCCCGAGGGAGGAGAAAGGGGAGGTACCGTATTTTTCGCTCTATACGACACACTTTTTCCCCTTCAAAGACGCCATAGCCCCGCGACCGTCTCCCGGCTGGAGAGGCGACGCGCGGCTATGGCAGGAGCCTCCATAGCCGCGCGTCGCCTCTCCAGCCGGGAGAGCGCGCGCGGGGCTAAAGCTGCCCCCCGCGACCCTCTCCCGGCTGGAGAAGTGACGCATGACTATGGCAGCAGCCTCTCCGCTGCGCCTTTCCGCTGCTCCCTGACCTGCTCTTTGGGGCTGGTGCTGGGCTTCCCCCCGCCAGCCCCAAAGAGCAGTTCGAAAGGAACCTGAAGCCTGGAGAGCGAGAGGGGTCGGTGTGCACCGACCCCTCTCGCTCTCCAGGCTTCCAAGGTAGCCGTCTGAACGCACCTTAAAGGGCACCTTGGTTTAGAGTGGGAAAACAAGAGGGGGAAAATTCTCCCCCTCTCTGCGCAGCGCCTCCTGCCACTTCGCTGAAGGGGCGCTGGGCAGAGAGCGAAAGAATTTTTTTCCCTTGTTCTCCCCCCTCTAAAACAAGGTGCGTCCTATTGTCCGGTGCGTCCTATGGTGCGAAAAATACGGTAACTGGAATGGGAATATATACTCTGTGCACATGACTGTGAACTTGTGCATGTTTTTGTGAGTTATCACACTTGCTCCTTCTACCAGTTCATGGATGGTAGAAATAAAAGCCTTTTCTCCGAAACTATTCCTTGAGTGTCTGTTGACTCCCATCTCCCTTTCCCGGGCGCAATATTTTTCCCACCCGAGGGCAAAGCCTCATAAGGCTACAGCAAGGCCAAAGAGGATCACCCTCGCGGGAGGGCGGACATTCCCCAATCCCTGAACGGAGGGTTATCAAAGGTTTCTTCCAATACCTCCCGTTTAGCGCAGGATGTACCTGGTAAAAGTTGTCTTGTGTTTCTTGACCGTCTTCACACCAAACTCCCGGAATGCAAGCGCTAACTCTGTCTAGAAACAAGAGGGGAAGATTCACAACGGGATTAACACCCCACCCCGAAAATCACTCCTGGGTTAAACCAAGAGAGATCCCTGCAGTTTAATTACAGCACACAAAAGGGTATATTTAGAGGCAAGCCCCTGAGTTTCAAATCTAAGGCATTGCCTGCACAGTGAATTTAAAGCAGTACCGAGGACTTTAAACAGTCATGGCTTCTTCCAAAGGAATCCTGGGAGGTGGAGTTTTTGTTTAAGGGGCTGAGCGCTAGGTGACCCCCCCCTCCAGCTGCAATTCCCAGAGTCCCTTGGGAAGAAGGACTGATCACTCGGCTACTCACAGAATCGGAGAGTCGGAAGGGACCGAGGATCATCTAGCCCAACCCCCCAAAATGCAGGAATATGCAGCTGCCCCTTACAGGGGTCAAACCTGCAACCTCGGCATTACCAGCACCACACTCTAACCAACTGAGCTATCCAGTAATGCAACGTTAAGGATAATGGTAAAAAATTCTTTAAATGAGAATATTTACTTATGTTAAATTATTGTGTATTTTTAACATGGGTTTTCCCCCCCTCTTTGGAAGTAGCCCTCGTGTGATTGGCTGAGTCACATGAGAGAGGCATTCCATTCCGTTGTGACTGTTATTCCAGTAACTGTCATTTTTTTTAACTGCTTTCTGCTCCTCTCTGTGCATATGTGAGGAGAATGGCTGCTCTGCTGAGGACAGTGTGTGTCTGTGTGATCTGTCTGAAGTGAAACTGTAGCCTTTAAGGCCTTTCTCACGGGTAGGAACAGCATTGCTCCCGGGGAAGGGGTTAATTCAGAGAAAGAGTCTTTATTCCTGCTATCCAGAGCAGCAGAAAGGCACCTGCGTGATTGATTCACAGCAAACACACCTGAAAGCATTTTACAAAGAGTTTATATCTATTTTCCAGGTCCTCTTTCCCTCCCCTTTCCCAGGGATTCAGCCTCACGAGTTTTGCACACGTATGTTGGTAGAAACAATGTCCATTCATGATGCAGTATGGGCACCCAACCAAGTGGCCGTGATACATTGCTATGGACATCGGACTGGACCAAGTGATACAGCTAGAAAACAGAAACGTTAATCGGGAGAAACCTGCACAGGAGCTCTCGATAAGGAACAAAGTGAATAAGCATGAGATTGTAAATGTATTCTTCTCGGTTATATGTTTATAAAAGTAGAGTTCTTTTGAATATAAAGAGTCTGGACATTGTATAGTCTTTACAAAGAAGTTACCAATCACCTAGATGAGTTATTTAGCTTCCTAGCTGTAAGCTACTGTGTTACTTTACATATCATCATACATTTATATATACACACAACATGCAATGCAGGAATCTTTCTGGCCAACGTGGAACTTGAACCCACAACCCGGACATTAAGCGTCTCCTGCTCTACCAACTGAGCTATCCCAGGTGATAGCTCAGTTGTGCATAGTTCTGCGAAGGGAACAGGGGTCTCCTAAACACTCTCAGCATCCTTAACCAACAACATTTCCCAGGATTCTTTGGGGAAAACCGTGACCCTTTAATGTGGCATGGTAGTGTTTAAGTACATAGTGCAGATGGACGGGGTGAAGGTGGGCTAGAAACTGGGGTGGGTGGAGCCTTCTGAGCCAGATTACGCCCACAAAGCTGTACCACATGACCGTGTCACATGACCCCACCTGTCCCGGGTTGTAGGCAGAGGCAACCCATGCCCGGGTCCCACCTTCTCGCTGGACATTTCCTTTGCCCAATATACAGCCTTGTAAGACAGACACATTCATGATGCGTGTTTGGGTTTAAAGAGGAGGGTTGTAGATGACAACTTAGGGGAAAACAAGAACGGGGATTATCTAGACCATATCACAGGCCCATTTTTCACGGCTTAATATACGAGAAAAAGGCAGCCGGCGGAAGTGTCCGCAGGAAATATATTCCAAAACAGAAAGCACCAAACCTCACCTCCTTGATATCCAACGGGAGATTGCCGACAAAAAGTTCAGATTCTTTTTTCTTGAAGGATCCTGGAAGGAGAAAACCAGAGGAATTTTTGAGAGATGCGTCCCCCTCCCCATAAATAAGGGGTTTGGTTTGACACCCTAAGGCCCCATCTGCAGTACAGTGGTACCTCGGGTTGCATACGCTTCAGGTTACATACACTTCAGGTTACAGACTCCGCTAACCCAGAAATATTAGAATCATAGAGTTGGAAGAGACCACAAGGGCCATCGAGTCCAACCCCCTGCCAAGCAGGAAACACCATCAGAGCACTCCTGACATATGGTTGTCAAGCCTCTGCTTAAAGACCTCCAAAGAAGGAGAATCCACCACACTCCTTGGCAGCAAATTCCACTGTCAAACAGCTCTTACTGTCAGGAAGTTCTTCCTAATGTTTAGGTGGAATCTTCTTTCTTGTAGTTTGGATCCATTGCTCCGTGTCCGCTTCTCTGGAGCAGCAGAAAACAACCTTTCTCCCTCCTCTATGTGACATCCTTTTATATATTTGAACATGGCTATCATATCACCCCTTAACCTCCTCTTCTCCAGGCTAAACATGCCCAGCTCCCTTAGCCGTTCCTCATAAGGCATCGTTTCCAGGCCTTTGACCATTTTGGTTGCCCTCCTCTGGACACATTCCAGTTTGTCAGTGTCCTTCTTGAACTGTGGTGCCCAGAACTGGACACAGTACTCCAGGTGAGGTCTGACCAGAGCAGAATACAGTGGCACTATTACTTCCCTTGATCTAGATGCTATACTCCTATTGATGCAGCCCAGAATTGCATTGGCTTTTTTAGCTGCCGCGTCACACTGTTGGCTCATGTCAAGTTTGTGGTCAACCAAGACTCCTAGATCCTTTTCACATGTACTGCTCTAAAGTATTACCTCAGGTTGAGAACTTTGCTTAAGGATGAGAACAGAAATCGCGCCGTAGCAGCAAGAGGCCCCATTAGCTAAAGTGGTGCTTCAGGTTAAGAACACTTTCAGGTTGAGAACAGACCTCCAGAACAAATTAAGTTCTTAACCCGAGGTACCACAGCATACATATTTAAAGCAGTATCATATCGCTTTAAACAGACGCAGCTTCCCCCTAAGAATCCTGGGAAACTGCAATTTGTTCAGGGTGCTGAGAGTTGTCAGGGGACCCCCCTATTCCCTCCCCCAAGCTACAATTCCCACAGTCCCCCGTGAAGAGGGATTGACAGATTAATCCACTCTGAGAATTGTAGCTGTGCCAGGGGAATTGGGGGTCTTCCGAACAACTCTCAGCACCCGTAACAAACTACAGCTCCCAGAATTCTCTGGGGGAAGCCATGACCATTTAAGTGGTATTAAAGGTAACTGGACCCCTGACCATTAGGTCCAGTCGCAGACGACTCTGGGGTTGCGGCGCTCATCTCGCTTTAATGGCCGAGGGAGCCAGCGTACAGCTTCCGGGTCATGTGGCCAGCATGACTAAGCCGCTTCTGGTGAACCAGAGCAGCGCATGGAAACGCCGTTTACCTTCCCGCCAGAGTGGTACCTATTTATCTACTTGCACTTTGTGCTTTCGAACTGCTAGGTTGGCAGGAGCAGGGACCGAGCAACGGGAGCTCACCCCGTCACGGGGATTCGAACCGCCGACCTTCTGATCGGCAAGCCCTAGGCTCTGTGGTTTAACCCACAGCGCCACCCGTGGCCCTGGTCAGTCACTGTCAGAAGGATGTAGGACCAGATTTGGCCTAATCCCCTGTGAGGGGTAAATGTCAGTTCCCAGGATTCTCTGGGGCGAAGCCACGCACTCTAAATGCGCATTATGCTGTGAATGTGGCCTAAACTGGCACTTCCTCTGATGGGCTCTGGCTCCACCAATCGCCAGCTTTCGCTCCACCCACATTTGGGCTCCTTGCCTTGTGCCCCACCATCCACCCCTAGGATGTGGGGGGAAGAACTTGGATGTTGCACAGCTGAGCACACTAACCCCCTCGCCCAGTAAAAATGGCTCCGGCACAAGCACAAAACCTCCAGCCGGCCCGCCTGCCACTTGTCGGCTGCTTTCCAACCTGCCTGCCCCAAACGAACAAAGATAATTCAGAGACAGGACACAGCTATAAATAACCGGACAATGGCTTTCTGACTTCTGACCCCAGTGAGGGGAGAAATGTTTGGCCATAAAGGATTATGCCCTGTTCAGAAGCCTGCAGGCACATTGTGTGGAAAGAAAACCCAGCCGAGAGGGCTGGGAGGAGAATGGAGCACCGCGGTTCCCGTTTTCCTGAAATGGGTGCCAAAGAAACACACACACACACATAATCCTTAAAAACAGCCCAAGATTTTGCAGCCAGATTGGTTTGGGGCAGGGAACGGGGCATAAATCTCTGCAGGGAAACCAAAATATTTTTCCTTTTTCTTTTTTAAACTTTATTCCAAAACCGAAAAAGAATTACAAACATCTAATTCAAAATCCATATTTGTTTTGTAACATAAGCCTATTACAAAGGTGAGTAAATTAAAATATACCTAATTGCTATAGACTTCCCTTTACTGTATATAAATGCAATGCGATTAGAAATATTATATTAGAAATTTTTATAAATTCCCCTATACCCCCCACTCCCCTTCACCCATGTGTGATCTCAATATTTTTTTTACTTCGTCCATCTTGTTGTGTTGTTGTAGTTTAATAATTATTCCATTTATTCTTTTATTATTTCCTTGCTTACCCCTGCACGTTTTACACATTATCTATTAATATTCCAGTTCCGGAACCGTATTTTTTCAAAATGTTTTTTTCCTATGTGCCTTTATTTCGGGGGTGCAGAACTCTCTCCAGCCTGAGGGCCACATACTGTTCTGGGTAATCTCCCAAGGGCCACATGTCAGTCTGTATGGTTGGCTACTTTCCACACAAACAAAGCCCCCTCTATCCTCCATCCAGGCAAATCAGGAAGCATTATCAAAGTTTGGCAAGGCAGGCAGAAAGTCTTAAGGAGGGTGCAAACAGGGAAGTGTGGGGCGTGGCCTGGAAAGAGTCCCGAGGGCCAGACAGAGAAGTTAAATACTGTATTTTTTTGCTCTATAAGACTCACTTTTTCCCTCCTAAAAAGTAAGGGGAAATGTGTGTGCATCTTATGGAGCGAATGCAGGCTGCGCAGCTATCCCAGAAGCCAGAACAGCAAGAGGGATTGCTGCTTTCACTGTGCAGCGATCCCTCTTGCTGTTCTGGCTTCTGAGATTCAGAATATCTTTTTTCTTGTTTTCCTCCTCCAAAAACTAGGTGCGCCTTGTGGTCTGGTGCGTCTTATAGAGCGAAAAATACAGTATATTGGGCAATGCATACAAATCTCTCTTCATTATGCTAATAGCTTCACATTCTCTCTTTTTTGAATCAATTTTATTAAAGGTTTTCAACCGAATATGCCATAAAATTCAAACTAAACGAAAGGGAATAATAATAATAATAATAATAAAAAAGATCTAACAGAAAAAACCTAAAGTAAAATACATTAATGACGCTCATAAAACAAAATTATAAATATATCTATGTGGCCCTCAGTCAGCATTTTATATTAATCTTCACACATACAGAGAAGTTGAATCTTCCCATCTGGGAGAGCTTCGCCCACCCTGAGAAAAGCCACTCTGACCTGCCTCTCATACAGACCCTTTCCTCTTCCCATTCTCCATTATTTCCCTATTAACTTCAAACTTATGTTGGCCCATTTGCACATGCCCCTTCTTTTTAAATACAGTCATAACTTGCTTTTTGAACAGCTTAGTTCTCGAACCAGAAGTGAGTGTTCTAGCTTTCAAACGTTCTTTTGGAAGTCGAACATCCGACGCGGCTTCCGATTGGCTGCTGGAGCTTCCTGCAGCCAATCAGAAGCCGAGCTTTGGTTTTCAAACACTTTGGGTCAAACGGACTTCCGGAACGGATCCTGTTTGACTTCCAAGGTACGGCTGTACATTAATTAATGCAAGAAGTTGTCTTTTGTAATCATGCTCCTCACCTTCCATGATCATCGAGTCAACAATGCCACCCAAAGCCCTGAACTCCCATCGACATTTTCGTATGAAAATGTTTTCAGCTGACATTCGTGCAAATGCCTGTACAGTGGTGCCTTGGTTCTCAAACTTAATCCGTTCCGGAAGTCTGTTCCAAAACCAAAGTGTTCCAAAACCAAGGTACGCTTTCCCATAGAAAGTGATGCAAAACGGATTAATCCGTTCCAGACTTTTAAAAACAACCCCTAAAACAGCAATTTAACATGAATTTTACTATCTGACGAGACCATGGATGTATAAAATGAAAGCGAGAAACAATGTACTGCAGTCACACAATCAATCAGTAGCTGGACTGGATTCCACACCGTAGTTTGACAATCAGTAGTTGGACTGGGTTCCACACAGACACAAAAACAAAAAAAAAGAGCCACAAAAATGCAAAAAAATAGCAAAAACAGACAGATCTCAGCGTAACACTCAAAACGGAGGTGTGGCACTCAAAACAGAAGCATAACACTCAAATTGGAACATGTTTGGCTTCCGAAAAAGGTTCGCAAACCAGAACACTTCCTTCCGGGTATGCAGTGTTTGGGTTGCAAGCTGTTTGAGTACCAAGGCGTTTGAGAACCAAGGAACCACTGTATGTTGGTTCATGGAGATGTGGAGGCGATTGTGTATGCTGGTTTTTTCTAGACGGGGGGAAAACCAACCCAGAGCCATCAAAGAAAAACTGTGTTTGGGAGAAGCTATGAGGATGAGCAACAGGATGGAACTATAATGAACAGATATTGTGTCTTTTGTGTCTTTTATATTGTAATTTGATGTTGTGAACTGCCCTGAAATCTGTGGATGAAAGGTGGTATGCAAATTATATTATTATTATTATTATTATTATTATTATTATTATTATTTATGGTAAAGGCTAGGAAGTGGAAGGGGCAAGCAGAATATAAAACGGAAGAATGGTATAAACAGGTGTGGGATATAGATCTTAATGATAAATTAACATGTGCCATTAAGGTAAGACGGGGAATATGCAGGAGAAATTATTTTGAGGAGATACGGTGTTTGCAGAATTTATACTGTTAAAACAGAAAGGGGTCAAACCATCATGAGAGGTGCTGAATTTTTGGGAGGTTGAATAGTTACAATGGAATGGTCTCAGAGGTGGGGTGCACATTTTATTCTTATTTACATTTTATCATTACTTTGTCGAAAAAATTAAAAATATATAAAAATGCTAAGGAAAGTTTCTGTAAAGCAGAAAAGGTAAAAGGTGTTTTCTTCCCCTTCCTTCCCTGTATTTATATATATATATATATATATATATATATATATATATATATATACACACACACACACACACACACACACACACACACACGGAGGTTTGTTCTTTCAATTTATTTGTTTAAAGTGGAGAGGAGGGAAAAATCTCTTTATTGCTTACGTTGACCTCCCACGTAAGGGGATTGAATCCGGGAGCTAAGGAAGCAAAGCAGAAAAGCCCAGGGAGGACTTATCTATGTTCAGAAGCCAGTGGCAGTCAGGGAGAGGGGATGGAATGGAGCGTCCTGGCAGAGGGCATGGCTGGCAGGAATCAACCTTAAAAGGAACGCTAAACATTGCACCATTCTCTGGTCAGTGCAGTATAGTGGTTAGAACGTCGGATTAGGACTTGGGAGAGACCAGAACTCAAATCCACACTCAGACATGGAGTTCATTAGGGGGGCCTCAGGCCAGTCACTCACTTTCAGCCTAAACTACCTCACAGGGTTGTTGTGACGGTCACATGGGGAGGAGAACTCTGCATGCCACCTTGAGCTCCTTGGAGGAGAGCTGGGCTCTAAAGGTAAAGGGACCCCTGACCGTGCAGTCCAGTCATGACCGACTCTGGGGTTGCGGCGCTCATCTCGCTTTATTGGCCGAGGGAGCCGGCGTACAGCTTCCGGGTCACGTGGCCAGCATGACTAAGCCGCATCTGGCGAACCAGAGCAGTGCACGGAAACGCCATTTACCTTCCCGCCGGAGCGGTACCTATTTATCTATTTGCACTGGTGTGCTTTCGAACTGCTAGGTTGGCAGGAGCAGGGACCGAGCAACGGGAGCTCATCCCGTCGCGGGGATTCAAACCGCCGACCTTCTGATTGGCAAGTCCTAGGCTCTGTGGTTTAACCCACAGCGCCACCCAAAGGCAGTAAATAAGGAAATCCTCCACGCTGCAACACTGTGTTGCAGGTGCCATTTGTTTATTACTCCCCAGCCCAAACATTTTCAAAACCTGAGCGGCACAAACTTACCAGGATGCCTTGGTGTAGCTGCTTTGACATGCTTATTCAGAGTTTTGCCATTATTCCTCTCGTTGCCAGGGTTTGACCTGAAAAGCAAGTTCAGAGAAACCTTAGATGTCACGTGTGTTGATAGAAGAATTATTCCCGAAGGGGAAAGAAATAGGGTAACACACATTCATTGCAGCAAAATTTGGCCTGTCTTGCACATCAACCTGAGTCATGGTTTATTAAATCACGGCTCAGTATTATATGTTTCAACTCTGCCCCAGCAGCTTCACTGTGGTTTGTTTAATCAACTGAAACCATGGTTTGCTGCTGGCTTACAAACCTTGGTCCAACTAAGGCAGCTTCCTATGGAGCCCAGCTGCCGCTGGAGGGTCAAAGGTTCCTCAGCCCTGACACAATCACACAGAGAGATGGAAAACTCTGCAAAAATAAAACTGCACTCTCAACCACCATAAAAGGCAGAAATTTAACATCTCAGTAATAAGGCTGGGCGACATCTGGTTTTCAACATCGCAATATATCACCGGCTAAACGTTGTGATGTATTGATATATCACGGTCTGAAAGTAAGGGTGGAACTATGCCTAGGATGATGTTAAAAGAGCTGGGATTCTTTTTAAAAACTTCACTTGACACCAAAAAAGAGGGGGACTTCATAGGCAAAAGGTGAGCCTCTCTGGGGAAGATCGTTCTACCATCTGGGAGCCACCACTAAAAAGGCCATGACAGCCAACCTCCTTATTTCAGGCTGAGGAACAAAATCCACATTTATTTGTAATCATACTAGCTCACATTCAGCCATTGCTTGGATATCTAAGGCCTTCTCTGAGCCACATCTTATCCTCTACTCCAAATACTCACATCTTCAAAGGGTCCATGGAGACATCAACCTGAAAAGGAGACCAGAAGTAATTATTATCAATTTAAACAACAACAACAACAACAACAACCAGGAAGAAATAAAGTTACTGGAATGGCCTTTCATCATTTTCCCCTCCAAGAGCAAATGTGAGTGGCGCAGTGCCAATCATTTTGGGAGCAAAATGGAGCCACCCAAAAAACAAGACAGCATTTTCTAAATACGATGGGGGAAGGGCTCATTAGGCAAAAATATTTAACCTTGTGGTGGTTACTAACAGTCAATATGTCACAATAAAGTTTCAAAAATTTAAAAGGAAAAAATCCCAATATTTAGCTTTGCAAGTATTAAGAAAGAAAACCCACAAAACTGCCTGACAACAACCTTTCAGGTTGTGAGAGAGATATGAGGACTATGTGGCCATCCAGATGTTAATTAACTACAATCCCCATCTGCCCCAGGAAGCATGGCCTGTGTGTGTGTTTATATTGCAAATCGTAATAATAATAATCAAAATAATCATAATATCCTTTGAGTAAAAAAAGCTCTGGTCTGGGATCGCGGTACTAATATTTTACAAGCCCAGCATCTGGGCACAGCCTTAGCTCAGATGCTTGTTTATGATCAGATAATTAGAATAGCAGAATAACAGAATTGTTGTTGGAAGGGACCCCAAGGGTCATCTAGTCTAAAGGTACCCCTGCCCGTACGGGCCAGTCGTGTCCGACTCTAGGGTTGTCCGCCCATCTCAAGAGGCCGGGGGGCCAGCGCTATCCAGAGACACTTCCGGGTCACGTGGCCAGCGTGACGAAGCTGCTCTGGAGAGCCAGCACCAGCGCAGCACACGGAAACGTTGTTTACCTTCCCGCTAGAAAGCGGTACCTATTTATCTACTTGCGCTTAGGGGTGCTTTCGAACAGCTAGGTGGGCAGGAGCTGCGGCCGAAAGACGGGAGCTCACCCCGCCGCAGGGATTCGAACCGCCAACCATGCGATCAGCAAGCCCTAGGCGCTGAGGTTTTACCCACAGCGCCACCCGCGTCCCTAGTCTAACCCCCTGCAAAACAGGAATCTGTTGCTCAAAACTGCATTTTTATTTTGTAGTGTTGCAACTCCCTCTGGGGCCTTGGGATGACAAGACGGGACAATAAATTAAAGTACGGTACCACCTCTAGTAGGGACGCGGGTGGCGCTGTGGGTTAAACCACAGAGCCTAGGGTTTGCCGATCAGAAGGTCGGCAGTTCAAATCCCCGCGACGGGGTGAGCTCCCGTT
Organism: Podarcis raffonei; assembly: GCF_027172205.1. Taxonomy (NCBI): domain Eukaryota; kingdom Metazoa; phylum Chordata; class Lepidosauria; order Squamata; family Lacertidae; genus Podarcis; species Podarcis raffonei. The sequence continues at coordinate 8,668,021 of NC_070617.1, read as the reverse complement.
GCTCGGTCCCTGCTCCTGCCAACCTAGCAGTTCGAAAGCACATCAAAGTGCAAGTAGATAAATAGGTACCGCTCCAGCGGGAAGGTATACGGCGTTTCCGTGCGCTGCTCTGGTGCCGGCTCGCCAGAAGCGGCTTAGTCATGCTGGCCACATGACCCGGAAGCTAATAAAGTGAGTCATGACTGGACCGAATGGTCAGGGGTCCCTTTACCTAACACTCTAATGGGACACAGGTTCCCCACCCTAAGCAATAGAGAAAGGGAGAAGGAAATAGGGTGGGTGGAAGGACTAGAGAAAGAGCAGGAAGGAAGATTCCCCATGACCTCCCCACCAGCAGCATGTAAAAGGACACGCACCGCCCCCCTTCCAAGGCGAATTAAAAACAGAGATGGTCCCTATCCGCTTAAGATATTTAGCCATTTCAGGAGAAGAGGAACCCGCAGCATCAAGGGCCAAGGCAAACTCCCCACATTTTCTCTGGGGCCATACCTGAGCCGCGCTGCAACGCTGGCAGGGCGGCGTGCGGACGCAGCTGCCGTGCGCGCTTCGAATCCGGAATCAATCCGCATTCCTCCGTCCCGCGGGACTTTTATTGGAAAGGGAGAGTTGCAAAACCCGGATACCAGGGTGCCGTTTCTGTTAGCGCTCTTACCAGCAGGTCCCCCAGTCCTTGCTGGCTAAAACGCACCTGCAGCACTCGCGCCATGCAATGCACCACCACGCCGCTCCTTTTATTCAATTTAAATAGTGGCGCCACAGATCTTGCAGCTGTAATGGATTGCGGTGCGCCGGTTTTTATTTTGCAGAGGCGGAAATGTTTCTCCGCGCCGGAGTTTCTTGTGCAGGAAGAGCTACTAGGCGGTGGGGGTTTTTTTTTTTTTTGTTTTGTTTTTTGCAAACGAGAGACGTGCTTGCAAAAAGGAAAAGGAAGAAGTCCCTCCCCGCTCGCCAGGGCAATTTTCGATTTTTTTTGCGCGAGGGACGCGTGGCTTTTAAAAACTCTTAAATTGGGTTTTTTGCAAACGCGCCGTGGATCCAGTGAAATAATTTCGCGAGGCAGATGTGGGATCGCTAAGCCGCGAAAGCATGAGACGCTTAAATGTCAGGGTCATGGATTGGAGCCCCATGTTGGGTAAAAGATTCCTGTTTCGCAGGGGGTTGGACTGGATGACCCTCGGGGATCCCTTTCAACTCTGCAGTTCTGCGATTCTAATTAGCCGATCAAAGCAAAGCAAACGAGCGAAGGCTGTGCACAAATGGCTTGGCTTGTAAAACATGCAGAGCACAATTCCAGAGCAGGCCTTCTTGACTCAAAGGCAGTACCGGATTTACGTATAAACTAAACAAGCTATAGCTTACAGTGGTGTCCAAACTTTTTTCAAAGAGGGCCAGACTTGATGAAGTGAAGGGCTGTGGGGGCCGGCCAACCAAAGTTTTTGACCTTTTTTAAGGATTGAAGATGTTGAGGTTTTTTTTGGATTTTACCCCAGGAAATAAATGCCACAGGGGCCAGATCCAGATTAGGCCCCCCAAAACGGACTTTGGACATGCCTGGCTTAGGGCCCCGCTCTCTTGGGAGCCCCCCCAAAATTTAAAGGGGAAAAAACTGGATGTACATTTCCAAAATATAAGATAAAAAAACAAATAAAGTAAAACTTACTTACAGCAACAGTGTTTTGTGTTGTGTAGATACTTATTAGGTCCATAAATTGCCATATAGCATATATGCAACACAAAAAACAGTGACAATTTGTTGTTGACCAAGGATAGCTGGACATATAAAGGGCCTCATTACCTTCAGTAGCTTAGGGCCTCATCAAACCTAAACCCAGCCCTGCTCAAAGGATAATAATAATAATAATTTCTATACCTCACTCAAGGGTCACAGGGCACTTTACAATAAAAAACACAAAAATACATCCCATAGTAACAAATGAAAACAATCCTCACACACATAGTTTAAAAGGCCATAGATAGTTTATACAGCCCAAGGCCTGGGAGAAGAGGAAAGTTTTTGCCTGGTGCCTAAAGACATGTAATGAAGGTGCCAAGTGAACCCCATTGGAGGCAACATTCCACACATAGGGAGCCACTGCAGAAAAGGTCCTGTTCTCATGTTGCCACTCTCTGGACCTCTCACAGAGAAGGCACACAAAGAAGGGCCTCAGATGATGGTTGCATGTCCCAGGTCGGTGCATGCTTTTACTCGGGAGTAAGCCTCATGCGTGGCAGTGGGATTTGCTCCTGAGATCATCGCTGTGCCGAAACCCAATTGGGTTTCCCAAATAAACACATGCATAGGATTGTGGCTTTCCAAGACAGGATCCAGAATTCAGCAGCAAGGTGGAATTTATAACAAGAAAACATGTTGTGTCGTGTCAGATTTCACCCATGCAGACCCACCCTGTCCCTTTTGCTTACTCATGAGCAAGTTCTGTATAAAGTGCATTCAAAGTGCATTTAATGAGCACGAGGTCCCACAAAAAATCCTAACAGCTACCATTCCCAGCACCCTTAACAAACTACAGTTTCCAGGATTCTGTGGGGGCGAGTCATGTCCTTTAAATGTGCATCAGGTGTGCTTTAAATGTATGCAGTGGATGGCAACATTTTGTTTTTAAATAGCACTTTTGGAGTCCCCAGTCTGGGCTCATTTGCAAAAGCTCCCTCCTTCTTATCTTTCTGCATTACAGTCTGTGGCGACAGCCAGGAAGAATGAATATGTACAATGCTTTGAATAAATATGCATATTTTAAAACACGAAGCGCTTAGGAAAGAAATGAATATGCTGGTCCCTTTACTATGGTGATTATCAATGGCTAGAGATGGACGCGTTTTTACAGAGATTAACAGGCTGGTATAGACAGGGACTTAAAAAGAAAACAATATTTATAGCTTGCTCTTCATTGAATCCTTTCAATCCCAGAGCAGGGAACAAAGTATTAAAAAATTTGGGGTGGGGGTGGGAATGGCAATATGCAAAACTTTTGATAGCATGTAAGACGGATCCAATAAAAGACAAAAATGCCCGTGCTGTCGTAAGGTAAACAAGCAAAACTACAGTTTCAAAAATGAAAATTTCCAGTTTAAGCAAATATGTAAGTAACAACAAACAAACACAATATATTGGGAGCCATTTGTGGTGTAGTGGTTCAAGTGTGTTGGACTAAGAACCGGGAGATGGATGGACAGACAGATCTGTACGTGGATGGGTGGACACGTACAAATCTGTCCCGTCCCCCCCGCATACATTGGGGCAGCTGGGGCAACCCAGTCAGATGAGTGGGGTACGAATAATAAAATGGCTATTATTATATGGATAAACGTGGAAGACAGGAGTGCCTGGCGTGCTCTGGTCCATGGGGTCACGAAGAGTCGGACACGACTAAACGACTAAACAACATATGGATAAACAGACACATGCATCTGAATGGATGGAAATGGAAGACTGGAGAGGTAGATTTGTATGTGGGTGGATGGGCAGGTACGAATCTGTCTGTCTGTGGATGGATGGATGAATTGGTATTGTACCTCGATCAATGGGCATGGACGGACAGACCAATTTCGACAAGGACGGCTAGAGGCAGACCTGGACATGGAGGGATGTGCGGACACAGACATGGATGGATGGAGAGACAAACAGATACATATACGGATGACCGATAGATATGGACATGGGGGGACATGGATGGATAGACAGACTTGTATAAGCATGACTGGACCAGGTGAATAGACAGAAAGTCAAACAGGTGGTTGATGAAGAGGCAGACATGTTGCATTTAGACAGACGAAAGGAAGAAAGTGTAGATATATATGACAGTGATGAAATATACATGTGGATGGATGGAATATATCTGTATGGAAGAACACATGAATATTTGTACGTGAAGTGATGAATGAGAATATTCATGGGTGCACCAGTATAAAGTTCACGGCATGTAATGCCTTAAGAGAGAATATTATGAAAATGATTTATAGGTGGTACATGACCCCAGTCAAGCTTGCAAAAATTTATCATTTGCCCAATAACAAATGCTGGAAATGTAATGAAACTGAAGGTACTTTTTATCACCTTTGGTGGACATGCCCAAAGATTAAGGCTTTCTGGGAAACGATTTATAATGAAATGAAAAAGGTGCTTAAATGCACTTTTGTGAAGAAACCAGAGGCCTTTCTCTTGGGCATGGTAGGCCAATTGGTGTCAAAGAAAGATAGGACGTTTTTTATGTATGCGACAACAGCAGCAAGAGTACTTTTAGCAAAGTACTGGAAGACACAAGAACTACCCACACTGGAAGAATGGCAGACGAAGGTGATTGACTACATGGGACTGGCTGAGATGACCGGCAGAATCCGCGACCAAGGGAAAGAGACGGTGGAAGAAGATTGGAAGAAATTTAAAGTTTATCTTAAGAACTGTTGTAAAATTAATGAGTGTTAAAATGTTTTGAGTAATGCAAAATAGAATTGCAGCGATAAACAACTGGACATGAGAAAAAGGATTTAAAGGAAGTGTTATAAGTAATTAAAACTAGGGGTTGCTGGAAAGATTTAGAACAGGGATGCAGAAAAAGGAGGTATGGGGAAGTCGCTGAAAGAAGGCTTAAGGAAAAGAAGGTTAAGAAATTATACGTGTTTATATGTTTGTTTGTTTTTGTAGTGTTTTGTATTGTCTTTTAATATGTGTTGGAAAATTAATAAAAATTTATTAAAAAAAAAGAGAGAATATTCATGGGTGGGTGGACAGAAAGAACCTGTCTCCCGTGTTACAACTACTTAGAGTAAACCCCTTGGAACTGATGGGCATTCTCTGGAGAATTATAGGATTAGAACTACCCAAACAGTAATAGTTGTTTGTTTTTTTATGCATGCTACTACAGCCGCAAGAATGTGATTTGCCCAAAAGTGGAAAGATGAAGAGGTCTTGACGAAAGATTGGATACAGAAATTAATGGAGTATGCAGAAATGGCGAAACTTACTGGAAGAATAACAAATAAAGATAACAAACAAACTCTTTAGAAAGGAATGGAAGTGGTTTATTGTGTATTTACAAGCAAGTTGTAAACAGATTAAGACATTGGCTGGATTATTGCGATAACCTACAGACAGACAGATAGATAGATAGATATATGATATATATCAGAACAGACGAATAAAAGAATAAGTTAAGAGCATGCAGGAAAAGATAAAAAAAATGTAAGGAACCTCAGGAGGAGGGGGAAGGGAGTCGAAATCGAAAATGTTAAAATCTGGCAAAATAATATAAATGTATATATATGAAAATAATAAGAAAAGAAACTGATGGGCATGACTAACTCGATCCATTAATTTCAAGGGGTTTACTTTGAGTTGGAGACAATCTATAGAAGGGGAGGATGGAGAAGTAATGTTTATAATTCACCACGCAACCTTTTTTTTGTAAAGTGCATGGTTACTAAATAATAATAATAATATCCTGTCGCTCCTTAAACCTTTAAGAAAAGCTGGCGCACAAGCCCCGTGAAAACGCGCGAGTTGCGCGCCCGGGCTCTGCTCCTCGCCTCTCTCATCCGCGCCCAGAGGCCGGACCCCTCGCGGCTCGCCAGGCCGCCCCCTCCGGATCTGGGCGGGGAGGCTTCTTGCCAGAGCCAGCCGCCCTCTCGCCTTCCCTGTCCGGCAGCAGCGGCGGGAGAGGCGCCTTGGGACGGCGTGGAAAAGCAGCGGCCGGGGGTCCCGTCGAGCAAAAGCAGGTAAAAGCAAAACCAAACAGCGGAGCCCGAGGGCGCCATGGGGCGACCCCACCCCAGGGCTGGGTGAAGGAGAGGGAGGGGGTGATCCTTTGCCGCCCCCTATCCCGCCGTGTAAAAGGATCCCCCTCTTGGAAAGACCCCTTTCCATGCCCCTAATAGTGACAGCCTTGAGAGGCATCCGCCTCTTGTTTTCTGGCCCCCTCCCAGCCCCAGGACCAAGAAGCCCCAATTCTTCCTGCTAGCTGGATCTCCCACAAAAGATTTTTCTCCCCTGCCTCTTATTAGGAAAAGTCTATGTCTTTCTTCCTTTCCAAAAATGAAAATATAAGACCCCTTCTGTCTGCTGCAAAGCGTTTAGGAGATATAACTTGCTTGATCTCACCCCCCACCAAAAGGGGGGAAGCACTAGTTGCCCTTCCTTCCAAAGCCCCTCCTAGTTACAATTTAAAATTCTTACTACTCCGACTCCCAGCTCACCTCCTTCTTGGCAGAGAGAGAGAAAGTTGTCTACCCACTTTTGGGGGGCTACAGAGCTGGGCAAATGAGGCATTAAAAGTGGGGGTCTTCCACCTCAATGCGCTCTCCCAGTTGCTCATATTGTTGGATGAGTTTTATATTTCCGTAGGTCTAACTGTTTTATCGATCCGCCCAAATTGATGCTTCCCTCTCCGCTGGCCAGTTCCGCTTCCTTTTAAACTCCTTTACTATTCAGTTGGAAGTGGTGGCTTTTAATTCCTTGGGAGAAAGAGGAATTGGGCGGGACAAGGTGACCAAGGTATTGGCCCTAATCCTGGCCAGCTCCTCACCTCCTTTGCCCAGGGAATGCCTTTCCTATCCTTTGGGCGCTGGGCCTCCGCTCGCCTCTGGCTGCCCTTCTCCGAGTTACGTGGCTGGGTTGTCAGGGGGCGCGTGGCCGGTTTGAGGCCTCCGTCTCAGGCTCCCGAGACAGCCTGTGCCAGACTCGGTGCAGGCCTCCGTCCTTTCCCCAGCGGTACCCCGAATTCGGCTTTTCCTTGACCCCTGCTGCTGTCTGGTGCCCTCTGCCCCCCATGGCCGCCAAGTGGTTCAAAGAGTTTCCGTCCAGCCTGAAAACGGTTTCGGAGAGAGCCAAGCCGGGCAGTGCTGCCAATCTTGGGAAGCTGTGCAGTGCCTCGCGCAAGAGCCTAGGTCCTCCTGAAGCGGGCACAGCGGCTTCTCTGCCCGGGAAGAACCGGAAAAACTCTGCTACTGAGCTGGGCAGCCAGCGGACCCTGCTTCTGCCAGGGAAAGATGGCGGAAGCGGACGGCTTTCGCGGGACAACCTCCAGGGCCTGCTGCAAGCCGCCGCGGGGAAGATGCGCAAGAATTTGCGGGTGGATGGGGCCCCCGCGGACGAAGCGGCACGGGGGGCACCCAAAGGCAACGCCGGCTGCGGGACCTACATCAACCGGCTCATCAAAGTGGATGCTCACGAGAAAAACGGAAAGAACTACCCTGGGAGCGCCCCGAGTCCCCCCCTGGTCGCAGCTCCTGAGTCAGAGAAGGCTAAACAGGAGACGGTAAGGATTCTGCTCACGCCGATACCCTTTCCAGGGTGATGCCAGCGTATGCCCATTGGGCAGGCTTATAATGGGTAGGCCGCATTCATTTTCTGTGCCCTTTCTCAGTTGCCAAAAGAAGACGACCTTCTAAGGACTCTCTGCCTATACCAACTTGACACCGCTTAATGCCACTTTTGGTTTTGCTACCCAATTAACCTCGCGGGCACCCCTCGCCCTTGCATCTTTCATCTGCGGTCGATGTGCTTCCAATTCCTTTGCCTCTCTTCCACTCCCTGCACCAGCTAATTAATCACATTTAAAAAAAAAGAAAAGATATAAGCAATTGCTTGATTTGTGAGACCCTTGATGCTACGCTTAATTTAGCTGGACTCAAAACCACTATGTTTCTTGTTATGCAGAGTGAGAATAAGAGGCGAGGAAGAGAGTGGGTGGCTCTTTGAGCTGCCCGACGTCTGAAGAGAAGGGCGTCCTTAGTTCAGGGATGGGCTCAGGCTGTCGACTGCAGATAGAACATGGTGGGAAATTATAAAAGGGCTCCTTAAAAGCAAAACAAAAAGCCTAAAATAATTAATCTGCTTTCTGGGGTTCTGTTTTGAAGGACGTCCGAACAGCACTTTATATGAAAGGAGAAACTCCTGCGGTTTTTAATCCCGTATACAGAAATATAAATAGTTCCGTTCTTTGTTTGCACAGCACCATTAGTATACAGAATTTGATAAGCAACCTCCCCAGAACTTCTACTTTATGTAAAAATCGTTACTTAAACTCTGAGGTGCTCCTATCATTTATGGGGGGTACAATTGTCATTGGTCCTTCTGTTTACAATGTTCGGGGGAGCGTGCCTATCATTACGTAGCCAAAACAGCACCAGCCACACACAGCAGGACGGTGGCAGCAGGTTTACCTGGAGGGGGGTCTTGAGCTTTGCAGAAGGACACAATAATCTTTAGAAAAAGAGGGTGGGGAAGAGGCAGAAACTGCTGAATGAGGACTGAGCATGCTCTGTGGCCACAGAAGACCTAAAAACATGAGGAGGAATGGAATGGAGCACCTGAAAGGGGGCATGGCTGGCTGACTGGCAGGAACCCAGAACAAGCGCACCCCATACCGCAACATTTTGTTGCAGGCCCCGCTATCTATTGATTTATTTGTAATTTAGGTGATTTATACACTGCCATTTGTGCAAGCGACAGAGTGCTTTACAATAAGACACGGAACAATAAAACGACAGGGTGCTTTACAATAAAACAAGGACACCACCAAACCCATAAAATAGTGCCATCCTTTAAAAGAGGGCAACCTTTTCCCAGACCAGCGGGTGTGGCTTGGGGAGGGGGTGTGGCTGAGAAGGTGTGGCCTTAGGAGAGTTTCCTGGGAAGAGAGATGGATGGCTAAACCACTCCGGGAATTGTTGTTCTGGGAAGGAAATGCGAGGGCAGGAGTCTCCAATTTTCAGCACCCTGAACAAACTACAGTTCCCAGGATTCTTGGCGGGGGGAGCCAGGGCTGTTTAAAGTACTATTGTAGTGCTTAAAACGTAATGTGCAGACAGGGCCTGGAGTGGGATGTTGGCCACATGACAGGAGCCGCACGCAAATACACATTTCAGGGGATTGGACTAGATGAGCCTTTGGCTCCCTTCCAGCTCGACAGTTCTGTGAAATAAGCATCACCTGCTTGCTTAACGCTGCCTTTGCACCACTTCCCTTTGCTGTCAAGGTTATTATCCTGGAAGATTACGCTGACCCGTACGATGCCAAGCGCACCAAGGGTCAGCGAGACGCCGAGAGGCTAGGAGAAAATGACGGCTATATGGAGCCATACGATGCCCAGCAGATGATCACCGGTAAGTGTCCGGGTGCGTCTGCCGGGGGGGGGGGGCATTAGGAGGCCACGCCAGCCTCAAAATCCCGAGACAAGGGGAGAGTTGGCATCACCTGCCCATGTCCCTTTCTGGAGTCCGTCTGTCCGTCCGTGCCCTCTTGGCGACATTGAATGGAGCGTGAGACAGCTTAGCAGTTTGGAAAACTGGAGCCACCGTTAATTGTTCCAAAGAAAGGTCATCTTTTTAACGTTTCCTTTCTCGACACCCCGAGGGGCGGAGGCAAAGAAACCTGGCAGGCCTTGGTTTGCCAGCCCAGTTGTTTAAATGCCAACACCGCCACCTCACTCATGACTGACTGATCAGTCAGATGCAAGGTTTTTTGAGGTGTCTCGCTGGAGGAAAATTCTTGCCACGACGTTTGCTGAGGAATCCTTGCTAGTTTGTCATGAGAACCTTGGTTGTTGTCAAGAATTCTGGGACATTTTCTTTAGGGTTCATACAGGTTCTTGGCCAGGACCAAGTTGGCCTTCATAGTTTCCTTGTGAGGACAGAGGCTGCACCCCAGAACAAAGGTGGGGCACCCATGGCCCTCTGGAGGAGGTTGGGAGCCTGGCACCCATCATCCCTGACCATCAGTTTTCCTACCAATGATCTAAAGATCTCCCCCACATCCCACAAGACCACTGAGTTAGAATTAACCACTATACCACTTCCTACTTCCTGACTTCCCATCATTTGAGTGCCTGGTCAGTTACCAGATCTTGTGGCAGGGAGTCCCACAAGCTAAGCTCTGGCTGTGCAAAAGAAGCGGTTCCATCTACAATGGCTGGGGCAATGGTTTAGCCATGATTTAGATACAGGGGTGTGCAGTGACAGATGTATGTATAAGCTAAACAAGCTATAGCTTAGGGTCCCACTCTCTTGGGGGCCCCAACATTTTTTTAAAGGAAAATAATCTGGATGTACATTTCCAAAATATAAGATAAAAAAATAAGATAAAACCTACATACAGCAACAGTGTTTTGTGTTGTGTAGGCTCCTATGATGTAAGTAATGGGCCCCGCCTGCTAGCCTGCTCCCTAAAATATCACTGGTTTGCTCATTTCTATATCAATTACTTTGATAAAATACATATTTTGTTATGTGCAAATGGCTTTAGATACCTATTAGGTCCATAAATTACCATATAGCATATATTCAACACAAAAAAGTGACAATTTGTTGTTGACAAAGGACATATAAGGGGCCCCATTGCCTTCAGTAGCTCAGGGCCTCATCAAACCTAAATCCGGCCCTGGGGGTGTGTATAGAAGCTAGTCTACTGTACAAAATTTAAGCCTCTTGCTCCGCCCACTTTTGCCCCAGGCTCCACCCACCACTGCCATGTGGCCCCCATGAGGTCACCCAGAAGGGCATGTGGCCCTAGGTCTGAAATATCTCCCCCACTCCCAGACTACAGCACCTAGAAGCAGCCAATGTGGGCATGGTTTCGTGTTATTAAATTCAGATTTCAAGCGGCCTGAATCTCCACCGATCCCCTATTTCCCACATTGTCAATGTGAGGTTGGGACCCCTTGACCCACCCTGCTGGGGGTCACTCGCACCCCAGCTGCTCCTTTTCTCTTCCCACCAAAATTAAAACAAAACAAAACAACTCCCCCACAACCTTATCTCTTCCCGCAGAGAGGCAGGAAAGGAGAGAGCTGGTTTCCTGACCCAGATTTCTTTTTCCCGTTAGACCCCCCTCCCCTGCCCCTCAGCCGCCACCAGATTTGTGCCCTGTCTCCCAGCTGTGCCAAAAATTTGCTTTCTCAAATTAAAAGCAGCATGCTTGTTTTACAGTAGCTAACTTTTATCTCAGGTCATCTTGTTTTTGCAAGGTCGCTTTGCAAGGGCAGAGAGAGTGATGGAATATTATGGTGCTTTTTGAGCGCATCTGCAGCGTGCATTTAAAGATCATGGCTTCCTTCCCAGTGAATACCTTTGCCCCTACGAACTCTGGGAATTGTAGCTCTGTTGAGGGGAAGAGGGGGTCGCCTAACCAAGAACTACAATTCCCAAAGGAAGAAGGATTGCTTGTTAAAGCAGACCCTCCAATTGTCCCTATTTTCCAGGGACAGTCCCGGTTTTATAGAAGCTGTCCCAGTTTCTGATTTGATCCCAGAATATTCCTCTTTTCTTTAGGACGTCTCTATTTTCGTCAGAGAAATGTTAGAGGGGACGTGTCTATTCTCACTGGTGAAATGTTGGAGAAAATCCTGAGAAAAGTCATTTACTTCTCTCAGAGTAACCCTCCAAGTGTCCCTATTTTCCAGGGACAGTCCCGGATTTACAGAAGCCGTCCCAGTTTCAGATTTGATCCCAGAATGTCCTTTTCCTTAGGGCATCCCTATGTTCATCAGAGAAATGTTGGAGGGTATGGAATTATGTGAACCCACCCAGCCAAGGAGATAAGTAACTATATAACCTTTAGAAGAAAACTGAAGGCCGCCCTGTAGGGGGAAATTTATGAAGGTTTTATTATGTTTTTATATACGTTGGAAGCCGCCCCGAGTGGCTGGGGCAACCCTGTCAGATGGACCGGGTATAAATAATAATAATAATAACAATAATAATAATAATAATAATAATAGAATAGGACATCCCTATTTTCATCAGAGAAATGTTGGAGGGTATGTTAAAAGGATGCTGAAAATGGTAGTTCTGTGATTGAAGTTTATAAAGGTTTTATTATGTTTTTATATACGTTGGAAGCCATCCCGAGTGGACGGGGTATAAATATTATAATAATAATAATAATAATAATAATAATAATAATAATAATAATATAATAATAATAATAATAATAATAGAATAGGACATCCCTATTTTCATCAGAGAAATGTTGGAGGGTATGTTAAAAGCACGCTGAAAATGGTAGTTCTGCGATTGAAGTTTATAAAGGTTTTATTATGTTTTTATATACGTTGGAAGCCATCCCGAGTGGACGGGGTATAAATATAATAATAATAATAATAATAATAATAATAATAATAATAATAATAATAATAATAATAGAAGAATAGGACATCCCTATTTTCATAAGAGAAATGTTGGAGGGTATGTTAAAAGCACGCTGAAAATGGTAGCTCTGTGCAGTGAGCGGGGAGAGGGGTTTCTTAACAACTCTCAGCACCCATCGCAAGCTACCTTTCCCAGGATCCTTTGGGGGAAGCCATGACAATTTAAAGCGGTGCCATTTACAGCTTCAAGTGTGTGATTCGGGGCCTTATTTCTACCTTGCTCGAGTCAGTTAGCACCTGAGGGGCCTCATTCTGCCGCGTGGGGCCCTGGAGCTCTGACCCACCCCACCCCACCTCAGGCCCTGCCCTGACGGACCCCTGCCTTTTTGTAAAAACAAACAGGCCTCAAACCTGGCCGGTTGCCTAGCAACCAGCCGGATGCCTGCCCTGGGCTCTCAGGCCCGTGGCGTTCCCACCCGGAGCTGACACAGAATAACAGGAAATGGTAGCGCCGGAAGCCGGAGGCGATGTGGGGCATTGTTGGTGGAGGTGGCGTCCGTGCGCAGGATATGGGCGCTTTTACCTCAGGCGCTGGTTTCGAGTGCGAGGGTTTCCCAGATCCTACATTCGCCTCTCCTGGTTTTGACCCACCGCCGGGTAGGAGACAGTCCAGCCCTTCCTGTCAAGAACAGAGGAAGCTGATTTGCACCGAGTCTGAAACCTGGGTCCACCTTGCTCAGTGTTGCATGCACAGACTGGCAGCATCTCTCCAGGATTTCAGGCAGGGAGTCTCTCCCAGCCCTCCCTGAAGATGCTCCTGGGATTTGAACCTGGGACCGTGCAATGCAGATGCTCTCCCACCGGATGATGGCTCTTTCCCTGGAAATAAAGAGAGTTTCTAGTTCTCATGGCTTCACATAAAGGCTTGATTTTAACATGGAGAGACCTGTCAGCATGGACCAATGGTACCAAATAGTATGGGAAACAGCCTCATTAGAAAAACTAACCGATAAACTTTAAACTGACACGGGGACAAATGGAAGAAGACGCCTATGGCTCCCCTTTATCACATACACAGCCCAACAAGACGACGACAAGAACCCACCAAGAGCATACAATATGGCTAACCTGATTCAATAATAAAAATAATGATAAATTTTTATTTATACCCTGCCCTTCGCGGTTCAGAAAATCGGGCTCCACTCATACACGAAAACAAAGTTCACCGCAGCCGATCACAAACAGACAACCACATCCTAGGCCAACCCCAACCTCTCTCGCCACCAAAGGAACACAAGCGAATAGCAAAGAGAACCCGCACAAGTGATGCTGACACAAAACCCCACACATACATTAAGTAAAATAGAAATATCGCCACCCGACCCCAACCCACTCACCATTCCCCCCTCCACCTCTTTCCCCCTTTTCTTCCTAATGTAACACTAGTGCAGGGGTCGGCAACTTGCGGCCCATGGACCACAAGCAGCCCTCGGGGGTCGTTTAAACGGCCCATGAGTCGCCCCCAAACTGAGCCGCCCGCTCAGTGAGTCCCCACGCGCTGTGCTAAAGTGGCGCAGCGCAGAGCAGGGACTCGCTTCCGCGGCGCCGGAAATCGCATCTTCGCGGACTCAGGCGCCAAAAATTGCATCTGCGCATGCGCAGACGCAATCCAGCCCACGGAGCGATCTCCACGGGAGTGAACCGGCCCAGGCGAGGTAAACCTTGCCGAGCCCTGCACTAACGTCTCAACGAACGAAACTGATCTGTAGGAAATGTAACTTGAAAAAAAAGAGACATTGAACATACTTATGTAAACCAGGAAATCTTTAATAAAAAATACGTTTATAATAATAATAATTTATTATTTATACCCCACCCATCTGGCTGGGCTTCCCCAGCCACTCTGGGCGGCTTCCAAAAAAATATTAAAATACCATAAGATATCAAACATTAAAAGCCTCCCTAAACAGGGCTGCCTTCAGATGTCCTCTAAAAGTCTGGTAGTTGTTTTTCTCTTTGACATCTGGTGGGAGGGCGTTCCACAGGGAGGGCGCCACTACCGAGAAGGCCCTCTGCCTGGTTCCCTGTAACTTGGCTTCTCGCAGTGAGGGAACCGCCAGAAGGCCCTCCGTGCTGGACCTCAGTGTCCGGGTAGAAAACCCATAAAGGGTTGGTTTAAATAGGAACGTGGGAAGCTTGTCTCACTTGACTTTTAATCTCAGGCTTGGTGGGTTCAAGCCCCACGCTGGGCAAAAGATTCCTGCATTGCAGGGGGTTGGACTAGATGACCCTCGGGGTCCCTTCCTAGATTTTGGGAAGCTGCCTCATACTGAGTCAGACTCTAACTTTGCCTCACCCATGTTTTGAGTTCTGAGGAGAAAACCAGATGAATCGGAAGCAAGGAATTCAAAAATCTTTACTAGAATACTGTACTAGAGTACATAAGCGGGCAGGTCACAAAACGGAAGCAATGTTTGTTCTAGGAAAAATCAGAATTGGGTGGAAAGTATCGTGGAATGACAACCCACGAGGCATTGTTCTAGCTGTTCCCTGCGGCACAACCCATTTCATGTTGAGGAATTAGGCATAAGAGAAACCTAACAGGGTTGCTAGCTTGTTCACCCTGCAGTCCTGGAACTAAGTGCATCTCTGCTATAAAATTTAGTAAAAAAAAACAAAAAAAAAAACTTTTGTCTACTTTGACTGGCAGCAAAGGACCCATTAGATTGAGTGGGGTACATACACACAGAGAAATTGCTCTTTTTCACTCACTCGCACTCACACATATGCATAATAAAGGCAAAGGACCCCTGGATGATTACCGTATTTTTCACACCATAAGACGCACCTGACCATAAGACGCACCTAGTTTTTAGAGCAGGGAAACAAGAAGAAAAAAATTCTGACTCAAATGTTGTACTAAACTATTTAAAACAGAAAAGCGGGTGGCTCCTGTCCACTTTGCTGCTTTTAAGCGAGCCACGGTATATAATGAAGAGAATGGGAAAAGGATAGACATTCCATTACAATGTAGCTCTTTTCATTATCACTGGGAAGTCAGTATTGGCAGCGGTCACATAAACTAAAATTTGAGCATTTTGCTGTTATCAATCAAGAATGGTAATAGTCAGGGAGAGAAAGCAGGGCTGTGCAAATGAGAAGTGCTTGGAGTATAAAGGAACAGCAAAGAGATCAAATGATTGCGCTCCAGTTCCTAAATCTGTGAAGTTTTCTCAAAACAGGCATGGTTGTTTTGAAAGGAAGATTCAAAATGGAGTGACTGAGCAAAGAACAGAGGAGGAAAAAGGGCAGATAAATAGCTTCCATTCAATACCAAGAGAACACAATGTTTTTGGTTTGGTATAGGTGGACTGTACTTGTAAGAATGTGTATAATGAATGATAGATTTGGAGTGGAATATCAGTGCCTCTTTTCAGCAATAAAGATTAGCTGCTAGGAACATGGTCCACACACACACAGGATGTCCGGTTATAGCTGTGCAGTTTAAACTGTTACTGAGCCAGATGCCTGCTCGGTTTTAGCTGAGCTCACCATTACTGGTTTGTGGAGATTCTTTGCATGTATTTATGACTATTTCCGCAAAACTGCTACTTGAAGAAATCCCCAAACTTAATATTTTTAAACTTCAAATGGAGCTCAGAATCTAGTTAGGCAATCAAGCCTTTGCAGTTGAATTAGGAGGCACTGAGGGACGGCAATTTACTGCTCTCCGCCCCCAAAGAGCAGCCCAGGAGCGCACAGCCTGCGCGCTGCCTCCAAACCTTCCCGGGGCTTCAGGGAAAAGCAGAGGCTGCCGGCAGAGCGGCGTGGCTCCCCACCCCCACCCCCAAAGAGCAGCCTAGGAGTGTGCTGCACTCCGGCGATTTGGCTCCAGGGACCACACATTCGCTCCATAAGACGCACAGACATTTCCCCTTACTTTTTAGGAGGAAAAAAGTGCATCTTACAAAGCGAAAAATACGGTAGGTCCAGTCAAAGGTCACTATGGGGTTGTGGCGCTCATCTCGCTTTCAGGCCAAGGAAGCTGGCGTTTGTCCACAGACAGCTTTCTGGGTCATGTGGCCAGCATGACTAAACCGCTTCTGGCGCAACGGGACACCGTGACGGAAGCCAGAGCGCACGGAAATGCCGTTTACCTTCCCGCCACAGCGGTACCTATTTATCTACTTGCACTGGTGTGCTTCCGAACTGCTAGGTTGGCAGGAGCTGGGACAGAGCAATGGGAGCTCACCCCTGTCGCGGGGATTTGAACCACCAGCCTTCTGATCTCTATGCTAAGCACAGAATGCGCTTGCGCACACACACAAAAATGTGGTACCCAGAGAAAAATCAATGGGTACCTTTTACACAAAAGGTGATGGGTGCAGAGAAACCCTGACCTTTCCACCCCGTTTTCTTCCCAGAAATCCGCAGGCGGGGTTCAAAAGACCCTCTCGTCAAAGCCATTTTGCTGTTGGATGAGCCGGTGGAGGCCAAAGGAGACCCCCCTGCTGCTGCTGTTGCTGCTGCTGCTACAAGTACAACTATTAAGCGCCAAGGGGCCAAACCGCCACAACTCTATGACACCCCCTACGAACCAGCGGAAGCTGGGCCCAAGCCAGAGGCCCGACTCCCAGAGAATGACGAGCGGCCGCCAGCTGAGTACGAACAGCCCTGGGAGTGGAAGAAAGATCAAATCGTGAAAGCTCTCTCAGGTAAGAGACAGTGTGCGCATGCGGAGATTAGGGTTGGGAGTGGGGTGTGTTGTCTCAGGTTTATTTGCCTGGTCACCTATGGTGAGCTCAGAAATTTGTCCAGGCGACCAGGCAGAGAAGTTTAACCAGAAGCTGTTCTTCTTCCGTTCTGTTTAAGACTCAAATAACTCACGTAAGGGGACGCGGGTGGCGCTGTGGGTTAAACCACAGAGCCTAGGACTTGCTGATCAGAAGTTGGCGGTTTGAATCCCCGCAACGGGGTGAGCTCCGGTTGCTCGGTCCCTGCTCTTGCCAACCTAGCAGTTCGAAAGCACGTCAGAGTGCAAGTAGATAAATAGGTACCTCTCCGGTGGGAAGGTAAGTGGCGTTTCTGTGCTCTGCTCTGGTTCGCCAGAAGCGGCTTAGTCATGCTGGCCACATGACCTGGAAGCTGTACGCTGGCTCCCTCGGCCAATAAAGCGAGATGAGCGCCACAACCCCAGAGTCAGTCACGAATGGACCAAATGGTCAGGGGCCCCTTTACCTTTACCTAACTCACGTAAATCTATGTGTAGATGAATAAATTCCATAAGCCTACTCCAGAGGGCTGACTTTGGCACCCACCCATCAGTCACCAGCCAATAATTATGACACCAGATGATCCACAGATCGACTACAGATGCAATTAATAATAACTTGCAAGTCGCTGGCAGTGCTGGACTCCCATTGGTGGATGTGTGGCGCGTCCGTGAAGAATCATAGAATCATAGAATCATAGAGTTGGAAGAGACCACAAGGGCCATCGACTCCAACCCCCTGCCAAGCAGGAAACACCATCAGAGCACTCCTGACATATGGTTGTCAAGCCTCTGCTTAAAGACCTCCAAAGAAGGAGAATCCACCACACTCCTTGGCAGCAAATTCCACTGTCAAACAGCTCTTACTGTCAGGAAGTTCTTCCTAATGTTTAGGTGGAATCTTCTTTCCTGCAGTTTGGATCCATTGCTCCGTGTCCGCTTCTCTAGAGCAGCAGAAAACAACCTTTCTCCCTCCTCTATGTGACATCCTTTTATATATTTGAACATGGCTATCATATCACTCCTTAGCCTCCTCTTCTCCAGGCTAAACATGCCCAGCTCCCTTAGCCGTTCCTCATAAGGCATCGTTTCCAGGCCTTTGACCATTTTGGTTGCCCTCCTCTGGACACGTTCCAGTTTGTCAGTGTCCTTCTTGAACTGTGGTGCCCAGAACTGGACACAGTACTCCAGGTGAGGTCTGACCAGAGCAGAATACAGTGGCACTATTACTTCCCTTGATCTAGATGCTATACTCCTATTGATGCAGCCCAGAATTGCATTGGCTTTTTTAGCTGCCGCGTCACACTGTTGGCTCATGTCAAGTTTGTGGTCAACCAAGACTCCTAGATCCTTTTCACATGTAGTGAAAAGACTCTTCCCCTTTCCTTCCAGTGCAGTTTGACGGGCCAGAGAGGCCCCCAGCGTCCAAGGATGATGCTCCAGCACAGCCGCGGCAACAGCAGCATCGCCGCCAGCGGAGCTGGCCCTCTAAGATGGTGAAGCCCATGGCAGTGGCAGAGCCAGACTCAGAGGGGGACTATGTGGATCCTTCTCTTGCCTTGGAGAAACAGCCGTAAGTATCCAGCAGCCAAAAGATAGCCTCAGCACCATAGCTGTGTATATTCTCTACCTCTGCAGGCCTCTTAGAATCTGATAGTCTGGGATGTAGTTCAACATCCCCCAGCATTCATTTAAAAAAAAAACAAAAACCAGAAGAAAGCAAGTTGCTAGTTCTCATTAAGTGGCACACGATTCCTTGTGAATTTCACCAAGTCTGTCTGTCTGTGGATATTTTCCTTGCCTTCCCTTCCACCCTCCCAGCAAATGCGTTCCAAGTTCTTCCCAACTGAGGAAACAGAATAAATTCAGGAATTATGCACTGAACAGGCATGCTTTATTTTAAAAGTCCTGCTTTTATTGCGCAGAATACACTTGGTGTGGTCTTAGCCTCCCCTGCTTTTACCAGCCTTTTAAAACGTTGAGATATGGGGGGGGGGTCTCCTATGCGTGGTGTACACAGCCCCTCCTTGGAATGCATCACCTAAATTCAGAGTCCTGAAAATCTCCCTTGTTTATTTGAAAAAACCAAAACAAAAGTAAGTTTCTGTCCCCCAGAGTAGAACCAGGAGGTACATTGACAGAGTTCGCTGGTGGTTATGGAGCATGTATAAGATCTGGAGCAAAGCTTGCCCATTTATCATAGGATCTGAACAGCTCAGCTAGTAAGCAGCTGAGTGCTATGCTGTTCCTCACTGTGGACTAGAGGCTTGCTCTGATCTCATGGGACCATTTGTACTCGAAGCTGGAAGCAGTATTCCATTTCCTGGCCATGTGCTGAAGGTTCTCCACCCCTGATTTAGGCAGAATCCATCTGGAACGCTGCAAGTTGAAAGATTCCTGTCTTGACCAGAGAGCTGGACTAGATGACTAGGGTCTTTTTCCAACTCTTAAGAATCTCTAGTTAATCCGTGTGAGCCCCTACCTGCAGTGTGAAAAGGATGCAACTCAATGGGGTGAGGGAAGACACACAGTCAGTGCTTTAACTCTACTGTTTTGGGGGTATTATTATTTTTTAAACCCAGCCTGCAATAAAAGCCACCTTAGTGTTTTATAAACCGATGGACCCCAGGCAGAGAGCAAAATGAATTGGGGAGGGTTTTGTTCTTCCTTTTTTCTCCAAACACGGAGGCGCAGGTCCATCTCATGAATAGGCTGATTGGCAGGCAGCTTTCAAGGACGGAGAAGGGGAAAGCTTTTCATGAGAAAGCATAATGAACCTGCGAAGTTAATTGCCATGGGATGTTGCTATGGCGACTTAGGATAAGTAGTGCTTTAAAAAGAGCAAGGTTGGGGGGGGGCAGTTTTGGAAAAATCCATGATAGAAAGGGTTATTGACGGCTTTCCACTGAAAGCGAAGCCTCCATGTTTAAAAGCAGTATACCTGGGGCACCCTGGAACGCAGTCCCAACATTGCCTGATCACTTATGGCGAGTTAAGAAATTTGTCCAGGCGACAAGGCAGAGAAGTTTCATAAGAAGCATGTTCCTCTTCCCCTTCTTGTTTATTTTAAGACCCAAAAAACTAATGCAAATATATGTGTGGATCAGGCATCCCCAAACTTGGCCCTCCAGCTGTTTTGGGACTACAATTCCCATCATTCCTGACCACTGGTCCTGTTAGCTAGGGATGATGGGAATTGTAGTCCCAAAACAGCTGGCAGGCTGAGTTTGGGGATGCCTGGTGTGGATGAATAACTTCCATAAACTTATGGACATTCCAGCACCAGGCATTATTCTGGTGAGCACTGACTGTTTTCAAGCACCTGAATGGGGAGCCCGGTGCCCACTGGGTGCCCTTGAACTAGAACTCCCATCATCCCTGGCCATTGGGCCATGCTGGCTGGGGCTGATGGGAGATGAGAATGCAAAACAGCATCAGGTCAACGGCCCACCTGGGCCAGCAGCAGGGCTTGAGCCAGCGGCGAGGAGATCCTCTTTGGGCTCTGGAAAGGGTCTCCTTGTGAGTAGGAGATGCAGCTTGGCTTTGCTCAGGCTGCTGAGAGGCACTGGGGTGAGTTATTGCAGTTTTCAGAAGTAGGGGGCCCATGGCTTGGCTTTTGAAAAACGGGGTCTGTAGTACTTTGCTAACTGGGAACCACTGCTCTGTGGTAAGCAAAGCCCTGCTGGATCAGGCCAGAGGCCTGTCCAGTTCGGCATCCTGATCTTTCATGAGCAGATCATAGATTCATAGAATTGGAAGGGACCACGAGAAACACCTGGTACATCTTGGTTCCTGAACGGCTTGACTCCCGAACAAATCGGCTCCCGAACATTGCAAACCTGGAAGTAAGTGTCCTGGCTTGCGAACGCTTTTTGGAAGCCAATGTCAGCATTGTTTGGGGGGGGCAATCAGCCAATCAGAAGCCGTGCCTTGGTTTGCGAACGTTTTGGAAGTCAAACAAACTTCCGGAACAGATTACGTTTGAGAACCAAGGTACGACTGTACCATTTTCAGTCTCTCCGACAGTTGGCATGTCCAGAACGGATTGAGTTTGGGAACCAACCTCCTGCAATGCAGGAATCTTTCGCCCAGTGTGAGACTCGAACCCACAGCCCTGCGATTAGGAGTCACCTGCTCTACCAACTGTGCTGACAATAGCCCACCAGGTGCCCACGAGCTCTCAGTCTCTCCCCTCCTGAGATTTCCATCAACTGGTATTCAGAAGCATCCCTGAAGCTGACCCTCTCCTTTCCCCGCAGCTGGTTTCACGGCGCCATCACTCGAACCGAGGCGGAGAGCCGGCTGCAGCCGTGCCGGGAAGCCGGCTACCTGGTCCGCACCAGCGAGACAGCGACCAGCAAGTACTCCATCGCCCTCAAGTGAGTGCCCGTTCTCCAAGGCAGGAGGGCTGGATTGGGGGCAAAGTGGACTCTGATCTGAAGTAGACTCACTCCCAAATCTCCCATGCCAAGCCACTGGGTCAGTGTTGTCGGCCCAGGCTAGCAGCATTCCTCTCTGCCTCCTTGGGGGGTGCCAGGAATCGAACCTGGGACCTTCTGCGTGCAAGGCAGATGCTCTACCACTGAGCTATAGCCCTACCCTTGAATATAATAAGGTTCTAGTCCTCATGCTTCTGAACAAAGGGTTAGTTTAAAGAGGGACTTAGGAACCGGCCTCATCCCTTTGGTCTAGCTGGCTCAGTGTTGTCTACACTGACTGGCAGTAGCTCTGCAGGGTTTAAAAATGGAGGGGCATTCCCAGCCCTCCCTGGAGACGACGGGGATCTAACCTGTGACCTTCTGCATGCAGGGCAGGCGTCCTGAACCACTGATCGATGGCTGCCTCTAGTTAACACACCACCATCTGTCCAAATAGCCACAGCCACGCTCCCTTGCATTTTGCAAGAAAATTGAGAGAGGGGAACCTGAGCTGGGAGCGGGGGCTGCAGGACCAAGGAGGAAAAGGAGATCCATTCAACCACCCCTGCCTCGTTCTCTACCCTACCCACCCAGATTCCCGGAATCCTTTCGCCTTTCTGACCTTGTTTTGTAGCTCTGCCGCCTCCCTTTCCAGCACTGGCTCCTCAACAGAGGATCGCTGGCCGGGTGCGGCCCACACTTCCTTCCACAGGATGCTCAGCCCCTGGATTGGAAACAATCGCAGCTGGGAAGGGAGGGGGATTTGAAAAGAGAGGGCGAGGGGAAAGTGTTGGGTTGTGGCAGGGGAGGGCTAAGGCATCGAGAAGCAGGCCAGGGACCTAGAAGGGACCCCCTGGCACCGGGTCTCATGGGGGTCCTGAGCCCCTTTGCATTTCCTGACTCCGTTCCATAAAAAGAAAAGGCCTTCCCCCCCTTTTTTATACTTTGCTGAATGCTGAGATGGAACCCTGCCATCCTGCTGGACCCTAATTCCCATCATCCCTGACCTCTGGCCACGTTGGCTGGGAGCTGATGGGAGCTGGAGTCCAAGAGCCACTCTGAGCCCGGCTTTGGCTGGGGAGGGCGGGATATAAATAAATAAATAAAAATTTATTATTATTATTATAAGAACGTTGATGAACTACAACTCCCTTCATCCCAGTGATTCTGTGTTCTGGATCTGGGCCTCACCTGCAGCCACTTTTTTATTGGCTTGGTTTGTTCCTTCAGAAGAAAAGTGGTCCATATCGGCACACATCAGAATTTATTTATTTATATATTTTTTAAACCCTTTTATTGTAAGAAGTCAATAATATTCCCAAACGACCTACACAACCATCCACAGGAGGCAGGATGATGTCAAATCCCAGGTATAGGAGAGGAATACACACACACCCCCCCCCATATTTATTCGAATGTAATGTGCACCTTTTTTTGGCCAAATTACATTGCGAATATTCAGGTGCGCATTAGATTCGATTGCAAGCTTGAAAAGCACCGCTGACGTAGCAAATACTTTTTTGGGGTCTCAAGGTTTTAAAAACTGAGGTGCACATTAGATTCGTTGATGCATTGTGTAAATACGGTATATATATCCCGCCTTTTCCATTGGTGGGACTCAACTTACATACACAGTCGCACCTTGGTTCTCAAACGCCTTGGTACTCATACGTTTTGGCTCCCAAACGCCAAAAATCCGGAAGTAAGTGTTCCGGTTTACAAATGTTTTTCGGAAGCCAAACGTCTGATGCGACATCTGCTTGAGTGCAGGAAGCTCCTGCAGCCAATCGGAAGCCGCGCCTTGGTTTTCGAACATTTCAGAAGTCGAACGGACTTCGGGAACAGATTACATTCGAGAACCAAGGTACGGCTGTATCATTTTCAGTCCCTCTGACAGTCAGCACGTTTCCTTTTTAAAGCGTGAATACAGTGGTATCTCTGCATGCGAACAGGATCCGTTCTGGGGCCCCGTTCACATCCAGAGCAGAATGCAACCTGCATCTGCGCATGTGCGGGTCGCAATTTGCCGCTTCTGCGCGTGCACGTGATGTCATTTTGAGCGTCTGCGCATGTGCGAGCGGCAAAACCCAGAAGTAACAGGTTCCGTTACTTCCGGGTCACCGTGGAGTGCAACCTGAAAACGCTCAACCTGAAGCAACTTTAACCCGAGGTATGACTGTAATAGGACGTGGGTGGTGCTGTGGGTTATACCACAGAGCCTAGGACTTGCCAATCAGAAGGTCGGCGGTTCGAATCCCCGCGACGGGGTGAGCTCCCGTTGCTCAGTCCCTGCTCCTGCCAACCTAGCAGTTCAAAAGCACCTCAGAGTTCAAGTAGATAAATAGGTACCACTCTGGCAGGAAGGTAAACGGCGTTTCCGTGCGCTGCTCTGGTTCGCCAGAAGCGGCTTGGTCATGCTGGCCACATGACCCGGAAGCTGTATGCCGGCTCCCTCGGCCAATAAAGCAAGATGAGCGCCGCAACCCCAGAGTCGTCCGCGACTCGACCTAATGGTCAGGGGTCCCTTTACCTTTACTTTATGACTGTAATGCGAATATATCAATTGGGCTGGGAGTTTCAACTTGGAGGGGCACTAAACCACAGGTGCCTTTGCACCCAGCAGGAAGGACTGAGAGGGGAGCGGGGAATGCAAGCATCCCGTTCACACACACCCAATTTTGTCCCCCTCCACACCCAGGACCAGCCAAGGATGCGTCCACATCATCGTGGCCCAGACCAAGGATCACAAGTACACGCTCGACCAGTCCAGCGGCCTCTTTGACAGCGTCCCTGAGGTGGTGTGCTATTACTCCAGCGAGAAGCTGCCTTTCAAAGTGGCTGAGCACATGATGCTGCGCTACCCAGTCGCTACACCGAGCAAGACCCACTAGCGTCCCCCCTGACCCCCCCATCCCCATGTACACACACCTGGAATCAGAACTGGGATCTGACTGGAGAAACGCTGGACTGGGGAAGGTATACCTTTACGCTCGTGAAACAGCCATGGATCAGCAGCGGATCTTCCCCGCATTCTACCCCTCTCTGCTCATGGACTCCCTCCCCCCCCCACTTCCCTCCCCCCAAGATCTCTGGGATCAGGATCCTCTGTTTCTCGTGGATCGGCCCTCCCTCCTTTCCTTCTGCACTGTAATTTATGTATAAATAAATTCATTCTGGCACAGGGCTGGGGGAAACAGTGGCCTTCCTGATGTGGTTAGACTCCCAGCCGGTGTGGCTGATAGGGCCTGGAGGAACCATAGAGTTGGAAGGGATCCTGACGATCACTTGGTTCACCTTCCTGCGATGCAGGATTATGCAGCTGTCCCGTACTGGAATCAAACCCACAACCTTGGCGTTATCAGCCCCACGCTCTTAACCAGCCGAGCTATCCAGGAGGATGGGAGTTGAAGTCCAGTAGTTCCCCACTGGTATCCCACCCCTAATCTAGTGTGATTGATCTGCTGTGCAGATGAAAGGGTGTGGCGGCAGCAGTGCTGACCCCCAGGGGCCCCCATTAAGTTCTATTGGATGTTATAAGGATCTGAGATTCTGTGGGGAGGGGAGAGAATCTTCTCATCTCAGATTCTGTGGTCGACAGGGGCAGGAGGAAGCTTAGGACCCCTGCGCCCCCCCCAATATTATCCACAGTGATCCTCTTTTGCTTTCTCCCATATGAATGAATGGTTACCGTTCATTTCCACAGAGGGAAGACACACAGCCATATGGGAGGAATTTAGTGCATCGTAATCTAGACCGGTGGGACGTGGGTGGTGCTGTGGGTTATACCACAGAGCCTAGGACTTGCCAATCAGAAGGTCGGTGGTTCGAAACCCCCCCAACGGGGTGAGCTCCCATTGCTCAGTCCCTGCTCCTGCCAACCTAGCAGTTCAAAAGCACCTCAAAGTGCAAGTAGATAAATAGGTACCGCTCTGGCAGGAAGGTAAACGGCATTTCCGTGCGCTGCTCTGGTTCGCCAGAAGCGGCTTAGTCATGCTGGCCACATGACCCGGAAGCTGTACGCCGGCTCCCTCGGCCAATAAAGCGAGATGAGCGCCACAACCCCAGAGTCGTCCACAACTGGACCTAATTGTCAGGGGTCCCTTTACCTTTAATCTAGACCGGTGCCATCCTCCAAGAAGGGGATGCTGGGCTAAGATGGGCAACTGGTCTGATCCTGCTTTTAAGTTCTTAGGGCCTGGGGTCATGTGCCCCTTCCTCAGTGTTTTATGGATCTGATTACCAAATATCAACACAGCCCATAGGGTTGTTGTGAGGGGGAAACAGGGAGGGGGAAACATTTGTATGTGGCCACCTTGAGCTCCTTGAAGAAAAGATGGGCTAGAAATCTAATAAACAAACAAACTAATTCTAGTTTGTTCCCATCTTCCTCCTCCCTGCTGAGTTCTGAGGGCAGAACGAAGCTCATGGCACAGGGTCTGTTTTTTTGCCCTTGTGAGTGAAACCTCTGGGGGTTTGTTGGCCGTGCTTGTGGCTTTCAAGACGGCAGATCGGCTACTCGCAACCCCCCATGAGGGTGACGACCGTCTGGAAATCTCGCCTGGGGGACACTTTCGCCTTGACCGCAGTGTCTGGTTCCACTTCCTAAGTTGGGCCTATGCCAGTAAATAGGTGCCACACTTGACATCTCCCAGGGGATGGGAAGGGAATCCCCTCACAACCATCAGCTCAGATCCTTCCCTGAGCGCCATTTGCTGGAAAGGAAGGGTACGGATTTAACAAAGTGAGGAGGCACTGCCAAGCTAAGCTTTCCAGGGACTGCCACCAGAATGTGCTTTTCTCAGGGTCCCCACTTAAACCTGGAACCAACACATCATTGGGGTGGTGCTGTGGTCTAAATCACTGAGCCTCTTGGGCTTGCCGATCAGAAGGTCGGCGGTTCGAATCCCCGCAACGGGGTGAGTTCCCATTGCTCTGTCCCAGCTCCTGCCAACCTAGCAGTTTGAAAGCACACCAGAGCAAGTAGATAAATAGGTACCGCTGCAGTGGGAAGGTAAACGGCATTCCTGTGTGCTCTGGTTTCCGTCACGGTGTCCCGTTGCGCCAGAAGTGTTTTAGTCATGCTGGCCACATGACCCGGAAAACGAGATGAGCGCTGCAACCCCATAGTCACCTTTGGCTGGACGTAACAGTTCCAGGGGTCCTTTACCTTTACCTTTTACATCAGCAGTGGTTGGCGGCCATTAGACACTGGTAGGGTGGAAGGCAGGGAGACTGGCACTAGGGGGCGCCAGAGGCAATGAGAGGCAGAGCAGACCGATTAGCTGTACTCCTTGCTGAGTTCTACAAGGGCACCACCAAGAGGAAGGAAGAGGAATCTTGACAGTCAACACCCCCCCGGCCTGGTTGTTGTAAATAAGAAGCCACCTGCTGCACCTATTTGTTGTTGTTGTTTAGTCGTTTAGTTGTGTCCGACTCTTCATGACCCCATGGACCAGAGTACGCCAGGCACTCCTGTCTTCCACTGCCTCCCGCAGTTTGATCAAACTCATGCTGGTAGCTTCGAGAACACTATCCAACCATCTCGTCCTCTGTCCTCCCCTTCTCCTTGTGCCCTCCATCTTTCCCAACATCAGGGTCTTTTCCAGGGAGTCTTCTCTTCTCCTGAGGTGGCCAAAGTCTTGGAGCCTCAGCTTCAGGATCTGTCCTTCCAGTGAGCACTCAGGGCTGATTTCCTTCAGAATGGAGAGGTTTGATCTTCTTGCAGTCCATGGGACTCTCAAGAGTCTCCTCCAGCACCAGAATTCAAAAACTGCTCCTATACACACACTCAAAGCTATGCTATCATGATTGTTAAGGTTACCAGACGTCCCCGTTTCCCGGGGACAGTCCCCGGATTTACAAATCAGTCCCCATTCAAAATCCATTGAAGTTGAAAAGTGTCCCTGGATTCATTGAAAAAAATCTGGTAACCTTATGTTAAGTAGAACCTGCATGGACAGGGGCATCAGACCTCTTGAGTAACATTCGGGGGAAGCAACAGGCACGAGATGGCTGCGCCTCTTAGCCACTGCTTGTGGGCTTCATTCACTGTGGGAAATAGGATTCTGGGACTAGATGGCCCTTTGGTTAGGCCCACCTCAGCTTCCCTTGTGCTAATAGTCATGATAGGAATGGAACCTGCATCTCCAGGAGCAGTCTACCTCTGGTCTGATCCAGCAAGGCTCCTCTGCTGTTCATACACCTACCTATTTTATATTTTGCTCATCATCAATCTTTATTACGGTCCAGAGACCCAACAAATCGTTACAAAGCAATGCACAATTCAGACAGCCTACCTCCAGGTTAAACAAGCATTTTGTTCAGACTTAAAGATAGGGATCGTTGGTTCTTGCAACCACCGATAAAAACTTCACCACTGCTAATGTTCTAGTGTTTGCCCGGTTTTCCAATAGGAACCTGACATAGTGAGCCTCTGATTTTCCCGGGAAATATACCAGCAACGGTAATATCGGTTCAGCCCTGGCTTGCTCATATTTCGCACAGTGCAGCAAAATATGTTTTATAGAATTGATGTCTTGAGCACACAAGCAAAGTCTGTCCTTATTTTGCTTATATATATATATATGTTGATGAAAAACACATAATTCAAGAACATATCAGAAATAGCAAAAAAGATACAGTTAAATTAAAATTAAACGTACCAAAATAAGGTGCACATTTGGGTTGCTGCATTCACATCAGTATTTGTCATTGAGAATAGCTTTAATTACAGGTAGGTAGCCGAGTTGGTCTGCCGTAGTCGAAACAAAATTTAAAGATTCCTTCCAGTAGCACCTTAGAGACCAACTAAGTTTGTTATTGGTAGCTGAAGAAGTGTGCATGCACACGAAAGCTCATACCAATAACAAACTTAGTTGGTCTCTAAGGTACTACTGGAAGGAATTTTTTATTTATTTTGATAATCTTCCAAACTGGAAAACTTCACTCCTAGTGCCTTGAAACTGGGGCAACGCTGCCGCCGCATGGCTCAACTGTGTATTGCAGTTCAGAGGCTGAAATGGGAGCCCCCTCCGCCCATCCCACAATTTGGCTTTTAGAAAAGCCTCCGTAGAAGCCTTCCCCCAGCCAATCTTCATTGCCGAGCAGGAGTAGAAAGGAGGGACAAGAAGGAGGTGTCGCCAAGTAGAGAGGAATCAGGTCTGCGTCTGACTTGCAGGATAGTCGTTCTCCACCCTGAGTTAATTACAGATTTCTGAAAATCAAGGATGGGATTCGGCAAGCTACGTTGTGACACATCCCATGGAATTGTTTGCGTGTGTTTTCAGGGATGGAGAAAGAGCGGGTCCTACTTTGTCAGTTGCCCTTTAAAAAAAGATAGAATGCTCTTTACTGTGGAGGTTCTGCTCCTAACCATTTTGCCCTGTGGCAGAACAGTTTTTGAGCACCCCTGCCACGCCATTTCCAGAGCAATTCAGCAACACGGCATGCATTGCCGGGGGTTCAAGAACTGGAGTCCCCAAAGCACCCTTTGGGTGTTGGCAGAGCTAAGCATGCAGCTCTTTGCATCTTGGCCTGATATACACAGCCTGACATTCCTGTGTCAATTTATCAGTTCAGTTTGCATGCATGCTTCTGTGGAGAAGCTCGTGAATTCAGCAGGGAGACAATCCATTTCTGGGTAAGGAGATCTCCCGGGAGCTGGCCTGGCCAAGACCTCTCCCTGCTCAGGACTCTGCAGGCAGCCACAGCCTGTTCATTAAGACTGGTAGGACAGTTGCTGTAAACAAAAATCTGCCCTTTTTCCCCTTATGGGGTATCCAAGAGCCCATACAGAGCCCTTACGTGGGTTCCCTATTGGTAGGAGAAAATAACAGAGGCCAACCAGAGAATATTGAGAAGCAAAGCAGCAAGTAAGCCTGATCTTTATTGATCTGTTGCAACAGGGTCCTCACTCACCACACGCAGGAGGGAGGAGAAACCAAGAAAGATGGCGTGCAAGGCCTTATATAGACATTTTAAATTCCCTGCCCTGGAGCTCAAGGCCACCCCTCCATACACCATACATACATCACAGAAGGGGTGTAACCTAAGACCACCCCCCAGATACATCATACCTACATCACAGAAAAGGCGGTCTACAGCAGAAATCTGAGTGACTTGTTTATCTCGTCTGCCAGGTTACCTGTTTGATGGTCACTTGACTGGATTGCCTGGGGAGCCTGGCTAGTCTTTTGTAATGATAAATACTTAGTTCCTGAGCCAGGTCACAGGCTCACACCCTATTCATATCTTAAATGTGCCCTTAAGAAGGATTTGTGAAGGGAAAAGACAATGGGGAGGTTTCCCACTTTGACCTTGCAGAGAAACAATTGAGGTCAATTTGTTCAGGACATTTTTTCTGTGGGGTTTTCAGACATGTGGTTTATATATTTATGTACGTGTTTGCTTGGTACATTTAGGAACATTTATTACATATCTAAGACCTTAAAATTCTTATCACACAGTCAAGGCTCTCCAATATTTATAAAAATATTGTGAGCAATTGCTGGAGGTGTGGGGAAAGCAAGGGAGACATGTACCACATGTGGTGGACGTGTAGAAAAATAAGAGAATTTTGGGGCCTGGTATCCCAGTAGTGATGTATGGAAGTGAGAGCTGGACCATAAAGAAGGCTGATCGCCAAAGAATTGATGCTTTTGAATTCTGGTACTGGAGGAGACTCTTGAGAGGCCCATGGACTGCAAGAAGATCAAACCTCTCCATTCTGACGGAAATCAGCCCTGAGTGCTCACGGGAAGGACAGATCCTGAAGCTGAGGCTCCAAGACTTTGGCCACCTCATGAGAAGAGAAGACTCCCTGGAAAAGACCCTGATGTTGGGAAGGATGGAGGGCACAAGGAGAAGGGGACGACAGAGGACGAGATGGTTGGATACTGTTCTTGAAGCTACGAACATGAGTTTGACCAAACTGCGGAAGGCAGTGGAAGACAGGAGTGCCTGGCCTGCTCTGGTCCAGGGGGTCATGAAGAGTCGGACACGACTAAACGACTAAACAACAATACGTAGAGTAGGGAAAAAAATCTTTGAAATAACATTTTTTAAAAAAAACCAGAAGCGTTTCTGCTAAGTATTGTTGGTAAAGATATCCTGAAAAACTTAAGAGAAATATTTTTATACACCACGATGGCGGCGGCCCAAACACTAGTAGCAAAAAATTGGAAAGGGGAAAATGTTCCAACTTGAATGGGGTGGCAGAATAAGGTACAAAAATATGTGGAAATGGTGCAATGGACCAACGGGTTTAAGGGGTAATTCAAGACAAGAATTTGGGGGGGGGAAATGGGACAAATATAAGAGATATGTGCAAAAATATGCCAGTGGTTTATTGTCTATGGCAACACTTGATTGACCTTGGATAAAGAAACATATGAGAAATAAGATCAACGGTACAAATTGTTGTAAGAATGTATTAGAGAATATATAAAGAATAGGGTAATAATGGTCAGTACATTCACTATCAAAATAAAATTATACAACAGAAATTGACAGGAAGTCCAAAGTCCTTCGGATATTTTTTGTTAATATTTTTTGATAAGAATTTTTGTTAATAATCACATAAAAGGTAATATAAATACAGAAGTTCAAGGTTTATATAACAACAACAACAACAACAACAACAACAACAACAACAACAACAACAACAACAAATTTTATTTATACCCCGCCTTTCCCAGCCAAGACCGGGCTCAGGGTGGCTAACACCAGGTATAAAAACAATTGATTAAAATACAACTTAAAAACAAGATTAAAATACAGTACAACATTAAAATGCAGCCTCATTTCAGTAGAAACTCAAATCAAAAACTTTTTGGGGGATGAAAACGTCAAATCTGCACCAAGGTAAGAATATATAGGTAAGAAAAGATAAAGTATATGTTTTTCTTTTTTGTGTGTATATGATTGAAACTTCAATTTACTTTATGAGATGTATCATATATTTATGTAATGTATTGTAAGACTGAAGACAGAAGTGCCTGGCGTGCTCTGGTCCATGGGGTCACGAAGAGTCGGACACGACTAAACGACTAAACAACAACAACAACAACATTGTAAGACTATTAATAAGGGGGGTGAAAGAGACTGGTAGGGCAGAAGGCAGGGAGCTCAACAGCAGGTGGCGCCAGAGGCAAGGGCAAGTGGAGCACAGCCAATGATGGGCGGAGTCAGCTTAGACTAGCTTTCTTCCCATCCTTTTGATATTGATGCAGAAGAAGCTAGCTGGCGGGGCTTGGACTGGTTGTAATCAAGAAGGCAGGGAGGCAGGTGGCTGAGGCTGGTGGGGCAGTGCCTCCGTTGCCCCAATGTACCAGCCTCCAGGGTTGCCAGTCAAAACAAACAATACTGCTCTGGATGACCAGTGGCCTGACTCATTCTGAGGCAGCTTCCTGTTTACACCAAAAATGGGGAACCTCAGGCCCTGGGGCCAAGTATGTTTGAGGTCTCTCTGTCTTACTCAAGGGATTCTCCACAGGCCACCCCCCCCCACTCCCCAGTTCATACCCTCTATGGCTTCTCTGATTCACTTCCTCCTCATGTTTTTTGCCTGCCTGGAACTTGCCCTTGAATTCTGACCGTGCCTCTTGCTTCTGAAATTAAAAAAA
The DNA here is from genome assembly GCF_027172205.1 of Podarcis raffonei. NCBI lineage: Eukaryota > Metazoa > Chordata > Lepidosauria > Squamata > Lacertidae > Podarcis > Podarcis raffonei. The sequence continues at coordinate 8,636,112 of NC_070617.1, read as the reverse complement.
AATAAGGTCTTATACAGATCCTGAAGCTGAGGCTCCAAGACTTTGGCCACCTCATGAGAAGAGAAGACTCCCTGGAAAAGACCCTGATGTTGGGAAAGATGGAGGGCACAAGGAGAAGGGGACGACAGAGATGGTTGGACAGTGTTCTTGAAGCTACAAACATGAGTTAGACCAAACTGCAGGAGGCAGTGGAAGACAGGAGTGCCTGGCATCCTCTGGTCCAGGGGGTCACGAAGAGTCAGACACGACTAAACGACTAAACAACATATATAATAAACGTTCATAAACGTAACTGTACCAAGCAAACATAAATGTGCTGTACCAAGCAAACATGTATATAAATATATAAACCACATGTCTGAAGCAGCACAGGAAAACAGCCGTGAAGCCATTTTGGCTCCCAAACTGACCAAATGTTTTCTCTGCAAAGTCAAAGGAAAATGGAAAAGCCTCCCCATTTTCTTTTCCTTCACAAATCCTGTTTTAAGGGTATGTCTGTGTATGAATAGGGTGAGCCTGTGACCTGGCTCAGGAACTAAGTATTTATCCTGTAGCTTTGCTTCTCGCAGTGAGGGGACCTCCAGAAGGCCCTTGGCGCTGGACCTCAGTGTCCAGGCAGAACAAGTTCAAGACCCATCAGCATTGCAAGAAAGGGCAGGTTGGCACCAATGTCAACAAAGTCCCACCAGCCTCCACTTGCCTGTGGCTCCTCTTGCTAGCAGGGGAGGCACCCAGTGTCATTTTTTCCTCTGAAATGCAAGGCTGTTTGATGCAAACCAGGATTGAAAAGAGCAGCAGCCTTGAAAGCAGAACACCTGTCTTGGCCCCCTCAGAGAGAGAACAGTATGGAGGTGGACTTCTAGAATGACTAAAGCCTACCTTACTGTCATTGATTCTGCTCCCCATTGATCCAGAGCACATCCCAATGTATTGTTAGCAGAGTAAAAACTTAAAAACATGTTGCAGGATTTCCAATAATAACTTGGAGGCAATTAACTTCATCCAGCAGAGTTTACTGCTGAAGGCAAATGAGCGTAACAGTCACAAATCCATACATCTTCAGGATCGGCACAGTATATAAGAAATCCAGTTGCAGCTATTATAGGAATTCTAAAGTCTCAGATATAGAATAAATGTTGATAATTGCACAATTATCCTTTGTAGAGGGGGTGTCCTTCTTCTCCGGGCTAAAATGCAAACCCTTAAAAGAGATGTTTCTTGGTTTTGCCAGGAGGAGAGGGAACTCTGTTGCAACAGAAAAATAAAGATCTGCCTTGCTTTCCACTGCATCCTGCCTCCATCCATCCATCTCTGACCAGATCATGGACTTAGGGGACTCAGTCACTTGGGGAGTTGGGCAGCAAAAGCCAACCACCCTTATTTTTCTATATCACAGCAGACTTAACTTACAATAAGACTAAAACCTTAACACTAAGCATACTATATACAGAACACCACACCAGAAGGAAAGGGAGACAGAAAGTGAAACCCAGGCTCCTTCTAAATTAAAAAAATTGTCCAGTAGCACCTTAGAGACCAACTAAGTTTGTTCTGGGTATAAGCTTTCGTGTGTATGCACACTTCACGAAAGCTTATACCCAGAACAAACTTGTTGGTCTCTAAGGTGCTACTGGACAATTTTTAAATTTATTTTGACTGCGTCAGACCAACACTGAGGCATCTGATCAAGGCCTGTATTTTAAAATGAGCTTCAAGATATATTTGCAAATGTTTGTATGTTTCATGCCAGGCATAAAGCAGCTGGCTAAGTACTTTGGCAGTTGTTTATCTTTCTGCTCTCCTGAAAAGCCCCCCCCCCCGATTTATAGCAGTACCTCAAAGTTGTAAAAGGGAATTACAGGCTGGGAGCAAAGGTTATATTGATCCTACATATTACAGAATACAATCAAGCTGCAAAAACACTAATTAAGAGTTGGTAAATAGTAAGATTTATTGTTTAACAGAAAATAATACCATGCGCCTCCTATCAGACTCGAGCCATATTTTCCTAAGGTTAAAGGGCAAGAGTTAATGGGAAAAGCAGCTGGCTTGAAAGGGGGGTGTAAATTGAAGAGGCTGCTTTTGAAGCTGTTTTTACTGAGTTCCTTTTCTTCTAAAAAGCTATCTATGTTATGTATGAAATTTATTGGCTTAATGTAATTATGCAAAGGATTTAGGAAATAAGAAATGTTAGATTCTTATTTCATTGATGGTGTGTGAGAATGTGAACCCAAGATCTCTGTTTAGATAGAATTTAAAACCATGAGCCATCTGTTTTAGCCATTTGTTTTGGAGTGCAGGGGCAACAGGGCAAAAGGTGATCTGGTAATTAAGGTGCCTTGTTGAGGCAAATGTAAGATATATGGCTACTTGTCTGCCATTTATGGATGGAAGGAAATACAGCTCTTTGTCTCCCATAAAAGGTAATAGGAAGTGGGTGTATCTTTTATGATTGGTTCTAGCAAACAGCCAATAGGAATTTCAACCAGGCTGATTGGACAGAGGCAGCCAAAGGAGGAGCAAGGGGGCTGGGCTGAGGGAATATAAGTGCTGGCCATCAGGGCTGGAGTGGGCAGAGCTTTGGTAACCATATACCACTGTGTCTCTCATTTATTTGTCTGACAAATAAATTATTACCTTAATTTCTCTATTGCTGCGTTGAATATTTCATTCCAGCTAAGTGTTAACCACAATCAGGGTGCTACAACACGGCTACCTACCTGAATCTAGAATCAGGCTCCTTCTGGCCTCATTATTATAGCCAGAATAACCTTCAGTGAAAAGAGTTAACAGAACCAGTTTAAACCAGTGGCTCAGCTTCTCTGAAGGAATAACCCAAATATCAGGAGCGTCCTGCCTGCTTCTGGGCAGAACAGAAGTTTGCTGGTTAGCTAGAAACTTGCACCAGCTAGAATAGGAAAGATATCTACACTTTAAATCAATACTTTCTGTGCCAGAAAATGCAAAACTGACACAAAGGTAATATTTACGAACATGTGGTCCCCGGAAAGTTGCCCAGAAGGGAAAGTGGCCCTCGATCCCAAAAAGCTTTCCTACTTCTGCACTGAGGGATAAACTTGCTCATTCCTTTCAGCCGAAGAAAGCAAAAGGACACTGGGGAATGATGGATAAGGCCCCTTGTTTTAAAACCAAATCCCATTTCATTTCATTTGATTAATAGTCCAAGCAACTCAAAATCACATTCTGGGCATCCTGCCATGCTTCCCTTAGGCCCTCTCAAGGCAAGCTTTCAGCCGCGTCACAATTTTCTCTTGCCTTTTGTTGTTGTTGTTTAGTCGTGTCCGACTCTTCGTGACCCCATGGACCAGAGCACGCCAGGCACTCCTGTCTTCCACTGCCTCCCGCAGTTTGGTCAAACTCATGCTGGTAGCTTCGAGAACACTGTCCCACCATCTCTTTTTTTTTTTTTATTAAATATTTATTGGTATTTTCAAGAAACACACAACAAACAAAAACAAAAAAAAATAAACAAAGTAAAAACAACACAAAAATACATAATATTCAAAACTAAACAGAAAAATAGAAAAAACACAAAGTTTCTGATACTTATTTTCCTCAACCTTATTTCTCAGACCTCCTCACACCTCCCCTTCTTGTATTCCAATTTAAATTGTCAATTCAGCAAGTCCTTAACTTATTTCTTCACCTTAACTTAAACATTTATTCTAACATATTATTATTTTACCTTACTTCTTTTTTCCATTTCCTCAATTTATTTTTAACAGCCTTATTTTCAATTAATTTAAAAAAGAAAAAACCAATTTCACCTTATTAAAATTACACATCAATACTTATACCTCATTGATTATTCTTAAACCTTTTTCCTAAAGTCGACCACAGTTTCCCTTCCACGGTTTACCCAATTTCCTTACCACTAACAAAATATAAAACAAACAAAACAAAGCAAATTATCCTTATGTACCCTTTGGATTCCCAACCTCCACCCACCCTTTTCCCGGTTCCAGTCCCCAACCCGTATCCATCATTCTTTATGTTATTTATTTAGCCTGGAGATCTCACGTCCGAGGCCCTTATATCTCTCTCAGTTCCTTTCTGCCGGTCTCTTTGATAGTCCTTGATGTTAAGCCCCAAGTCTCGGAGGGGCTCCGGCCCAACAGAATCCATGTTGCTTCTAGCCAGTCCTCCGTACTTAAAAGCAAAGCCTATGGGGTACTCCAACTCTTGTTTCAAATTTCTTTCAAATCCAAATGTCCCCACAGCTCCAGCTTTCACCTTCAACAAATTTGTAATCCTCAGGTCTTCAGATCTCCTCCAAAGGGGATCTCTCCATTTTCCAGACTCCCAATCAGACCAGGCTTTCCGCATCCAATTTTTATTGTCCTTTTTTATCATCATGTCAGGCCTCATATTGTAGCTCTCCTTTGACTCCTGCAAACCTCCAGCTCCTCCTTCATTTTCTTCAAAAACAACATATTGCTCCATCGTATCTACGCTTTCAGTTTCATTTATTTGTTCAGTTGGATAGGCTTCCTGTTTCAAGTCCTTATCGGACTCCAAACTGTTGTTTACTGTCCAGTGTAGTAGCGATACCTCTGTAGACAAAGCATCGTATTCATCTTGTAAGTTTCCCAAGAGAACAAGTGCTCTGTCCAATTCTGCTTGGATTTTACACACTCCAGCCATTTTTGTAATGTAGTATCCTTGTTACCCCTCTAGGGGGATTTTACTTCCTTGATATTCCTTTCAGCTCAAAACCAAAAGTCCAGTTATTTTGTATCAACCCTCCTTATTTTCAACAAGTTGTACCGAATAAACCAGCAAAAACAGCAGAAACAATGTTCTCTTTTTCCAGCTGACAACTAGCTGACTAGCAGCTCACTTGACAGCTGTCAAAATCTTCCATGCAACAGGCTTTCTCATAGGACGTTCCCGGGTCTAGGGGGGGGGTGTAATTTCAGCTCCCAAAATTCTTTTTATCCTCCAGAATATCTTCTTTTAATGTCAATACCGTGAGGTCAGGATCTTTTGTTAAAAAAAAAAAAAAAGAAACAGATTCTCTCGACCTTAGCTGCCCAGTCCTTTGCTTTAAATTGTTTACAAAGGGGGGGGGTGGACTTCCTTTTTAGCCCCTTCCCGCTCGTTCCAAATCCAAAATGAAAAGTTTTTTAAAGTTCCAATCTCCGTATTACTCACGGGTTGATGTTTTAGAATCCAATCGATCTTAGAAGAAGTTGGCGCTCTCTGTCAATGGCTTGCGGCTTCACTCCGTAGGCGAGGGAGTACTCTCAGCACCACGCCTCACCCTGCCTCCGTTCCGAAGCCTTTAAAAAGGCTCCGTCGCAGATTGGGGGGGCGCAAATGGTGCCCGCCGAGTCTCTGTGTTCACAGGCATCCGCGCCTGTGATTTTAAGGGTCCCCGCTTCGCCGCAGCGGCCAGACCCAGACGCTACGGAGCCGATTCCCTCCGGAGCTCGGAGGGAATCCGCCATTAAACAATGGCGCCAACCCGGAAGTCCCACTGTCCAACCATCTCATCCTCTGTCGTCCCCTTCTCCTTGTGCCCTCCATCTTTCCCAACATCAGGGTCTTTTCCAGAGAGTCTTCTCTTCTCATGAGGTGGCCAAAGTATTGGAGCCTCAGCTTCAGGATCTGTCCTTCCAGTGAGCACTCAGGGCTGATTTCCTTCAGAATGGAGAGGTTTGATCTTCTTGCAGTCCATGGGACTCTCAAGAGTCTTCTCCAGCACCAGAATTCAAAAGCATCAATTCTTCGGCGATCAGCCTTCTTTATGGTCCAGCTCTCACTTCCACACATCACTACTGGGAAAACCATAGCTTGAACTATACGGACCTTTGTTGGCAAGATGATGTCTTTTTAAAAGAACTTGGATGTTTACCACTAGGGGACATCATTTGCATTTTCTGCATTATTCATTTAAAGCTGCATCATGCTACTTTAACCTGTCATGGCTTCCCCTGGAGAATCGTGGGAACTGCAGTTGAGGGTGCTGAAAATGGTTAGGAGACAAGCTACAGTTCCCAGGATTATTGGAGGGAAGCTGTGGCTGTTTAAAGTGGGAATATGTGAGCTTCTTTAACATGCAGTGCAGATAGGGCCTTCTCAACTCAAGACCTGAGTGAGCTTTAATGTTATCCAAGACCTCCATCTGTACCATGCATTTAAAGTGCTACGATCCCACTTTTAAGTCGCCATGGCTTCTCCCAGAGAATTCTGGGAGCTGTAGTGTGTTAAGAGTGCTGGGAGTTGTTAGGAGACCTCCATTTCCCCTCCCGGAACTACAATTCCCAGAGTTCCCTGGGAAGAAGAAGGGCTGTTTGTTAAACCACTCTGAGAATTGTAGGTACTTTGCCTGTTTTATCCTGTGAAATGTGGCAAGAATACACAGAGGAATTATACCAGAAAGAAATGGATGTCTCGTATACCCCAGGTAGTGTAGTTGCTGACCTTGAGCCAGACATCCTGGAGAGTGAAGTCAAATGGGCCTTAGAAAGTACTGCAAATAACAAGGCCAGTGGAAGTGATGGTATTCCAGCTGAACTATTTAAAATTTTAAAAGATGATGCTGTTAAGGTGCTACACTCAGTATGCCAGGAAGTTTGGAAAACTCAGCAGTGGCCAGAAGATTGGAGAAGATCAGTCTACATCCCAGTCCCAAAGAAGGGCAGTGCCAAAGAGTGCTCCAACTACCGCACAATTGCACTCATTTCACACGCTAGCAAGGTTATGCTTAAAATTCTACAAGGAAGGCTCAAGCAGTATGTGGACCAAGAACTCCCAGAAGTGCAAGCTGGATTTAGAAGAGGCAGAGGAACCAGAGACCAAATTGCAAACATGCGCTGGATTATGGAGAAAGCTAGAGAGTTCCAGAAAGACATCTACTTCTGCTTCATTGACTATGCAAAAGCCTTTGACTGTGTCGACCGCGGCAAACTATGGCAAGTTCTTAAAGAAATGGGAGTGCCTGATCACCTCATCTGTCTCCTGAGAAATCTCTATGTGGGACAAGAAGCTACAGTTAGAACTGGATATGGAACAACTGATTGGTTCAAAATTGGAAAAGGAGTACGACAAGGCTGTATTTTGTCTCCCTACTTATTTAACTTATATGCAGAATTCATCATGCGAAAGGCTAGGCTGGATGAATCCCTAGCCGGAATTAAGATTGCCGGAAGAAATATCAACAACCTCAGATATGCAGATGACACAACCTTGATGGCAGAAAGTGAGGAGGAATTAAAGAACCTTTTAATGAGGGTGAAAGAGGAGAGCGCAAAATATGGTCTGAAGCTCAACATCAAAAAAACGAAGATCATGGCCACTGGTCCCATCACCTCCTAGCAAATAGAAGGGGAAGAAATGGAGGCAGTGAGAGATTTTACTTTCTTGGGCTCCATGATCACTGCAGATGGTGACAGCAGTCACGAAATTAAAAGACGCCTGCTTCTTGGGAGAAGGGCAATGACAGGCCTAGCCAGCATCTTGAGAAGTAGAGACATCACCTTGCCAACAAAGGTTCGTATAGTTAAAGCTATGGTTTTCCCAGTAGTGATGTATGGAAGTGAGAGCTGGACCATAAAGAAGGCTGATCGCCGAAGAATTGATGCTTTTGAATTCTGGTGCTGGAGGAGACTCTTGAGAGTCCCATGGACTGTAAGAAGATCAAACCTCTCCATTCTGAAGGAAATCAGCCCTGAGTGCTCACTGGAAGGACAGATTGTGAAGCTGAGGCTCCAGTACTTTGGCCACCTCATGAGAAGAGAAGACTCCCTAGAGAAGACCCTGATGTTGGGAAAGATGGAGGGCACAAGGAGAAGGGGGCGACAGAGGATGAGATGGTTGGATAGTGTTTTCGAGGTTACCAGCATGAGTTTGACCAAACTGCGGGAGGCAGTGGAGGACAGAGGTGCCTGGCGTTCTCTGGTCCATGGGGTCACGAAGAGTCGGACTAAATGACTAAACAACAACAACAACAAATTTCAGTGTCCACAACAGCCTCCTGGTTTCCAAATGTGCCCCATGACACCAGAAAGCTGGGGACTGCTGCACTAGACATAATTTCAGGACAGGTGGGAGAAAGGACTTCTTCACACAGCGCAGAGTTACAGCTGTGGAACTTCCTCCCACAGGAGACAGGGGTGGCCACGAACTTGGATGGTTTTAAAAGAGAATTAGATCAGTTCATTGTGAGGAGGCGGCTAGGGATGGCTGCCAGCCACAATGGCTGTGCTATGCTTCCACATTCAGAGGCAGTCATGCTTCCGAATACCAGTCGCCGGAAACCGCACTCGGGTCCTGCTTGTAGCCGGTTGGCCATTGTGAGAATGGGATGTTGGAGTACATGGGCCCAGGCTGCTGACATTGAACCAAATGGACTGATGGTTCAACTTGGGATATAAGGCAGCTTCTTGTGTTCCGTTGTGTGTATTCAGAGAACCATGAGGACTAGGATCTTATTTCAAAGTGTAGGTCTAGAGCTCAGTGGTAAGGCACTTGCTGGAAGTCCCAGGTTCAATTCATGGCACTATTATTTCTTAAAAATATATCTGTATAAAAGGGCTGCAAAGCTCCAAGACCTATGTCCATTCAGCCTGATTTCTTTTACAGTTCTGTTACGTACTGAGTTGAATAGGATCCAAAAGGCAGCAGTCTGATTGGTCCTAGAACAATAGGATTCAGAATGCAGCAGTCTGATTGGTCCTAGAACAATGCAGCAGTATGATTGGTCCGCAGGAGCCACCCAATCCAGCTCCAGGTGGAAGTGAATCCGCAACCTGATTGGCGTACAGGAGAATCCCAGAATTAGCCAATCATGTGCAGCCCATTGTGTAAATAATGTATATAAAGCAGATATTTTTGGGAAACTTCATTCCTCACTACTATGAGCGGAATGAAGAGCATGAAATCCACTCTCGACTCCAAGTATATTTCAAGTTCTGAGCATGGAAATCTAAACTTGCACCAAGAATGTTCTCCAAAAACAAAACAAAAAGTCTTGCACCCCCAGAGCCAGAAAACTTGCTAGCCTCCACTCCATCAGCACAGACTTCCTCCTGCTAAACACTGTGGGCAGATCGGCTTCTGTCTTTTTTTGGTTCCACTCAAGTCTCCGAAATTTGCATGCGTTTGTTTCCCCTTCGTTGGTTCACAAATGCTTGAATGTGTCTTCTTCTTCTTCTTCTTCTTCTTCTTCTTCTTCTTCTTCTTCTTCTTCTTCTTCGCAACATTTGTGCACGGAACCACCAGCCCGGCGCCTCCACCTCCCTTGCCCCGGTTTCGCGTGTGTCTTTAAGAAACATCAAAAAACCAGAGATCCAGTTCTCTCTTCCCAAGGTGCTTTTGGGGAAGCAGCCCTATTGCAACACACGGTCTGGTTTAGGAGAAGCTGGCGGACACATGAGGCCCGAGATAGGAAGGATGAGTGCACATTTTCAAAGGCTGGTTTCGGAACGGAACAGGCAACGAAACAAACCCTCTTTTAAAAAAAGTAAATCAAAAAATTGCTGCAACGGTCTGAGGGTGGGAACGATTCAACCACGGCATGTCCCCAAAGCATACTTGCTTGTGCCTCTCGCCCTGCTTTCCTGGAGAAACAGTTTCTATCCAAATGCGATTTTGGTTTTAAACTCAGTGTAAGGTAGTCTCTACTGGGACTCGGGTGGCGCTGTGGGTTAAACCACAGAGCCTAGGGCTTGCTGATCAGAAGGTCAGCGGTTCGAATCCCACGACGGGGTGAGCTCCCATTGCTCAGTCCCTGCTCCTGCCAACCTAGCAGTTCGAAAGCATGTCAAAGTGCAAGTAGATAAATAGGTACTGCTCCGGAGGGAAGGTAAACGACATTTCCGTGCGCTGCTCTGGTTCGCCAGAAGCGGCTTAGTCATGCTAGCCACATGACCCGGAAGCTGTACGCCGGCTCCCTCGGCCAATAAAATGAGATGAGCACCGCAACCCCAGAGTCGGCCATGACTGGACCTAATGGTCAGGGGTCCCTTTACCTTTAAGGTAGTCTCTATGGGAGTATATTGTATTTAATTATGGGGTATCAGAGTTTTTAGGGGGCTAACCAGGCTGGGATAACTGGGATAGCAGGCTTGTTGGTTTTTGAATGTCTGAAGTAGATTTTTTCAATTTTGTTGTTCTGTATGGGACAATGATAGTAAAGATTATCGTATCGTATTGTATCGTATCGTAAAAAAGGCTGTCCACAATGGCTATGGGTCATCATGGCTAGTTCTCCCTCCCCTATCAGAGGCAGAATACTAGTTACAGGGAACTGCAAGTGTTGCTGTTGTGCTCAGCTCACAGAATCACAGAGTTGGAAGGGACCAGGAGGATCATCTAGTCCAACCCCCGGCAAGGCAGGAATCTTTCTGCCCAGTGTGGGATTTGAACCCATGACCCTGACATTAAGAGTCTCATGCGCTACCTTTCGGGCTTCCCACTGAGCCACTGTGAGAAGAGGATGTTGGACTAGACAGGCCATTGGCTTGAATCGGCGGGGCTCTCTTCTTATGTACAGTAGGTTTAGACAAATGCGTGAAAGATCAGGTTACCAAAGGCTACAGTCAGAGGTGGCAATGCTTCTGAATGCCAGCTGCTGGGAATTACAAGGGCATAAAGGTAAAGGGACCCCTGACCATTAGGTCCAGTTGCCAATGACTCTGGGGTTGCGGCACTCATCTCACTTTATTGGCCAAGGGAACCGGCGTACAGCTTCCGGGTCATGTGGCCAGCATGACTAAGCCGCTTCTGGCGAACCAGAGCAGCGCATGGGAACACCTTTTACCTTCCCGCCAGAGCGGTACCTATTTATCTACTTGCACTGGCATGCTTTCAAACTACTAGGTTGGCAGGAGCAGGGACCAAGCAACGGGAGCTCACCCCGTCGCGGGGATTCAAACCGCCGACCTTCTGATCGGCAAGCCCTAGGCTCTGTGGTTTAACCCACAGTGCCACCCTTTTACCTATGCATGTAAAGTCCCCAGGTAGGGGCTGCGAGAGACCCTCTCTCTGAAACTCTGGAGAGCCTCTGCCAGTCAGTGTGCAGAAATACCAGTAGGTCTGACTCAGTATAAAGCAGCTCCCCAATTCTTTGTGGGAGGCCACAAGCTTTGAATGTCTGCTGCGGACATGACTTAACCTTCCGCCGTGTGAGTTTTGAATTATGCGAGCAAACCGGGGAGGCCGCTCCAGAAACAGATCAGCCAGCGAGGCCCTCTTCATATTTTGGACCAACCGTCATCAAGGCAGGTTCTGTACCAATATCAACATCGCCTCTGGTTTCCTCTCCTGCAGAGATTGTTTTTTTCCACGTATTTCATTCTCCACTGCTGCTTTTCCATTCCGCTTTTGGTGGCGGGTTCCGCGGTTTGACATTTCCGCTCCCTCGCTTGCAGAAGAGTGGGCCAGCGTCGAAATCAGTAGGAAGAATTTACGCACCTGCGATGGCGCTTCGGGTAGTTCCACCTATTAATAGATGGCCGGCCATGTAGCTTCGCAGAGAGGCAGAAAAAAAGTCCCTGCTTATCTCGCTCAACTCGAAAAATGAGTCAGTCAGGTTGAAACAAGGGCTCTGGGGCTTTCCCTGCCTCAGAGGGTGATTCTGTCACAGGAAAACCTCAGCCAGGTGGTACCAGATTTTAGCAAGGGATCCCCTATGTCTTTTTGCCAGGAAGTTGCACCTGGATGAAAACCCATGGAGAATATGAGATTTTAGAGGTGCAAACCTGCCTTGGGTGTTGTCTGTCAAACTGTTCTTTCTTTCTTTCTTTCTTTCTTTCTTTCTTTCTTTCTTTCTTTCTTTCTTTCTTTCTTTCTTTCTTTCTTTCTTTCTAAAAATACATCGTAAAAGTATGCACCCACACCCCTTGATTGTATGAAAAACAACCTCAAAGGAAGGGGGCACAGCCAAAGCACAGTGAAAATAACCTTGCGAATTTACAAATTATGATATGTGTTAATGCAAACTGAAGTTAATTTTTGTAGCTGTGGTATAAGGGATTTTATCAAGAATGGATTGTATTTGGTTTCAGCAACGGTCTGGAGGCAGAATTAAAGGGAATCGGACCTTGAAGTACAGCACGTGGGAAGCCACACAAAATTTATACAGTGGTACCTTGGGACGCAGGTGGCGCTGTGGGTTAAACCACAGAGCCTAGGACTTGCCGATCAGAAGGTTGGCGGTTCGAATCCCCGCGACAGGGTGAGCTCCCGTTGCTCGGTCCCTGCTCCTGCCAACCTAGCAGTTTGAAAGCACGGGAAAGTGCCAGTAGATAAATAGGTACCACTTCGGCGGGAAGGTAAACGGTGTTTCCGTGCGCTGCTCTGGTTCGCCAGAAGCGGCTTAGTCATGCTGGCCACATGACCCAGAAGCTGTACGCCGGCTCCCTTGGCCAATAAAGCGAGATGAGCACCGCAACCCCAGAGTCGGCCACGACTGGACCTAATGGTCAGGGGTCCCTTTACCTTTACCTTGTTTTACAACCATAATCCATTCTGGAGGTCCATTTGTACACCAAACAGGTTGCTTTCTGGTCATTGACCGTATTAAAGATATTTGAAATTACTGCACCAAACAGGTTATAACCCAAGACGTGCTTTCGCCAATGGGGCCTCCCCAAAAAAAAATTTGTCCGTAATCCAAAAAAAAGGGGGTTTCTAATCCAAAGGCACCACTGTAATTGGCTATGTAATTGATTTGTATTTGAATTGGTACAGCTATTTGGTATTAAGATAATATGGCACATATTGGATTTTTGTTATTGAAAATTAATAAAAAATATTTAACAAAAAAGAAAATAATCTTATGTACCAAAATAATCTTATGTACCAGCTCATGGGGTGGAGGCACTCTCTGGCCCCCGCAAAGCTTTTAAGCTGGGGACTGAGGCACTTCCATATCTGGCGGCGACATCAAGTGACATCGGGTGCAAGCCAGTGCTCATGCTTATGGATCATAATAATACAAGAAGAGGTTGCAGGATCAGGCCAACGGTTTATTCAAGTCCAGCATCCTGTTCTCACAGGGGGAAAACAAACCTCAAAGCGGTTTACAAAAATAATAGAACAATTATCAATGCAAGCAGCTCTTAAGAACATTAAAAAAAAATTAAACCAACTACACACTTGAAACAGATGAAAACACAGGTCTAAACAAAAATGCAAAGGTGTTTGCTTTGTTTTTTTAATTCAATTTTTATTGGTTTTCTATTACAAAATCAGTCATAAAACATTTGCAAAACTTTTAAGCATTAGACAAAATACATATTCTTTTTTTATATAAAAAACTGGGTCTTCGGTGGGTATGATACAAGTAAACTGTTTTAGCAATACATAATGATGCAATCTTACATTGGACTAGGTAGATAGGTTTTGATTTGCACTTTCACTAATAACTTAAAACAGGTTTGTGCGCTTTTGTGTCGTGTCCAAAGCACTTACTTTTTCAAAATAAGGCAAAAATACAGAAAAAGAGGAGGAATAAAAGCAAACAATAAAAAAGGGGTTTCCTGCCTACCAATCTGCATTGTAAATTGTATAAACGCCTCTCTTCCATGTGCTGAGTGATTTTTAAAGCTCAGTTCCTAACCCTGTTTATCAATGCCATACATTAAAAGCACATTTAAAGCACATGACTTCTGAAAAATATATATTAAAGCTCCTTGTGGTGCTATAGTTCCCAGCACCCTTCGGAAACTACAGTTTGGGGGGTTATTGCGGGGGAAGCAACTATGGCTGTTCAGAGTGGTATAAGAGTGCTTCAAATGCATGCCCTCCAACATTTTTCCGATGAAAATAGGGACGCCCCGTTCCATAATGATAATTTTACTGTTTACTGGGTCGCCCCAGCCACTCTGCGCAGGCTTCCTACATACAGTGGTACCTTGATTTTCGAACGTCTCTGTTGACGAACGTTTCGGAACTCGAACACCAAAAACCTGGAAGTAAATGCTTCCGTTTTCGAACGCGCCTCAGAAGTCGCACGTCTTCCGCTGAGTTTAATTTTATGTATTGAATTTGCAGACCGCCCTTTGCCCCTCGGTTTCCAAACGTTTCGGAAGTTGAACCGTCTTCTGGAATGGATTACATTCGAAAACCAAGGCACCACTGTACAGTCATACCTCTTGTTAAGTTTGCTTCAGGTTAAATCTTTTCAGGTTGCGTCCCACAGTGACCCGGAACTAATGGAACAGGCTACTTCCGGGTTTCGCCACTCAAGCATGCGCAGACGCTCAAAATGATGTCACGCACATGCGCAGAAGCGGCGAATCACGACCCGCGCATGCGCAGACGCGGGTTGCGTTCTGCTCAGGTTGCGAACAGGGCTCCGGAACGGATCCCATTTGCAACCAGTGGTACCACTGTCTATAAAGGTAAAGGGACCCCTGACCATTAGGTCAGTCGTGGCCGACTCTGGGGTTGCTGCGCTCATCTCACTCTATAGGCCAAGGGAGCCGGCGTACAGCTTCTGGGTCATGTGGCCAGCATGACTAAGCCGCTTCTTGCGAACCAGAGCAGCACACGGAAACGCCGTTTACTTTCCCGCCAGAGCGGTACCTATTTATCTACTTGCACTTTGACGCGCTTTCAAATTGCTAGGTTGGCAGGAGCAGGGACCGAGCAATGGGAGCTCACCCCATTGCAGGGATTCGAACCGCTGACCTTCTGATCAGCAAGTCCTAAGCTCTGTGGTTTAACCCACAGCGCCACCCGCGTCCCTTACCACTGTCTATAAAAACATAATAAAACATTAAACATTTTTAAAAACTTCCCTATACAGGATTGCCTTTAGATGGCTCGGGGGTCAGATAACGCCCTATCCTCCAACATTTCTCCAAAGGAAATAGGGATGTCCTAAGGAAAAGCAGGACATTCTGGGATCAAGTCAGAAACTGGGATGGCGTCTCCAAATCAGGGACAACCCTGGAAAATAGGGACACTTGGAGGGTCTGCAAATTCATGGGGCAGGTGTAACATGAGACGAGGCAGTTGGCCCCGAGAACAGAAAAGGGGGCATTCAAACGCCCCATGGGATTTCACTTCCTCTGTCCCTTAGCGGGGCACGAACTTCCTCTGGAGCTGTTTATCGGTGAGGAGGGACCGAAAAGGAGAACTGGAAGATGGAGGGAAGCAGCTGCCTGGACCGGGGGTTTCACCACCAGCCCTCCTTCTCCTGCGCTGCGAACCTGCCGCAGGCCCCCCTCTTCCCTCAAGATTGCTCAACTTTTTTCTTCCTCTCTTTCTTTCTCACGGGCCAGCACAGCCAGGCTACCCCAGGAAGAGAGAGACAAAAGGAAAGCTGGGCCCCAAACAACGCACACATTTGAAAAGGCCATATTTTACCAGGGGATGCAATTATTAGTCCGCTAGTAGTTCGAAAGCATGTCAAAATGCAAGTAGATAAATAGGTACCACTCCGGCGGGAAGGTAAACAGCATTTCTGTGTGCTGCTCTGGTTTGCCAGAAGTGGCTTAGTCATGCTGGCCACATGACCCGGAAGCTGTACCCCGGCACCCTCGGCCAATAAAGCAAGATGAGCGCCACAACCCCAGAGTTGTTCGCGACTGGACCTAATGGTCAGGGGTCCCTTTACCTTTACCTATATAATTTTGGAACGTGGCTTCTTTATGAGACACCACCCAAGATATCATAACCGCATTTGGCACAACGGTTCCCGAAACCAAGGAGCAATCCCCCATGTTTGGGTAGAATTCTGGACACCAGTTTGATGGCCGACTGAGCCATTCGAATGGACCCTGGTTTTAGCCACCGACTTCAAAATGGCCCTGATTTTCACCGCCGGTTTCAAAACTGCAGAGAGTTTTTGGTTTCTTAGACTACCCGGAAACGCTCCTAGACTGCAAGCGTTATCGTCACCAAACACCCCTTTCCCTTCTGCACTGCGGCCTCGCTCTCTTCCTGCGGTGGCAGGATGAATTGGCAGAGTCCTGATTTAGAAGGGTGACCGTACCACTTCTGTGCAGGGAGCGGGGCATCAAGAAATCAACATGCAACGGCAAGGGTGCAGCTCAAATATTCCTGGAGTGTCTCAAAAAGCCACTCGTTCTGAAAATCAATAAGCTAAGCCGTAAAAAAATGTCTTTCCTTTCATTTTCCCCTGGGAGGCCTGTTAATTTTATTCATGGAATCCATTTAACACATTTATAAATGTCTTCGCGGCCTAAGGGGCTACCAAAGCAGCAGACGGGAATAAAATTAACCTTCAAAATGGAGACTTTTGCAGCCCTTTAAAAGTATAAACAGTTTTATGGTGGCACAAGCTTTTCTGGATTAAAACTTAACATCAGCAGATGCCCTATTGGCAGATGATGCAAACGGCAGGAACATGCAAAAGCAATGTTGCAAGGTGGAGTGGGCTCGTGTTCAGTGTGTGCCGGCCATGCTCTTTTACAAATACTCCATTACGTTCCTTCACCTTGTTTCCCCCCCCTCCACCTGACTCTCTCAACAGTCAGCATGCCATGCCTACTGAATATACCAAGCCTTTGTATTTGGGGATTTCACCCCCTTGGGGTCAGTCCCCCCAAATAATTTTCAGATTTCTACAAACCCTGGGGCTCCTGCAAGCTTGCGAATGCTTTGCACTTCTGAGTGCCTATTTACAGACCCACACTTAAGAGAAGGAGCTTGCTATTTTCATATACTGGATACAGCTCCTCATGCACCAGAAGTAGAGAGAATTTGTAGACAAGTGTGGGGTCCAAAGGCCCAGGTGGTACAATACTCCAATGTGTCTACACAAATGTACACAAGCTACGCACAGCAGTGGTTAAGACAGGAACAAATTGGCAGCCGTGCCATCGTCCTACCTTTGCCCTGCTGATTTAACGCATGTAGTGCATTTATGTGGAAAGAAAACCTTGATTCAGACAGAGTCCAAAATGAGTAGCATCGAACTTGCTGAGGGCAGCAGTTTCCTAGGGCTGGCACTCACTGGCCTTTGAAGTTTTTTGCTAGGCACAGGGTTATGAGAAATCTGTTTACCTTGGTGGCATTGGACCAGACACTTTGCTGAGCTGGTACCTGAACGTCACGCCGATTGCTTAAAGAGCAGTGATTTCCGGGCTGTTTGCCCAGGGAAGGTTCGGGTTCGGAAAACAAGCAAGGCATTGTTTGCAGGGAGCAGGCAGAAAAAGAAAGGGAGGGATTGCTCCTTATTGCAAAACATAATTTCAGGGTGGGGTGGGAGAGTTAAGCAGCCACAATGCCATCTGCCCAGGGTACACCAAAAAGAGAAACGAAAGAAGAAGTTATGCCAGGCATACTCAAAACAACCTCTTAAGCTCCATTAGGCCCTCTTCTGAATTGGCAGCTTTAATTTAAGCAAAAAACCCAAAGTTGCTAGTCCCTTTTGTTTGCGGAAATATATAAGGAAAATGT
Organism: Podarcis raffonei; assembly: GCF_027172205.1. Taxonomy (NCBI): domain Eukaryota; kingdom Metazoa; phylum Chordata; class Lepidosauria; order Squamata; family Lacertidae; genus Podarcis; species Podarcis raffonei. Next base: position 8,618,712 of record NC_070617.1, on the reverse strand, counting down.
GTCCAGGCAGCATATACTCACGGAGGAGAAATGCAATAAATTTAAACTTGTGGGGCTACCTGGATATCTTTTCTTTTTTCCCTGGGCGGGAAGGGGGTAAGATTGCTGTTTTGCAAACCATTCCCTCTCTCCTCAGGCCGAAAAATCTGCCTGGGGGGCGGGATGTTGGGGAAACGAACATGAACGAATCTCAACGGCTCTTTCGCAGAGGCTTCCTTGGCCAGAATCACCTCCGGCGTTTTGCCTCCCCATAACCTCCAGATTCATCACCGTCTCCTACGTGGGCGACATCTGAGACACAGTGACACCTTTCACCCAAGCAAGCAGAGAAAGCAGCTAATAGCCAAAAAAATAGTCTGACGCTGTGAACTTTAGAAGAAAAAAGTAAATATCAGTTCTGTTGTTCTGCGGCAGGAAAAAAAAAAGACAGAGTAATGGTGGGTTTCGTAACATCCCAGAGCAGCAAAGTTCCCCGTTGGAGGCAACGAGTTGGAGACTTGTTTACATTGCAGAAAGAGTCCTCCCTTTCCTCTTTTGATGCACAGCAAGGACTGTGGGTAACAAAGCCCCTCGCTTTCGAAAGGCCAAATCTCTGTTGCCCCCAGCCAGATTGGGGCCATGTTTATTCCTGCGCAAGAACAGCGGCACAGCCTTGTGCGTCGCACCCACGACTCGGGGACCGCACACATGCTTTCTGTGATGGAGGAAGTTTGCTGTTGTGCCCAGGTCCTTTTGCGGGCTTCCCATTGGCACAGTTGGCTGACCTTTGACAGAACAGGATGCTGGACTCGGCCTTGGGGGAGCTCCTGTTGTTCAGTCCGAAGCCTTTCCCAAGGTAGGGCGGTAAGGAGGACAATTCTGGGACCGACAGTCCGGCTCAGCTAAAAGGCAGTTTTGCACCCGCTCGTTCCAATACAGGACTCTGACTGCACCAGCCCAGCCATAAGGTAGGGTTAGCTGGCTGCCTTGGGGGTGAGTTTCCTGGGGGGCAGGAAGCAGCACCAAATCCCCAGAGGACTACCTGTCTTCTGCCCCCTTCAACCGGGAAAGAGTTGCCAGACAGATCAGTTCCTTTGCGTGAAATCAGGGAAGACACGAAACGGTACCTTGTCCCGTGGCTCAGCTTTGTGTACAAAAGCCCCCTGGCCCAGTCCTTTGCTTCCCTAGGCTGGGAGAGACTCCGTGTCTGAAACCCTGGAGAGCTGCTGCCAGTCAGTGTAGACAATACTGAACTAGGTGGAGCCACAGTCTGGCTCGCCAGAAGGCACCGTTCCTTTGAACCAGGTCGCAAAATGTCCTGGGCCAGCCCTGGAATCTGGCCCGGATGCCCTTCCTTGGCATGTAGAAAAGGGCCAACGATTGCTCAAAGTGGTACCCAAAACCACTTCCTGCATCATCTGCCGCTTCGGAGGTGACAGCTCCTCCGACGGCAGACAGTTACCTCCCTGACTTCATGAATCCAGAAGGAAAGATGCATCTTGGAAAGAACTTCCAAAATGTACGGACTATTTGTTGTTGCTGCCTCCAACAGTTTTCTCCAGCAGCCACGCTGGGCTGGAAGAAACCTTGCGGCCGTGCGCATCCCCATCACAGAACCCGGGCAGGGACTTGGCAAATCTGCAACCACCATCTTCGGTTTCAAGGACACTTGAGCTCTTCCTGATGAGTGACGAACAAAATCCTGAACGTGGAGCATCTTCTGAGCAGCCTGACTCCGGGCGGAAGAGCAGACACCTTTCCTAGATCTCAGTAGCGTGGGCCTTGACGTCAGCGCTACTTGATGCTGGTACGACCCAAGGGACTCTCAACGATGTCCCAGGCGCCTTGGCTGTGTTCCTGACGCTCCACATCCTTCAGGGTACGTACGGTGCCCACATGCGGGGACGCTGCGGCACCCAATAACCTCCCTAAATCCGATGTCTGTCGGCTACTATGGCATCAGGAAATAGTCCGCGTTTGAAACATCGTAGGGGCTGTTCTCCGGGATGCTTGGGGTGTCGACAGAGCTCTCGCTGAAGGGGGAGGCCGGAGGAGAAAGGAGAGGAGAGGAACTCAGAGGAGGCTCAGGAGCCATGAGGGTCAGGGAGTGTGGTGGGGCGGTGCTGGATTTCTCTTCTCCACAAGGCGACACCCCCCATTTTTTCTTGTACCTGAAACAACAAAAAATGGCAGGTTTTGAGATCACGTTTCTACCATCACATCCACGGGAAGCAGTGAGGACCGCCCACTTGGATGGCTTTAAATGCATTTATGCACCCTTAAGAAGGGACGCGGGTGGCGCTGTGGGTTAAACCACAGAGCCTAGGACTTGCCGATCAGAAGGTCGGCGGTTCGAATCCCGCAATGGGGTGAGCTCCCGTTGCTCGGTCCCTGCTCCTGCCAACCTAGCAGTTCGAAAGCACGTCAAAGTGCAAGTAGATAAATAGGTACCGCTCCGGCGGGAAGGTAAATGGCGTTTCTGTGCGCTGCTCTGGTTCGCCACATGCTGGCCACATGACCCGGAAGCTGTACGCCGGCTTTCTTGGCCAATAAAGCGAGATGAGCGCCGCAACCCCAGAGTCGGCCATGACTGGATCTAATGGTCAGGGGTCCTTTACACCCTTAAGATATCAATGACTTCCCTTCTTCTCTTTCCATGGTTCATTTTTGTGTATCATAAATCCCGGCATCTTTTACATAAACTAAAGCATTCAGTATTCCATTGATTATGGCATCCATCAAACCTCATTTACACTGTTGAATTTATCTTAATGCTGCCAACGTTTTCAAGTCTACACAATTCCCCGCCCCATATATTCAATAAACGTTTTCCAATCTTCTTTAAACCTATGTTCTTCTTGCTCTCTTATTCTATATGTTAAGTCCACAAGCAGCGCATATTCCATCAGTTTAAGTTGCCTCGCTCGTTTTCCATTTTGGGGCTAACAAAACACGGGCTGCAGTAGTGGCAGACATAAACAACCGTTTTTGACACCTGGGAATTTCAGTCTGAATTATCCCCAACAGAAAGGACATTGGTGGGGGGTTTTTTTGGGGGGGAGTAGTAGTAGTAGTAGTAATAATAATAATAATAATAATAATAATAATAATAATAATAATTTATTTATACCCCGCCCTCCCCGGCCAAGACCGGGCTCACATAGGCTACGAGATTAACCCCACTCAGTAGACCAGAATGTGGTCTAACCCCCCCCTTTAAATCCATATCAATGAAAAGGAAAGTACTCACTCTGAAACTCACCTACAGGTGGTACCTAACACCAAGGAAATTAGCGCTAATACACCCAGGAACCTCACCAAAATGCTGGAGAGGGTGCACCTCCATAGGCACATACCTCCACATGTGGTGGGAATGCCCCAAAATCCAACTATTCTGGACAACAGCCATACGAGAAATATGTAAAATAACTAAGCAGGTATTAGAAATCACCCCAGAACTGGCCCTACTAAACATCTTCCAAGGTTTCGTGGATTCACCGCTCCCAGTAATCAACCCCCCCCCCAACTCCCGAAAATTAGGTGGTCTTCCTCACCGGAGAATGACTCCAACGACCAAGATGCCAACAATCCCGGTCACGCTTACAGCCATGATGAGGAACAAGTACAGAGGCGTAGAGGCAGCATTTTCCACTAGAAGGGACAGACAATCAGGGAACACAGTTAGGTCAGGCCACCCTCTTCATTTCCCACAATGCCTCCAGCTTTGCGCCTCTCTGGGCAAAGGCAGGGACCCTCAAGTCCAGGGTCCAAATGCGGCTCTCCCATCTGGCCCTTGGCCAGGTTGCCTAGCAGGGAATTCGGCCCTCAGTCCAAAAGAGCCTGCTGTGGGGCATTATGGGAAATCAAAATGGAATCGAATTTGCATCTGTGCCCCATCTTTTTCTCTAAGGAGTTCAAGGTGGCATCCATGACTCTCCCCCTCTTCCTTTAATCATCACAACAACCCTGTGAGTTAGGCTAAGCTGAGAGACAGTGTCTGGCCCAAGGTGACCCACAAATAGGGAGCACGGCTATCGCCTGCCATCACCACTAGGGAAGCCTACCTGCCAAAGATCCTTGCTCCCACCACCCCCAGCCTTTCGCCCGGGCGATGTCCCCGTATTTTTTGCAGCCCTTGGCATGTACAAAAAGCCACCTTTGTACAACTGAGGCCACGAAAGGTGGCGCACTTACCTGTTGGCTTAATCATGACGACAGGGAGCTCAGAAGTGCACTTGGGCTTAACGGTGCTGGCAAAAGGATCAACCTGCAAGAGAAAGCAAAAAAGAAAAGGGATGTGAAATATACTTGGATTTCATGCTCTTTATTCAGCTCATAGTGGTGAGGAAGAATGGAAGTTCCCCCAGAATGTCTGCTTTATATACATTATTTACACAATGGGTCCCACGTGATTGGCTAATTCCGGGATTCACCTGTAGGCCAATCAGGTTGTGGATTTACTTCCACCTGGAGCTGGATTGGGTGGCTCCTGTGGACCAATCAGACTGCTGCATTCTGAACCCTATTGTTCTAGGACCAACCAGACTGCTGTTTTCTGAATCCTATTTTTCTAGGACCAGGACCAATCAGACTGCTGCCTTTTGGATCCTATTGTTCTAGGACCAATCAGACTGCTGCATTCTGAATCCTATTGTTCTAGGACCAGGACCAATCAGACTGCTGCCTTTTGGATCCTATTGTTCTAGGACCAATCAGACTGCTGCATTCTGGATCCTATTGTTCTAGGACCAATCAGACTGCTGCATTCTGGACCCTATTGTTCTAGGACCAATCAGACTGCTGCCTTTTGGATCCTATTGTTCTAGGACCAATCAGACTGCTGCATTCTGGACCCTATTGTTCTAGGACCAACCAGACTGCTGCCTTTTGGATCCTATTCAACTCAGTACATAACAGGCTGAGTGCAGCCAACTCTGAATAGCTGCACCTCTCCATTTAGACAAGGCACCCTCAGTGGTCAAAAAGAGGAAGAAGGGTTTATTAGGGGCCAGCGTCTCAGAAACAGGGGCTGTGCCTGCTGAGAGGAGCAGCCGGAGCCTATGCCTTTTGCTAGCGGAGCTGTTTGAATGCTTGTGGCTGGCTTGGATGGGTTTTAGACCTTTTAAAAAATCATATTATTTTAGCTGGTGTGGAGGCTACAGATTTCCTGAGTCATGTAATAAACAAAAAGCTGCCCTTATTCCCTTATGGGGGACACAAGAGCCCTTATAGAGTCCTTTGTAGGTTCTCCATCGGTCGGAGAAAAGAACAGAGGCCAACCAGAGAATACTGAGAAGCAAAGCAGCTAGTAAGCCTGATCTTTATTGATCTGTTGCAACAGGGTGTTCCCATCGCATGCAGGAAAGGAGGAGGACCCAGAACAAAGGCGTGCCTGCCCTTATAAAGACATTTTAAATTGCACCCCCAGAAACATCATACATACATCACAGAAGGGGCGGTCTACAACAGAAATCTGAGTGTGTTGTTTATCTCCTGTCTGGCAGACCTGTTAATGGTCACTTGATTGTATACCCTGGGGAGCCTGGCCAGATTTTTGTTTATTACGGTCAGAAGGGTGTCTTCATGAAGAGGATTGGGTTCTGGCTGCATTATTATTATTATTATTATTATTATTATTATTATTATTATTATTATTATTCACCACCTTCCAAAGCTCCGTCTCAAGGAGATTTGCACATAAGAAAATAAGAAAGAGTTAAAAACACGAAAACAACCAAGATATTTAAAACAGCACCAAAAATCTAACAAGCGGACACTTGTGGCCAAGACCCATTCATCCAACTGGGAAAGCCTGTTGAAAGCCAGTGGGGTGTTAGTGGAAGCAGGGTCAGACTAGGACCTGGGAGAGGCCAGGGTTCAAGTCCTGCCCCTTGCGCCACGAAGCTCACTGGGAGACCTTGGGTCAGTAGGCCCCCTTGAGCTGCTCCTTTGAGGAAAAGGTGGGGTATAGAATAAATAAAATAAATTGTATTCCTAGGAGGGGAATAGTGTGGGGGCTTCCTAACAACTCTCTGCACCCCTAATGAACTACAGCTCCCAGAATTCTTTGGGTGGAAGCCATAACTGCTTCAACTGGTGTGGTACTGCTACAGGGCCTAACTTTGGAAAACTGAGAAACCAAAATGAACAGATTATCCATTCTCCCCCCAACCCTGACCCCACTGACTGAGGTTGGCGAGAGCTCCTGGTCCACCCACATCTGGAGGGCCACACCTGAACTTTAGTGACAGGTGGGTAGATTTGGGTTGAATTGTAGGGAAAACACATTGATGGTAAGTGATCTATAAGTCCCCTCCCTCCAATGTTAGGATTTTACGAGCCGCCCCCAACAGACATTGGAAGCGCAGGAACTCTTCGCTTGTTTTTGAAACTACATCGGAGACTGGAGCGGGGTATATATGGACCGCTTGCAGGGAGGGCGTCCCAGCGCTCTGGAGCCACAACCCAAAAGGCCCTGCTTCTCGTGGGAATTGCTTACCTCTGAGGGGACCAGCGTGGTTTCTGGGTCGCGGTCCTTGGTTTCTGAAATGTGAAGGAGAAAAAGAAGGGATTGAATAAAAAATATATCTGGGGGCGAGGCACGGAGAGAGAGAGAGAGAGAGAGAGAGAGAGAGAGAGAGAGAGAGAGGTGCTTTGTTGGGCTGCTGGGACAAAAATCTATCTTGAAGCTAGACCCACAAGTCCATCTCTTAAGAGCCTAGGCATCAGTGACTCAGGCTCGTGTATGTGTTTTGCTCACCCCATATATATATATATATATATATATATATATATATATATATATATACACACCATATTTTTTGCTCTATAAGACTCACTTTCTCCCTCCTAAAAAGTAAGGGGAAATGTGTGTGCGTCTTATGGAGCGAATGCAGGCTGTGCAGCTATCCCAGAAGCCAGAACAGCAAGAGGGATTGCTGCGTTCACTGTGCAGCGATCCCTCTTGCTGTTCTGGCTTCTGAGATTCAGAATATTTTTTTTTCTTGTTTTCCTCCTCCAAAAACTAGGTGCATCTTGTGGTCTGGTGCGTCTTATAGAGCGAAAAATACGGTATTTTACAAGAGTACCACTTTGCAGGTCCAAAATACATTTCCCTCAACTCCTCAGGAACTACAGCCAGCTTCCACACAACTGATATTAGGGGTTGGGTGGTTTTCATGCCAAAAAGCAAAGCTGGGGAGCCTGTGCGCTGCCCCCTAGATATCCCTGGACTCCAACTCCCACCAGAACAGCCTCCCAGAACAGCCAATGCTTCAGGGATGATGGGAGCCGGAGTCCCAGCAATATCTGGAGGGCCGCAGGTTCCCCAGCCCTGTCCTCGATGCATGTCCCAACCAATCAGGGATCACATGTTAAATGCACTTACAGAGGCGTAAAGCAGGGAAAGGGAGCCCGTGACCCTCCAAACAGACTCCAACTTCCATTAGACCATTGTTTCTTCTAGCTTAGTATTGTTTACACTGACCCGCAGTGGCTCTTTGGAGCTTTGGCATGCAAAGCTGATGTTCTGCGGCTGAGTTAGAGGACTGTTAGGAGGCCTACAGGCTACAGCCGAGCCAGCCCTGACCTAGCTAACCCCTCGTTCTGCTCCTTGGCAGGTTGCAAAATGGCGACCCTTGTGGCATGCAACATCACAGAAAGCAGTCAAGTACAACATTTCCTGTTTGCCCAGAGTGGACACACAGGGCAATGTTACTCCAGCCAGGAGGACTTCCTGTGACACCTGTTTGAAGCATCCTCCCCCTGCGTGTGACCAGGTAGATGGGCATGACCCTGGGAGACCCTGTAAAGGCCTAGTCACGCAGCCACCTTCCCTTCTCCTTTTGCCTTTTCGCCTCGTTCCATCTTGATGTTTTTGTTGTCTGCTAGCTCTTAGCCAGCAGTACATGGGCTCAGTCCCATACGGTTGATGGCATTTTACCATTGTACTGTGGAGAGTGTATTAACTTCTGGTCTGTGTGTGTGGTTTGGGAGCTGCACGGTCAGGAGAAAAACAACGCTGTCCAGGGTTGTAAAGACTGCGGAGAGAATAATTGGGTGCACTCTCCCCACTTTAGATCAAAACTATGCTGTCAGGTGCCATAAGAAAGCTGCAGGATAGTATGCACCCTGGAAATATCTCTTTCAGCTTCTGCCTTCTGGAAGAAGGTACAGGGTTATAAAGACCAGGACTAGCCGCCTGAGAAACAGTTTCTACCCAAATGCAATTCTGGTTCTAAACGCAGTATAAGGAGTCTCTATAGTATATTGTATTTTAAAATGGGGTTTCAGAGTTTTTAGGAGTTTTTGAATGTCTTATGTAGATTTTTCAATTTCATTGTTCTGTATGGGACAATGACAATAAAGATATCGTATCATATCGGGATGAATCCACACTCTCTTCTGCAAGTACAAGCTAAAGCAGGATCATACTGTGAACTGAATGTAAGTAAACTTCCTGTTTTTCTTAACAGAAGACTGTTGCACCTTTATTCTTTTAAGAGAGAACAAAGGGGATTTACCAGGAACAAATCCAATCTGGACCAGCCAGACTGGATTGCTTAGCTAAAGAGATTCAAACGAATCTACCAACTAGCTTCCTGCAATATACAGGGGAATATACTCTGCTACCAGCTCACTAGCGTGAGTGAGGAAGAACAATACTCAATCAATACAGTGGTATCTCTGGTTGCGAATGGGATCTGTTCCGGAGGCCCGTTCGTAACCTGAAAAGAATGCAACCTGCGTCTGTGCATGTGCGGGTGGCGATTTGCCGCTTCTGCACATGCATGTGACGTCGTTTTGCGCGTCTGCGCATGTGCGAGCGGTGAATCCCAGAAGTAATCCTTTCTGGTACTTCTGGGTCGCTGCGGGACACAACCTGAAAACGCGCAACCTGAAGCAAACGTAACATGAGGTATGACTGTATATCCTCTCCTACTATCCACAACATTCCCACAAACCTGCCATATAAGAAAGGGCACAGGAGGGGCAACGGAAAGGGCACTGCCAACCTGTCCAGGGCACTCCAAAGCTCTCCCGGCTCCATTCGCTCCAGATTCCTTGGTTGAATTCTTCCCGGGCCCGCACCTGGACGACATGGCGGACACCTGGCATCACGTCAGAGATGGTGTAGGTAGTATATTCATCCTGAAGGTGAATCTGTAGCCAAGAGAAAGGGAAAGGGGCACAGCTCAGTGGCCTGGCATGCAAAAAGTGCCAGGTTTAATCTGCGGCAGCACCGCCAGGTGAGTCTGGGAGAGACGTCTTTCCTAAAACCCTGGAGAGCTGCTGCCAGTCCGTGTAGGCAATGCTGAGCTAGGCGGACCCAGAGTCTGCGAAAGCCAGATCTTCAATATGGTACCATGAGGACTGGAAACTTGATATGTAGGGGAAGGACCAGAGCTCAGTTGTACAGCAGGTGTGCTGCATGCAACAGGCTCTCGAGGGAGAGCTGCGGATGGTTCTTCAAACCCCGGGGGTTTGCCACTGCAAATCAGCATAGCCTAGTGGAGAACCTGTGGCCTTCCAGATGCCACAACTCCCATCATCTCTAACCAGTGGCCTGGTTGGCTGGGGCTGATGGGAGTTGTAGTCTGACAACATCTGAAGGACCACAGGCTCCCCAGCGTCGCTCCATTAAAGTGTATTAAATATGTGGTCCCTGATTGGTTGGGATATGTGTCCAGGACAGGGATGGGGAGCCCGCGACCCTCCAGATGTCGCTGGACTACAAATCCAATCATCTTGATCATTGGCCATGCTGGCTGGGGATGATGGGAACTGTAGTCCCAACAACGCCCAGCGGACCAGAGGTTTCCCCGCCTCTGGTCTAACGAAAGATTCAGCCAAGAGGCACACAGGAAGTAAGGTGGAGACGCCAATTATTTCTGCGTCCTGAAATCGAGGACTGCAACTTGTACAGGATCAGAGAATGCCTGCCCTCTCCTAATCCCAAAATCAAAAGTAAGGGCAGACCTTGTTGTACGCTGTTGAGGCTTCCACCCGGTAGCGGATCTCGAACTGCAGGCGGAAGAAGGAGGAACCCCAAGAGGGGGGTTTGCGCCAGGTCACAAACAGTTTGCGGGGGTGCAGCTCCACGTTCCTCACCTCCACGTCGACTGGTGGGTCTGGCTTCACTGGGGGGGGGGGGGGGGAGAAAGATAAGCCAGAAAGGTTTAAAAAACCTGATACTACCCTTGCTGGTACCTTTCCCAGGAAAATCAGAGGCTCACTATGTCAGGTTCCTATTGGAAGACCGGACAAATGCTAGAACATTAGCAGTAGCAAAGTTTTTATCGGTGGTTGCAAGAACAAATAATCCCTATATTCTGAACAAAATGCTTGTTTAACCTGGAGGTAGACTGTATGAATTTTATATTGCTTTGTAATGATTTGTTGGGTCTCTGGACCCTAATAAAGATTGATGATGATAATCAGGTTTAAAAAAGGAGAAAGGAAAGTCTCTCTCTCTCTCTCTCACACACACACACACTCACTCTCTCGACTGTTTTCTGCAACATATCATCGATGCAATAATGGAGCATTTGTGCTGGATTCATGCTGGACCAGAGTATCAAAAGAGAACCAAACTCCCTTTCCCACAGACAACACATTCACAATTAGAAAAAAGAGACTTAGTTCATTCACATCTTGACTACTGCAGTATAGCTTTCTCTCTTTGATTCCCCCCCCCCATTTCTTCTGTGGTACATAACATAACTGGTGTATGTGCACAGACATGCATATATATTTTTAACTAAATGGCCAACGGTATGTTTTGATCAACAGCATATGGAGATGAGGTGGTAAAAACAAACTGGTCTGTGAAAATGCCCCATTCCTCCATGGCATTCTCCTCTAACTTTTATCTTTATATTCCAGTAAGTTATTTTGCTCTCATTGTTGAAAAACAAAAACCTTGCATACCTTATTTGATTGGATAATTTCAATGGTTTTCTTTTATCGTTGTACAAACAAGGACGATTTTATAACTTTTTTGTACGTAGCTGTTATATGCAGAGCAATCTTTCTTTAAGTACAGTGGTACCTCAGGTTAAGTACTTAATTCATTCCGGAGGTCCGTACTTAACCTGAAACTGTTCTTAACCTGAAGCACCACTTTAGCTAATGGGGCCTCCTTCCGCTACCGCGCCGCCGGAGCCTGATTTCTGTTCTCATCCTGAAGCAAAGTTCTTAACCTGAAGCACTATTTCTGGGTTAGCGGAGTCTGTAACCTGAAGCGTATGTAACCTGAGGTACCACTGTAGGGGTAAATTACTCTAAACAAAAATTTGATCTTGGATAGTTTTCCCTTCAAGTAAAGTGTCTTGTTGTTTAAATAAACTTAAATAAAGTCGTTTAAAATAAAAACAAAACAAAAAAACCTTACAAGCCGAAGGGATCTTTCAGCAAGCATTTTTAGCAGTGGTTTCTTCGAATTCTGAGGGCCACAGTCCCTCCTGGCAAGCTTCCAAGGGCCGCATGCCTGTGATGCACAGGGCCAGAAGCAAAATGGAAGGAGCGATATGTACATTTTACTTCTGTCCTGTAGGCTAGACTCTACACACACTCAGGCGCAAGACAGCCCCCTCCTGCACGACTTTGTCTCATCCTTTTTTAAAACCATCCGGGTTGGTGGCTATCGCTGTCTCCTGCAGCAGGGAGTTCCACAGTGTAACTATGCACTGTGTGAAGAAGGACTCTCTTTTACCTTTCCCGAATCTCCCGACCTTCAGCTTCATTAAAAAGGTAAAGGGACCCCTGACCATTAGGTCCAGTCGTGACCGACTCTGGGGTTGCGGCGCTCATCTCGCTTTACTGGCCGAGGGAGCCGGCGTACAGCTTCCGGGTCATGTGGCCAGCATGACTAAGCAAACCAGAGCAGTGCACGGAAACGCCGTTTACCTTCCCCCCGGAGTGGTACCTATTTATCTACTTGCACTTTGATGTGCTTTCGAACTGCTAGGTTGGCAGGAGCAGGGACCGAGCAACGGGAGCTCACCCATTGCGGGGATTCGAACCGCCCACCTTCTGATCGGCAAGCCCTAGGCTCTGTGGTTTAACCCACAGCGCCACCCGCGTCCCTCAGCTTCATTAGATGCTCACAAATTCAGATGTTATGAGAGAGTGAGAAAAACCTCTCTCTGTCGACCATCCCGGGAAGGAAGGTGATAAGAGTTCACGGTCGCTTCCTAGCCGTGTCAAACCATTCACAGCACATGAGGGGAATGACCAGGGGCTCGGGAAGGATTCCGAGGGCCAAATGGAAAGATCTGGGGGGGCGCAGACTGATGCTCCCCCAGTCCTGATTCTACACTTTATAGAATTATAGAATTGGTGGAGTTGGAAAGCACCCATTTTTGCCCCATATGGGGCTCTAAAGCACAGCCCTGAGATTAAGAGTCTCATGCGCCCAGGAATATTTGGGAGACTTTGCAAACATCAAAAATGTGCAGGGACGAAAGTCGGGCATGGGCAGATTCGCTCCAGCTCCAGCACAACATGCGCCCTGACACATGGTGTACTGGCCCCGATTCAGAGTAAAGGTGCTGCTACTCACACAGATTTTCGGTGCTGATGAAACTGTGGCTGCTCAGGGCTCCCGCCAGGTTGAAGATGCAGACGGACACCTTCAGGATGTGCACGTCGTCAGCGATTCCTTCGATGCGGCAAGAGAACTTCCGGGACTTGGTGTAATAGCGGCAGGGCTGCTCGACGCGGTTCACCCCGACGAAACTAGGGGACACGGGGGGAAAGTGTGATAGGAATTTTGAGGTCTTAGATATATGGCAATCTTCATAACCGCACATACATAGATCAGCACAGGAAGACCGACCTGAAGCCGTTTTGATTCCTAAACTGAGCAAATGTTTTCTATGCATGGTCAAACTAGAAAAGCCTCCCCATTGTCTTTTCCTTCACAAATCCTGTCTTAAGGGTATGTCTGTGTTTGAATAGGGTGTGAGCCTGTGACCTGGCCCAGGAACTAAGTATTTATCACTACAAAAGACTGGCCAGGCTCCCCAGGCAATCCAATCAAGTAACCTTCCAGACAGGAGATGAACAAGGACAGGAGAAAAACAACATTCAAATTTTTGTTTTAAGACCGCCTTTTCTGTGATGTAGGTGTGATTTATCTGAGGGGTGGTTTTAGGTTACACCCCTTCTGTGATGTATGTATGATGTTTCTGGGGGTGGTCTTGATCTACAAGGTGGCAATTTCAAAAGTCTTTATAAGGCCTTGCACAGCATTTTTCTGGGTTCCTCCTCCTGTCCTGTGGGTGAGGGGAGCACCCTGTTGCAACAGATCAATAAAGATCAAGCTTACTAGCTGCTTTGCTTCTCAATATTCTCTGGTTGGCCTCTGTTATTCTCTCCTACCAATAGGGAACCTACGTAAGGACTCTATATGGGCTCTTGGATACCCCATAAGGGAAAAGGGGCAATTTTTATTTACAACAAAAGCACATGGAATGCTCAGCCAGAGGAAGGGAAGACACTGGATCTCGCCGCGATTGAGCATAACTGGCATGGAAATGCCATGCCTCGCCAGCTACAGCGCATGACAGCGGCCAATGAGCAGACCCTGCCTTGAAATTAATGGGCGCAGCTGGCGGAAGGCCGGTTGATTTCAACGGATCTTCTCTGTGGGTAATCAAGGCTGGTATGCACTGTGCATTTAAAGCACATGTGCGTGTGTGTGTTTTCTATTCATCTTGCACTTAACAGCAGACCCACCTAATCTGCACTTCCCCAAACAATGTGCCAATTGAAACACAGCCATGCTTTTGAAATTTGCACGTCTCCATATTTTGCAACGGGAACAAAAAAACACATATACTGTACTTCAATAAGGCGTGGGTAAAAAAATGCACACACTGGCGAAATCGTCATGCATTGGTTCCTTTGTGCGCTCAAAAATAAAATAAAATGTGCCTATTAAGGAAAATTACATACTGTGTAATTTCACTATACAGTACTGTGCATATTAATCGCCTTCTAAGCTACCGTCTCAAGGCGATTCACACATCAGATAAATTAAAAATAGTTAAAAGCACAAAACAACTGATGCATTTCAAACGGATACATTTCAAACAAGACGGAAACCCTAATAAACGGGCCCTTGTGATTCAAGATCCATTGGTCTAGCAGGGAAAGCCTAACAGAACAAAAATGTTCTGACTCTCCTTCCCTGAGGATTCACAGCAATCAATAACTTAGTCAGTAGAGCATGAGACTTTTAATTTCAGGATTGTGGGTTCAAGCCCAGATGATCCTTGCGGTCTCTTCCAAATTGTTATAAGAATGCAAAGGTCTCAAATATAAATTAAATGTTCATAAATGTACAATGCAAACATATACATAAGTATATTAACCATGTGTCTGAAATAGTATAAGAGAGCAATCCTGGAGCCATTTTAACTCTCCCAATGACCTCATATGCAGTAAGGGTGGCAAATGGGGAAAGCCTTCCCACGGTCTTTTTGCTTGCAAATCCTGTCTTAAGGACGCATTTGTACAGTGGTGCCTCGCAAGACGAAATTAATTCGTTCCGCAAGTTTTTTCTTCTTGCGAGTTTTTCGTCTTGCGAAGCACCGTTTCCCATAGGAATGCATTGAAAATCAATCAATGCGTTCCTAGGGAAACCGCCTTCAGACCAGGTCCGGGGACAGTCTGTCCCCCGACCTCTTCTGAAGGCTGGGGGGGGGACAAGGGCTTTTCTTCCCACCGCCAGCCTTCAGAAGGCTGTTCTGAAGGCTGGCGGTGGGAAGAAAAGCCCTTCTCCCCACCTCCCACCCCGCAAGCTCCAGGGACAGGAGGGCTTTCCTACCGACCGCCAGCATTTTAAAAGCCCCCGGGACAGCGGAGACTTCTCTGCTGTCCCGGGGCGTTCTTAAAATGCTGGCGGGCGGCAACGAAGGCCGGGAAGGCAGGCGGGGGGGGAGCAAAGACTTTTGCCCCCCGCCGGCCTTCAGAAGAGGTCCAGGACCTCTTCTGAAGGCCGGCGGTGGGCGAAAGTCTTTGCTCCCGATGGCCAGCATTTTAAAAGCGGTCCGGGATAGCGGGAAAGCCCTACTATCCTGGACCGCTTTTAAAATGCTGGCGGTGGGGAGCAAAGCCTTTCGGCCCCAGCCGACCTTCCTGGACCTCTTCTGAAAGCTGGCGGGGGGGCGAAAGGCTTTGCTCCCCACCGCCAGCATTTAAAAGAGGTCCCCGGAGATTTCCCTATGGGCTTTCTTCTTGCGAAGCAAGCCCATAGGGAAATTCGTCTTGCGGAACGACTCAAAAACGGAAAACTCTTTCGTCTTGCGAGTTTTTCGTTTTGCGAGGCATTCGTCTTGCGAGGCACCACTGTATATGAATAGAGTGAGCCTGTGACCTGGATTCAGGAACTAAAGAATTAACCATCACAAAAGAATGGCCAGGCTGCCCAGGTAATGCAGTCAGTGACCATTATTAGGTATCCTCGCAAATAGGATTTCTGCTGTAGACCGCCTCCTTCTGTGATGTATGTATGATTTTTTGGGGGGGGTGGTCTTCAGCTACAGGGTGGGCAATTTCATAAGTCTGTATAAGAGCTTGTGCACCATTGTTCAGGGTTCTCCTCCCTCCTGAGTTTGGTGAGTGGGGACCCTGTTGCAACAGTTGAATAAAGATCAGGCTTACTAGCCGCTTTGCTTCTCAGTATACTCTGGTCAGCCTCTGTTATTTTCTCCTACCGATAGGGAACCCACTTAAAGACTCTATACGGGCTCTTGGATACCTCATAAGGAAAAAGGAGCAGTTTTTTCTTTTAACAAATTCTATGATTCTATCTTCTAGGTGATAGATGAGGCAGTCTGTGGCGATCACACAGGGTCCCTGGACGTTTCACCGTCTATTGATCCCTGTGCCACCACTTTATTTCTCGCTGCCACCATCCAGGCCCTACCTGGGACAATACTGAGTCCAGTCAGGGTTAAAATGGAACATAAACTTCTGTTTATTTATTGCAGTTTAACAAGCGTGTGGTTTCATAAACGGTATCGGTCCATTACAATCATGGGGTGCCTATCCAGACCTATAACTTCCGCTACCTGCTCTCACTCACTAAACCACCTCTCAGATATTTGCTTGTCTTCCTAGCCCCTAACTGTTCCTGACTCAGCTTATTTCGCTACACTAACTCAACCTACCCACAGACTCTATCCCAATGCACTCCCACTCCAACCAACCACCCAACTCCCAGCAAACGCCTCCCTGAGCTGGTTTTATAGTCGCTCTGACTCCACCCCCCGGGTTCTGATTGGGTAACCTGTTTAACTATTTCACCTCCAGCACTCTCATATGTTAATATCACACAGTCTCTCTGCTGATATCTAGTAGGGTAAATTAGCATTGGAATACCGAAGAATTCCCATCAGGATTTACTTTATCAGCGCAAACTGATGTGGAAATATAGAAAAGTGAACTCAAGATCGGGATGGGAATCACAGGGTTGCCCATTGCTAACCCAACAACCCCGACATCCCTCATATCATATCCGCTCCCACGGTTTAAATGTTTCCCCAGCCTCCACTCACTTTTTCTGCACCCACATCCTGGCTTTGGTGTGGGTGGACATCCCACGAGGCGTCTTCCACTCGCAGAAAATGTCCTTGGCTAAGCTCTTTCGGAAGCAGGTGAAGTTTGGCGCCTCTGGCGGTTCTGAAAAGGGGGAAGAGACTGTTACATGGGGTCAGGATACGCAGCCTTCCGCATATGCTCAGGAACTCCAGTGCTGGCTAGTTAGTTCAGTTTAACAAAGTTCACCGGATTCCCTCTGTATATGCAAAGGCCTGGCTTGTTTCGTTCCTCATTTCACTTGCATGCGCCACCTTCTCAAAGCTAAAACCGTGCGCAAGGCTGCTTACTCTATGGGATTTATTTTTTATTTTTACAAAATTACAAAAGCATTCCTAAAGAACAAACCAACCATCAAAAAGTCTGCAACCCAACAATTTGCACATGAATTACAGTAAGATCCAAGATAAAGACATGGAATAAAGTGTATCAATAAAAGGGGAAAAAACCGGTCAAAAACGGCTGCAGATTCTCCTTCATCAGAGATTTTTTAAGCAGAGGTTGGATGGCCACCCGTCAGGGATGCTTTAGTCGCACGGGGTGGGTCTAGATGACCCTCAGGGTCCCTTTCGATTCTGCAATTTTATGATTCTATAATACCCCAGCCCAAGAGTGTGTTCAGCAGCCTCAGCTTCTGCAGCTGGGGTCCCAATTTGTCTATATAGAAGCTTTATTCTCTATAATGATGAAACTCACAGGTAGAGAACACTATTATTATTAATAATAATAATAATAATAATAATATCCTGCCCATCCAACTGGGTTGCCCCAGCCACTCTGGACAGCTTCCAACAAATATAAAAGCATAATACATATTTTCTTATTTGTTTATATATAATATAATATATATTTATTATATGGAAATGGAATCTTTGGAAGAGTCCATGCTTTTTTTTAAAAAAAGCTTTTATTTATACTTTTCAAATTTATACATTTCATTAATTTTACAATCATTTTAACATTACCGTGTTTGACTTCCTTCCCCCTCTTTCTGCAGTTCCTTAAATTTATTTTTAAAATATCTTCTGCATATCCAAATTCATTTAATTTGCTCGTTTAATTACCTACTTTAAATTAAATGATCTACTCTTATGAAACTGCAGGTTATTACAATAAACCTGCCAATGTTTCTTTCTGTTTGCAATTTATCTGTAAATCACACACACACACACACACACACACACACACACACACACTTTCTTATCCCTTTGGAGCTATGCTGGTATCTCTGTAATTCTCTTTCCAGGCTGTGGCGTTTTACAGTTTAAATGCCTGGTTCTTATTTTATTTCTCTTTGCTATGTTGTTGCGCTATTTATTATTATCGTTATCATTATTATTAGTTAACAAATCATATATCCCCTAAAACATCCGAGCCACACCAAGAAGCATCTCCCATCCTTCCCAGGCGAACAGAACACGAATAACAAGTGATTATACCGTTGCCCGAGGAGGGTGCAATGGGAGACGGAGGAGGAGGTGTGTCCTGAGGAGAGGGGGCGTGGTCATGAGGAATCCCGAGGGCCAGGTGGAGAGGCTTGGTGGGCCACATTGGGCCTGAGATCCCCCTGTCCTGTCTCAGGCCCTGGGAAATCAACTCCAAGGAAGAGGGAGGGCAGTAAATGATCCAACCGGGCGACAACAAAACCCAGGCAGAGGTGCAGCTGAGCAGAAAGGTCCCTAACCCTCTCAAAGCGCCTCCCTCACCTTCCACCATCAGGCGCAGGGAGCAAAGGAGTCGGCAGCTGTCGGTGTAGCAAGTGTAGCGGCCGGAGTCACTGAAATACACCGACGGCAGGAAGAGGCTGGGTCCGGGGATCACCTGCCTGCCGGTGGATGCGCTCAGGTTCCTTCCGTTGAACACCCAGTGCACCTGAGTGATGTTCTCTAGCTCCCCCTCCAGGCAGGGCAGGGTGACGTTCATCCCTGGCTGAACCAGAATCGTATTGGGAGACGCAGCTGGGGGTGGAAATAATGAGGAAAGAAGAGAGAAAAAATGGTCGTCAGGTTATTTCCCCAGAGTCGTTTATCCTCTCTTCCCTGAGGTGAACCAAATAGAGTAATACCTCGGGT
The DNA here is from genome assembly GCF_027172205.1 of Podarcis raffonei. Lineage (NCBI taxonomy): Eukaryota > Metazoa > Chordata > Lepidosauria > Squamata > Lacertidae > Podarcis > Podarcis raffonei. Next base: position 8,600,056 of record NC_070617.1, on the reverse strand, counting down.
TACAGACGCTTCAGGTTGCGTGTTTTCGGGTTACGGGCCGCCGAAACCTGGAGGTACTGGAACAGGTTACTTCTGGGTTTCGGCAGCCGCGCATGTGCAGAAGCACTAAACCGCACTTTGCGCATGTGCAGAAGTGCCGAATCGCAAGCAGTGCGTGCACAGACGAACTGCTGTGGGTTGCGAACGCTGCGGGTTGCGAACGTGCATCCCACACGAATCACGTTCTCAACCCAAGCGTCCACTGTATACAGAAATCATAGAATCGTAGGACTAGAAGGTACCCTGACGATGGTCTAGTTCATGAATATGCAGCTGTCACACACAGGGATGGAGAACCGGGCGCAAGCTAGCAAAATGAATTTCAATAGGGACAAATGTTCAGATTCTGCACTTCAGCAGGAAGAACCATGTGCACAAATATAGGATGGGGGAACACCTGGATTACTAGCTGTAAATGTGAACAGGATCTTGGGTTCTTGGTGGGCCACAAGCTTAGCATGAGTCAACAGCAGCCCCCAAAAAGGCTAATGCTATTCTAGGCTGCATCAACAGAAGTCAAGTGTCCAGATCAAGGGAAGTCATGTTGTTGTTGTTTAGTCGTTTAGTCGTGTCTGACTCTTCGTGACCCCCTGGACCAGAGCATGCCAGGCACTCCTGTCTTCCACTGCCTCCTGCAGTTTGGTCAAACTCATGTTAGTAGCTTCAAGAACACTGTCCAACCATCTCGTCCTCTGTCGTCCCCTTCTCCTTGTGCCCTCCATCTTTCCCAACATCAGGGTCTTTTCCAGAGAGTCTTCTCTTCTCATGAGGTGGCCAAAGTATTGGAGTCTCAGCTTCATGATCTGTCCTTCCAGTGAGCACTCAGGGCTGATTTCCATCAGAATGGAGAGGTTTGATCTTCTTGCAGTCCATGGGACTCATAAAGGTAAAGGTAAAGGTACCCCTGCCCGTACGGGCCAGTCTTGACAGACTCTAGGGTTGTGCGCTCATCTCACTCTATAGGCCGGGAGCCAGCGCTGTCCGCAGACACTTCCGGGTCACGTGGCCAGCGTAACGAAGCCACCCTGGCGAGGCAGAGCCGCACACGGAAACGCCGTTTACCTTCCCGCTAGTACGCGGTCCCTATTTATCTACTTGAACCCGGGGGTGCTTTCGAACTGCTAGGTTGGCAGGCGCTGGGACCGAGCAACGGGAGCGCACCCCGCCGCGGGGATTCGAACCACCGACCATGCGATCGGCAAGTCCTAGGAGCTGAGGTTTTACCCACAGCGCCACCTGCGTCCCATGGGACTCATAGTACTACTCTATTCTGCCTTGGTCAGACCACACCTGGAGTCCTGTGTCCAATTCTGGGCACCACAATTTAAGATGGATGTTGACAAGCTGGAAGGTGCACAAAGGAGGGCAACCAAGATGATCAAGGTCTGGAAACTAAGCCTTATGAGGAGCGCTTGAAGCAGCTGGGTATGTTTAGCCTGGAAAAGAGGAGACTGAGAGGAGATATGATAGCCTTCTTCAAATATCTCAAGGGCTGTCCCATGGAGGAGGGAGCATGCTTGTTTTCTCCTGCTCTGGAGGGTAGGACTCGAACCCTTGGCTTCAAGTTTCAAGAAAGGAGATTCTGACTAAACATTTGGAAAAACTTTCTGACAGCAAGAGCTTTTCGGCAGTGGAACAGGTTCCCACAAGAGGTGGTGGACTCTCCTTCCTTGTCATAATAATAATATAATCATTTATTATTTTTATCCCACCCATCTGGCTGAGTTTCCCCAGCCACTCTGGGCAGCTCCCAATCAAATGTACAGCATTAAATATTAAAAACTTCCCTGAACAGGGCTGCCTTCAGATGTCTTTTAAAGATAGGATAGCTGCTTATTTCCTTCACATCTGAAGGGAGGGTGTTCCACAGGGTGGGCGCCGCTACCAAGAAGGCCCTCTGCCTGGTTCCCTGTAACCTCACTTCTCACAGCAAAGGAACAGCCAGAAGGCTCTCGGCGCTGGATCTCAGTGTCCGGGCTGAACGATGGGGGTGGAGACGCTCCTTCAGGTATACTGGACCAAGGCCGTTTAGGGCTTTCAAGGTCAGCACCAACACTTTGAATTGTGCTTGGAAACGTACTGGGAGCCAATGCAGATCTCTCAGGACTGGTGTTATGTGGTCCCGGAGGCCAGTCCTAGTCACCAGTTTAGCTGCCACATTCTGGATTAATTGCAGTTTCCAGGTCACCTTCAAAGGTAGCCCCACGTAGAGTGCATTGCAGTAGTCATGGGCGCTTTAGCTGAGATTCCTGCATTGCAGGGGGTTAGACTGGATGACCCTCGGGGTCCCAACCCTAAGACTCTATGATTCTATGAACCTGCAACCTTGGTGTTATCAGAACCACACTGTAACCAACTGAGTTATCCAGGCTGACTTCAACACATTAAGATAGATGGATGGATGGATGGATAGATTAGAAATTAAATAAACGATGTGGGAGGGCGGGAACAAAACGATCAAGCGGCCCTGGAGCAACTCCCACATGTAGGAAATTCCCTGGTGGAGAATCTTTTTCAGTCCCCTCTGAGCCAGCATCCGAGGGCCGCATGCCAGCAGTTCTGGGGGCCGGAGGGGAAAGTTTGTGGAGCAGCAAATGTACATTTCCCCCTTTGTACAGTAGATTAGTTTCAACACCCTCCCTCGCAGGTCCCCTTCTGTCTGTCCTCCATCGGAGCGAGGCAGAGGCACGATCAGAGTTCAAGGATGCCATCCCAGTCAGGAAGGAAATGTTCAGCAGGCAAGGCGAGGCCAGGCTTGGGGAGAGGGGCTGTGGCTTGGGGACAGTGTCAAGGGCCAGAGGGAAAAGTCTGGGGGGCCACAACTCCATTCCTGGGTTGCGGGGCTTGGAGGCTTCTAAGCTTGGAGGACAGGGTCGAAATCTTAGGAAAGATACAGGGAGAGAGATAAAATTTAAGAATACAATATATATAAAATACGATATATTAGATATTTAGTATGATGAAGGATTTGCATTATGGCAAGTAGTTATGGTTAGTAGAGTAAGAGATTAAGGATGTCACGTGTGTACAAATGTACAGCGGAACTTCGGTTTTCGAGCGTCTCAAAAGCCAAATGTTTTGGTTTTCGGACGTCGAAAACCCAGATGCAATCGCTTCCGTTTTCTTTCTTTTTTTAAAATAATATTTTATTAATTTTCCATACATTTATACCACATTAACAGTTTGCATTAAACTTTTCGGTTTTTTGACTTCCTTCGGCTTCTCTGCCAATCATTCAAATTCTGATTTTTTCAAATACACATTTCCAAATTTTAGTATTGCCTTTATACCTTCCCCAGTAATCGCTTCCGTTTTCAAACATGCCTCAGAAGTCGAATGGCTTCCGAGGTGCGTTTATCAATTTTCTTTCCCCCCCCTTTTTTTTATATATTTATTAGCATTTTCAAGAAACACACAACAAACAAGAACAAGAAATAAAGAAAACAAAAAAAACACAAAAATACATAACAAAACTAAACAACAAAAGAAAATAGGAAAAAACACTTAAAGTTTCTAATACTTATTATTCTTAACCTTATTTCTCAGACCTCCTCACACCTCCCCTTCTTGTATTCCAATTTAAATTGTCAGTTCAGCAAGTCCTTAACTTATTTCTTTACCTTAACTTATACATTTGTTCTAACGTACTATTGTTTTACTTTGCTTCTTTTTTCCATTTCCTCAATTTATTTTTAACAGTCTTATTTTCAATTAATTTAAAATAGAAGAAATCAATTTTACCTTATTAAAAACACACATCAATACTTATACCTCATTAATTATTCTTAAACCTTTTTCCTAAAGTCGACCGAAGTTTCCCTTCCACGATTTACCCAATTTCCTTACCACTAACTAAATATAAAAAACAAATTATCCTTATGTGCCCTTTGGATTCCCAACCTCCACCCACCCTTTTCCCGGTTCCAGTCCCCAACCAATATCCATCAGTCTTTATGTTATTTATTTAGCCTGGAGATCTCACGTCTGAGGCCCTTATGTCTCTCTCAGTTCCTTTCTGCCGGTCTCTTTGATGGTCCTTGATGTTAAGCCCCAAGTCTCGGAGGGGCTCCGGCCCAACAGAATCCATGTTGCTTCCAGCCAGTCCTCCATACTTAAAAGCAAAGCCTATGGGGAGCTCCAACTCTTGTTTCAAATTTCTTACAGATCCAAATGTCCCCAAAGCTCCAGCTTTCACCTTCAACAAATTTGTAATCCTCAGGTCTTCAGATCTCCTCCAGAGGAGATCTCTCCGTTCTCCAAACTCCCATTCAGACCAGGCTTTCCACATCCAATTTTTATTGTTCTTTTTTATCATCATGTCAGGCCTCATATTGTAACTCTCCTTTAACTCCTGCAAATCTCCTGCTCCTCCTTCATTTTCTTCAAAAACAACACATTGCTCCATCGTTTCTACACTTTCAGTTTCATTTATTTGTTCAGTTGAATAGGCTTCCTGTTTCAAGTCCTTATCGGGCTCAAAACTGTTGTTTACTGTCCAGTATAGTAGTGATGCCTTTGTAGACAAAGCATTGTATTCATCTTTCAAGTTTCCCAAGAGAACGAGTGCTCTGTCCAATTCTGCTTGGAATTTACATACTCCAGTCATTTTTGTAATGTAGTGTCCCTATTACCCCTCTAGGGGGATTTTAGTTCCTTGATGTTCCTTTCAGCTCAAAACCAAAAGTCCAGTTATTTTGTATCAGCCCTCCTTGTTTTCAACAAAGTTGTACCAAATAAACCAGCAGAAACAGCAGAAACAATGTTCTCTTTTTCCAGCTGACAACTAGCTGACTAACAGCTCACTTGACAGCTGTCAAAATCTTCCATACAACAGGCTTTCTCATAGGACGTTCCCGGGTCTCGGGGGGGGGGTGAAATTTCAGTCCCCAAATTCTTTTTATCCTCCAGTAAGTCTTCTTATAGTGTCAAAACCGTGAAATCAAGATCTTTTCATTAAAAAACAAAAAGCAGATTCTCTCGACCTTAGCTGCCCAGTCCTTTGCTTTAAATTGTTTACAAAGAGGGGGGGTGACTTCCTTTTTAGCCCCTTCCCGCTCGTTCCAAATCCAAAATTAAATTTTTAAAAGTTCCAATCTCTGTATTACTCACGGGTTTATGTTTTAGAGTCCAGTCGGTCTTGGAAGAAGTTGGCGCTCTCTGTCAATGGCTTGCGGCTTCACTCCGTAGGCGAGGGAGTACTCTCAGCACCACGCCTCACCCTGCCTCCGTTCCGAAGCCTTTAAAAAGGCTCCGTCGCGGATTGGGGGGCGCAAATGGTGCCCGCCGAGTCTCTATGTTCACAGGCATCCGCGCCTGTGATTTTAAGGGTCTCCGCTTCGCCGCAGCGGCCAGACCCAGACGCTACGGAGCCGATTCCCTCCGGAGCTCGGAGGGAATCCGCCATTAAACACTGGCGCCAACCCGGAAGTCCGCGTTTATCAATTTTCTCACTTGAATTTTCCAACTGCCCGTGGTGCCTCGGTTGCTGAATGTTTCAGAAGTCGAACCATCTTCCAGAACGGATTATGTTCGACAACCGAGGCTCCACTGTAGTATTATTATTATTATTATTATTATTATTATTATTATTATTTAACCTGTCCTTCCCCATAAGGTCAGGGGCAGGTCCCAACAATTTAAAATACAACATTAAAAACATTATATATCTATTTGGATCTACATTATTTGAGCTTTACAGAGCACATGCTGCATTTTGTAGAAATAATAAAAGTTTCAAAAAAGTAGAGTTGTATCAGATTCTGTGTGGTGTAGTGAAAGTGGACAGAGAGAGACCATTTCCCCCTAATAGTGGAACCAAGAAGGGTCATTCAGCGAAGCTGAAGGTTGGGACAGTCAGGGCAGAGAGAAGGGATGACTGCTCACAGCGCATGGCTGAACTATGGAACTCTCTGCCACAAAAGCCACTGATGGAGAGTTGCCAGTGTGCTCAGGTCCTGTTTGAAGGTTCCCTGTTGAGGCATCCAGCTGGCCTCTGTGAGAGAAAGATGCTGGACTGATTGGGCCTTTATTAAGTCCAACCCATCAGGGCTCTGAACCTCAGCTCCTTGGAATCACGAGTGGGGAAATAATAATATTATAATAATAATAATTTATTATTTATACCCCACCCATCTGGCTGAGTTTCCCCAGCCACTCTGGGCGGCTCCCAATCAAGTGTTAAAAACAGTACAGCATTAAAAGTGCTATAGGCCAGGATATTAATAGGCAAGATATTAATAGGAAATAGGATATTAATAGGCAATATGATATTGATATTGATATTAATAGGCAAGATGTTAATAGGCAAGATGTTAAATTGTTCTTATATGCAACAATAGCGGCAAGAATATTGTTAGCCCAGAAATGGAAGCAAGAAGAAATTCCGACAAAAGAAGAATGGCAGACGAAATTAATGGACTATGCAGAATTGGACAAAACGACAGGAAGGATTCGAAACCTGCTGGAGATTTACAGAAGATTGGAAGAAGTATATGAATTACTTGAAGAGCAACTGTAATCAACAAATTACGCTAGCAGGACTACAAGAAGTTTTGTAAGGAGAAATATATGAAGTGTTACAAAGTAGAAAAAGATAGAGATATTGGTTATGAGTTTGAAATGTCATAGGGAAAATAAGAAATGCATACTAAGAGATTAGATTAGAAAATTTTCAGACAGGACTGATGGAAGTCAAAAAATTGAATAAGATGTAAAAGTATGTTTAATTACTGTTGAAAATGGTATGTTAAAAAACTAATAAAAAATTATATTAGAAAAAAAAACGAGTAGGGAAAGTGTTGTTGCGCTCGTTTCCTGTTTACATCTGTAGACATCAGATTGGCCACCGTGAGAAAAGGATGCGGGCCTCGGATGGGCGGCTGGCCTGATCCTGCAAGCTCTTCTTCCTATTTCTAAGCTGGAGAAAGGGGCAAGGCTAGCAGCCAGCTGGCGTCCTAAAGCAGAAGGTCTCCCAGGAGGATATGCTGCAACATTTTGTTGCAAACACCCCTTTCCCACACAGTTACATAAACAAGCCAGGCAGATTAATTCATTCTGGCTGGTTGGTAACCTGTTTGTGTGTCGGGGGGGGGGGGGAGGGGGGCACAGTCACCTCTGCACTGCTTTGCCCACCCAGTAAATATTGACAAAAGCTACCTTCACCTTTCCAGGAGTGGTATCCTAGCAACAGGAAAGGACACGCTGTGCAGGGGGAAAGCACCCCCCACCTTCCTCTATGGAGCCCCTCCAGTGGCGAAATCCACCACTTAGGATGAGTGGTACCCAGGTTACATCAGAGGCCCTCATCCACAGCATACAGTCCAAGCATATTTCACGCACATAGCTTCCCCAAAGGGATTTTGGGAAATGTAGTTAACTCTGCATGTACTCCGTATAGCTAAAGCTATGGTTTTCCCAGTAGTGATGTAGGGAACTACATCACCTTAAAGACCAACTAAGTTAGTTCTTGGTATGAGCTTTCGTGTGCATGCACACTTCTTCAGATACACTGAAACAGAAGTTGCCAGATCCTTCTATATAGTGAGAAGGTGGGGAGGGGTATTACTCAGAAGGGTGGTGGGAATGGGTGATTGGCAGATAGCTGTGATGAGCCTGTTGACGACTCTTAACGACTGCAATAGGTCTTACAGGAAAAAGCAAGGGGTGAGAAGGTGAAAAATGGCTTTGTCATGTATAATGAGATAAGAATCCAATGTCTTTGTTCAGACCAGGTCTCTCCATGGTTTTAAGTTTGGTAATGAGTTGCAATTCAGCAGCTTCTCTTTCCAGTCTATTTCTGAAATTCCTTTGTAGTAAAACAGCCAATCACCCATTCCCACCACCCTTCTGAGTAATACCCCTCCCCACCTTCTCACTATATAGAAGGATCTGGCAACTTCTGTTTCAGTGTATCTGAAGAAGTGTGCATGCACACGAAAGCTCATACCAAGAACTAACTTAGTTGGTCTTTAAGGTGCTACTGGAAGGAAAAAAAAATTTTTGTTTTGACTATGGCAGACCAACATGGCTACCTATCTGTAACTGATGTAGGGAAGTGAGAGCTGGACCATAAAGAAGGCTGATTGCTGAAGAATTGATGCTTTTGAATTCTGGTGCTGGAGGAGACTCTTGAGAGTCCCATGGACTGCAAGAAGATCAAACCTCTCCATTCTGAAGGAAATCAGCCCTGAGTGCTCACTGGAAGGACAGATCCTGAAGCTGAGGCGCCAAGACTTTGGCCACCTCATGAGAAGAGAAGACTCCCTGGAAAAGACCCTGATGTTGGGGAAGATGGAGGGCACAAGGAGAAGGGGATGACAGAGGATGAGATGGTGGGACAGTGTTCTCAAAGCTACGAACACGAGTTTGACCAAACTGCGGGAGGCAGTGGAAGACAGGAGTGCCTGGCGTGCTCTGGTCCAGGGGGTCACGAAGAGTTGGACACCACTAAATGACTAAACAACATCAAAGTTTACTCTGCACAGAGCTACACTTCCCAGCCCATTAACAAACAACAGACTATCGCTGGAAGAATTGCAGCAGCTGCCAATCAGCTATCGAGGTAAGTTCTACAGTAGGTGCCAGTCTTGACAGATGAAGCCCTATGAAGCTCAGAACAAGGATACCTGAAATATTGTCTCATGTTGTTGTTGTTGCCATATGTGACTGAATCACTAAAGGCAGTTATGTGAGAGAAAGAGCGGCCTGGAAGAAGAAGAAGAAGAAGAAGAAGAAGAAGAAGAAGAATAATAATAATAATAATAATAATAATTTGTACCCCGCCCATCTGGCTGGGTCTCCCCAGCCACTCTGGGCGGCTTTCAGCAGAATATTAAAATACAATAGTCTATTAAACATTAAAAGCTTCCCTAAACAGGGCTGCCTTCAGATGTCTTTTAAATGTCAGGTAGTTGTTTATCTCTTTGACATCTGATGGGAGGGCGTTCCACAGGGCTGGCGCCACTACTGAGAAGGCCCTCTGCCTGGTTCCCTGTAGCTTCGTTTCTCACAGCGAGGGAACCGCCAGAAGGCCCTCGCGCTGGACCTCAGTGTCTGGGCAGAACGATGGGGGTGGAGACGCTCCTTCAGGTATACTGGACCGAGGCCGTTTAGGGCTTTCAAGGTCAACACCAACACTTTGAATTGTGCTCGGAAACGTACTGGGAGCCAGTGTAGGTCTTTCAAGACCGGTGTTATGTGGTCTCGGCGGCCGCTCCCAGTCACCAGATAGATAATCTATCTATCAATCAATCAATCAATCAATCATCTATGGACCGTTTTGGGGAATCATTGTTTGGTAAGCAGAACCTGTTCTTCATCTTCCTTTTTGAAGCCATCCAATTTGGTGGCCGTCCCAGCATCCTTGTGGAAGTGAGTTCCACAGTTTAACAATGTGTTGCACTTCCATTTGTCCTGACCCTTCCAGCATTCAATTGCCGCTCTGTGAAGGGAATGGAAGGACCCTAACAACTCCCTTAACCAAATGACAGCTCTCCGGATTCTTCGGGGACGGCCAGGAGGGTGGGGGTGGAGAACCATGCCTACTTAAAGTGGTATGATACTGCTTTAAATGTATAGTGCGGACAGGCCTCTCCTCTCGGTCGGAGGCCTGCGGGTTCCTTGCCCTTTCTTGCTGTCTCTCCTCCCGTTGCTCTTGAGCTGAATTAATCTGCTTTTGGGAACCCAGCTGGGCTGGGGGGGGGGAGTGATTAGCTTCTTGGGGAAAAGGTCATTTTGGGGGGGTGTATCTATCGCTGAGTGGGCAACACGGCCCGCACCCCCTCCGCCTCTCCCTGCTGCGTTGCCGAAACCCGGGACGCAACGAAATGTCAACAGCCCAAAGCAAACAGTCCGTTCACCTCCCTGGGCTGGCCTCTTGGCCCTTCCTGGTCTTCTGCCAAGAACAGTCGGTACTCGGCCACGGAAAGATCACGGCGCTCTGCTAATCCGGGAGCTTTCATCGCATGGATTCAGGGAAGAGGGACATGGTGCCCACAACCAGGCTTAGGCCCAGACTATCTGAAAGATCGTATCCTCTCATACAGATCTGCCAGGGCTCTGAGATCTCTCAGTTCCATCACCCCCACAGTCCCAAATGGTGAGGACGTAGGACAGGGCCTTCTCAGTGGCTGCCCCCAAACTGTGGAACTCCTTTCCTCAGGAAGCTAGACTGGCTCCCTCCTTGCTGTCTCCCTGCCAGCAAGCAAATGTTGTTTTATTCCACTAGGACCCGTGAATGTGCTTTTAACAGTGCTGTCCCGTTTTCACTGCCCACATATTAATAAGATTTGGGTGTTTTTTTAAAAAAAAAATTGCTTTAATTTTATTATTACGCTTTGATGATGATCTTTTATATGTTTGTAGCTTTTTCGTTTTTGACCTGTGTTGTTTTTAATTTGCTTAAGCCACCTTGAGTCCCAGTCTGGGGGAAAGGCGGTGTATAAATAAATATCTAGAGAGTGGCGCGGATAATGCCAAGGTTGCAGGTTCAATCCCCGTAAGGGACAACTGCCTTGCAAGGGGTTGGACTAGATGACCCTCAGTGTCCCTTCCAACTTTATGATTCTATGATGATCAATATCAAACAGGTGTGGGGAGGCTCTGGCCCTCCACATGTGCCTAAACTACGACTCCCATCATCCCCTGCTATTAACAATGTTGGCCTTCTTTTAAAGCAAAGGCCTTTTTTTAAAAAAAGAAAAAGGTTTTAAAGTTGTGCTGAACTGTTTGGACACCTCTTCTTATTTTAATAGATTTAGTTTTATTTCGTTTTAATTCTGTTATGGCTTAATTCTTTTTAAACGAACCTCTTCTACATGTTTTTTTCCGTGTTGTTTTTAATTTGTGTAAGCGGCCTTGAGTCCCGGGACTGGGAAGGATGTGAATAAATATAACAGCAGCAGAAGCAGAAGCTGCACGGTTTTCACAGTATGATTTGGGGCTTGATCCTGGCATACCGAATGGCATATTAGCTACAGAAAGACAACACAACTGCGGTTTCGTTATCGACTTAGGAGGAAGAGGAGCCACACAGAAAGATATTTTTTTTAAGGTTTCTAAATCGAGCCTCCTGCCTTCTTCCTGCTATTGGTTTTCTTTCTTCAGAACTTAAAAGGGGGACTCAGGTTCGAATTCCGACACCTCCAGGTAGGACTAGGTAAAGACCTCTAAAACCCTAGAGATCTGCTGCCAATCAATGTAGACAGAGAGAGATGGACCTATGATTTGATCATTTTTTAAAAAAAATGGTTCATATCAATATAATAATGAGAATAAATAATAATAAATAATTCTCAAGAGCAGCAGGTCTGAACACATGTGATCTCTGGAAGCAGAGAAGGTCACTTTCCATTGACGACTGGAATATGGATGAGTCAGTTAAACTGGCAAATGTAATTAGTGCTGGAGAAAGTTGTTCAGCTGTCTGAACGGCTTAGGAGTCAGAAAATTGCCCGAGATCCACCAGTTTCCGCCTGTCCTTAATGTAGTTTCATTGTTCTATAGATAAGGCAGGCAAGGCGGCGTACAACACACATCTCCCCCAAGAAAAGAACCTGGAGAACTGTAGTTTTAAGGCGCTGGGAATTGTAGGATTGTCAGAGGCAATCTACGGTTCCCGGGGTTCTGCAGGGGATGCTATGTGGTTTAGATATTTGGTGCGCCCGCAACCACAGATAAGATAGCCCTTATCTTCCTCTATCCTGCTGCAACCACCATTCGGAGCCGGCGGCGCGATCATTCAAGAATCTCAAACCACTTCTCCCCCTCCAGCCTATTCTCACAGACCGAAAACTCAGAGGTGTGCGGTCTTCCCAAAGGTGAGACCCAGACTCCATTCCCACAACTGGGAAGGGGAGCCAGGATTCCTGACCCACTGCATTCCACTCTCCCTCTGCCACTTCCTGCCGCTCTCAAGCACTAACCACTAGGCGCCACATCTGTGCCGTCTCCTCCATCCAGACCCCTAAACGCCAGCCCCTTCCACAAAAAGAAAATAGAGAACCAACAATTCAGTTTCTCCAAACTTTTGAGGGGTGGGTGCACACACAATTTGCGCGCGCACAATTTGCCAGATTAAATGTGCCAAACTGAAATTGCGGAGGCTTCGCCTTTCCATTCACTGCCTTATTATCCCAATAAATCCCCACCGACAGAAAGCCCTTTGAAGGAGCGTGGTACAGTGGTTAGAGCAGCGATGGGGGGGGGACCTGGGGGCACCTTCCATATATACCCAGGCTGCAACTCAACTCATATGTAAGAAATCAATATTTGAGCATCGCAGCATCTGAACTTTGAAACTCCCTGCCTATTGATGTTACCCTTTTGTTTTACTCTTTTCTCCACCTGTTATGAACATTTTTGTTTTAGTCAAGCCTGTCTATTGAAACGCGGAACACTGATGCACGAGTTCGAATCCGGTTTTTAGCTTATGGTTGGTTTTAACAATTTGTTGAATATTTCTGGATTTTTGGCTCTTTTTAACTGGCTGTTCTTAAGACGAAACTTGACCCCAGGGTAAAAGTGTCCTGAGGCACTTCCTTAAAAATTTCATTCTGTCAGCTTAGCCTGCGTACTTCCTTGCTGTGAGGGTCAAACGATGGGAGAAGCAACAGAGAGATTGATCATAATAAATTTAATTAAGTTCATCCTGACAGGGCAGACAATCTCTTGCTCTTAAGAAGAAACATACCCCCAGTTAGCATTTCCCTAACATGCCATTTTCTCTCAGCCTAACCGACCTACAGGGCTTTTGTGAGGATTAAATGAAAGGAGGAATAAATCTAATAAATAAATTTAATACATTTCCTCCTTATAAGGCAGGCACCTCTTGTTCAAAACATGCCCCTCGGGTAAAAAAAAAAAGGGAGACCCCCCCCCTAATTTTTCATTCTCTCAGCCTAACCTACCTACAGGCTTGTTGTGAGGATTAAATGAAAGGAAAAATAAATCTAATAAATAAATTTAATATATTTCCTCCTTACAGGAAGAATTGTTTGAAACGTGCCCCCAGGATAAAAAAAGGAACCCCCCCCCTAATTTTTCATTCTCTCAGGCTATCCTACCTCACAGGGTTGTTGATAGGATCAAACGAAGGAAAACACAGAAAAAAGCTTTAAAAATTCATCCTTACAGGGCAGGCACCTCTCGTTCGAAACACGCCTCCACGATTTATTTTTAAAGGAGATTTCCCTTTATTTTTTCCTATTCTATCTCAGCCTAACCTACCCTGTGAGGCTCAAAGGGGACAGGTCGCAGGGCGCAATCGTTGAAAAAAGCGCATTTTTGCAGGGCAAAAGAACTGGGGGATTGGCTCGTTTCCACAGGATCGCGCAAATATTTAAGCCGTGCCAACCCAGCCATGCAATGGGCGAAACAAGTCTCTTTTTCTCACCCGGCTTCGGGCACAGCTGCTCCTGGTCCACCAAGCCGCTTGCAGCCGCGACCAGCTGCGCCACCCAGGAGACCCCGAGCAGCCACATGGTGCCAGGCAGGTGCCAGCTGCGGCCGCCGCCCCCCAGGCTTCTTCCAGCCAGACCCCCCGGGCTGCCGTGCCACCTTCGCCTTGGCACCATCCTCGCTCAAGCAGCGAAGCGTTTGAGGAACTGTCCCGAGGGGAGGCTGCTGCTGCTGCTGCCTGCCTGGCACGGTTGCTCTGGTTGGTTGTGCAAGCCGGGGCGGGGAGGGGGGTTGTGCAATGGGGTGGAGCTGAAAGGGGAAGCAGGGCTAGGGGGCAGAGTGACAGCGATGGGGTGGGGAAGAACCCTCCGCAAGAGAGGCCGCCCCAAAGACCTTGGCTCAGCATTTTAATTTTAACTTCTGTTTTTAAATTTGAAAGGAGAGGCGCTAGATCTCATGGAGGAAATCTGAGAAAGATTTCTTGCCGCCCAGAACAATAGAATTGCAGAGTTTGAAAGAAGGGCCGTCGAGTCCAGGGGTCAGCAAACTTTTCCAGCAGGGGGCCGGTCCACTGTCCCTCAGACTTTGTGGGGGGCCGGACTATATTTGAAAGGAGAGGTGCTAGATCTCATGGAGGAAATCTGGGAAAGGCCCTGCCGCCCAGAACCATAGAATTGCAGAGTTTGAAAGAAGGGCCGTCTAGTCCAGGGGTCAGCAAACTTTTTCAGCAGGGAGCCGGTCCACTGTCCCTCAGACCTTGTGGGGGGCCGGACTATATTTTGAAATAAATAAATAAATGAACGAATTCCTATGCCCCACAAATAACCCATAGGGACGCGGGTGGCGCTATGGGTTAAACCACAGAGCCTAGGACTTATCGATCAGAAGGTCGGCGGTTCGAATCCCCGCGACGAAGTGAGCTCCCGTTGCTCGGTCCCTGCTCCTGCCAATCTAGCAGTTCGAAAGCACGTCAAAGTGCAAGTAGATAAATAGGTACCGCTCCAGCGGGAAGGTAAACGGCGTTTCCGAGCGCTGCTCTGGTTCGCCAGAAGCAGCTTAGTTATGCTGGCCACATGACCCGGAAGCTGTACGCCGGCTCCCTTGGCCAGTAAAGCGAGATGAGCGCCGCAACCCCAGAGTCGGCCACGACTGGACCTAATGGTCAGGGGTCCCTTTACCTTTACAAATAACCCAGAGATGCATTTTAAATAAAAGCACACATTCTACTCACGTGAAAACACCAGGCAGGCCCCACAAATAACCCAGAGATGTATTTTAAATAAAAGGACATATTCTACTCTTGTAAAAACACGCCAATAGCCAGACCGTCCACGGGCCATATTTAGAAGGCGATTGGGCCGGATCCGGCACTCGGGCCTTAGTTTGCCTACCCATGGTTTAGTCCAAACCCCTGCAAGGCAGAGAATCTTTCACTCAATATAGGGTGCTCAAACCCGGAGACTTTAAGAGCTTCCTGCTCTATTAACTGAACTCGACCCCCCTATAAGAGGGCAGCTGCATACAATAAAACTGAGCTGCCTGCTTTCCAAAGGCACAGGTTTGCCCTATGTGAAGCCTCCTTGGGCAGTGGCAATGTACCTCCACACAGGTTTATTGGCTGGGAGCGGGAGTGCAAGAGGTGATGCCGTGGAAACAGTCGCGGCTCCCCCTCCCCAGAGAATTCTGGGAATTGTAGTTTATTAAGGGTGCTGAGAGTTGTTAGGAGACCCCTATTCCCCCTCACAGAGCTACAATTCCCAGAAGCAAGCAGGGGTGCCAACTTGGATAAAATATTGGGCAGGGCAGGTAAAATGGAGAGGGAGAACTAAGTACAGTGGTACCTCGGGTTAAGTACTTAACTCGTTCCGGAGGTCCGTTCTTAACCTGAAACTGTTCTTAACCTGAAGCACCACTTTAGCTAATGGGGTCTCCTGCTGCCGCTGCACGATTTCTGTTCTCATCCTGAGGCAAAGTTCTTAACCCAAGGTACTATTTCTGGGTTAGCAGAGTCTGTAACCTGAAGCGTATGTAACCTGAAGCGTATGCAAATAAATAAATAAATAATAATTATTATTATTACTACTATTACTATTACTCCTGCAGTTTGCAGCAACAGAGGTTCAGAAGCATTACAGTGGTACCTTGGGTTAAGAACTTAATTCGTTCCGGAGGTCCGTTCTTAACCTGAAACTGTTCTTAACCTGAGGCTTCCACTTTAGCTAATGAGGCCTCCCACCGCCGCTGCCACGCAATTTCTGTTCTCATCCTGAAGCAAAGTTCTTAACCCAAGGTACTATTTCTGGGTTAGCGGAGTCTGTAACCTGAAGCGTATGTAACCTGAGGTACCACTGTACACCTGCTTGACCTCCTTGGAGGAAAGATGGAGATATAAACATCACTCCTTTCCTTGGCATGATCCTGGCGGGGGTTTCCCTTGCGCTTCTTCTTCCTCCTACTCTCGAGTAGCCCAACATGCAGGAACAGTGCGGTAATAAATCTCCAACCTACTTTGCAGCCACGAGATGGGAGGGTGGGCGACAGAGCCGGCAAAGAAGCCTACCCACAGTTGAAATCTTGACACCACAACGTCCAGATTCGCTGGTTGCCATCAGTGTGTGGGTCTGCTTGGGACATAGGTGCCAGCTCCCTGGGTGACCCAAGCACCCACGAAATTCCCCACGAAGGTGCCTGGCACCCACAAAATTTGGTGCCAGGGCCAAACACATCGCATGGCACCCAGAGCAGGCCTGGAGAACCTCCGGCCCCCCAAAGCTCCCCACCTGGCCCTCAGGACTCTCCTGAGGCCTCCACCACCCAATATCTTACTTTCCTTCTGGGATTCTGGCTGAAATGTGCCCTTGACAGCATTTAGCAAAAACCAATGACTGCCAAATGACTTAACCCCCCACCAGTTTATGCCAACAGCCAGTCGAAGGAGTGACCTCCTGGGATTTGGGGCGGATGTGCCTTTCGCCCCCTTTTCTGGACTTCCTGTCATTTAAGCAACAAACACAAAAAGACACGACGGCAGCTTTTTTTGGTCTTTTTTAAGAAAATGCAATTTCTCTTTATACCCATAAAATGATACAATTCTGCCAAGTATAGAAATATGTAATAAATTATATGGAATGTCCCTCGGTCCTTGCACGGCACGGCTGCCCTGCTTATAAAGCCCCTCTCACCCTGCACCCCCCAAAAAAAACACACAATAAAAATAAGGTAGTCCATGGCAATCCGCCCCACCCCCATTCCTAATGAACTTTTCTCTTTGGTATCGAAGTCGGGTTTTAGGCAAGAAGGGGGACGGGTGAGAGGCAGAGCTAAAATGTTGCCGCTGCAAAAAAAAAGCCCCCTGCCTGTGCCTCTAAGATGGGGGGGGAAATAAAATTTGGGGGATATACCAGGAAACTTCAAAAACTGAGTAGGGGGTGGCCCAAAGTCACACAGCAGAGTAAGGGAGGAACCCACCCACAGATAAATCTTAAATTTACTGGCTTTTCCTTATTCCGACAGTGGCAAGGAAACTTGAGGCCTCATAGGCCCCAACATTTTGGCCTATGAGGCTGTTGAGACTGTTGTTTCGGTCAAACTCAAGACTGTGTATGTGTGCGTCTATATAGACACAACAGAGGTGTATGCATTTTAAAATTTGCCATTTAGGATTGAAGTGCAAGCCAGTGAGAGAATTACATGCTCGAAGCAGAATTTGAGGCTATCAAATCCTGACTTTCAGGCCCTGCTCATCTGCGTACGAGGCTGGTGATCCTCTTCGTATCCACTCCAGAGTCAGACTGACTGAAACGAAATGTGCCTAAGTTGGTCACAAACATTCGCTTCAGTAGGTCTACTCTGAGTAGGGCTATCCTTACATACAACACCCCAGTTCCTAGCATATTTCTGGAACAATTCCACGAGGCGCGTCCTCACACAGCGCCTCGCCACAAGTGCCTGATTTATTTTAAAAATGAACTTTTGCAGGACAAGTAAGCCATCGGGACGTTTGCCAGAATAAATGTTGCTTTGTGGGAGGGTGGTGAGGAAACTGGGTGCCAAGGGCTCGACGCCCTCTCACATCCTCTGCGGTCTGCAGTAGCAAAGCCCCGAGCTGAGCTCAAGGATGGGGGAAGCTGTGGCCTGAGCCCAGCCGATTCCTCATCCTTGGCCAGCAGCACAACAGGTGAAGCCCCTTGTCTTCCTGCTCTCAGCCCAACATTTGCCCAACCCAGTTAGCTCTGCTGTGATGGGTGGGCTTCTGTTGGTGGAAACCAGAGAACCGGCAGAGGTGGTTGGTTGGATGGGTGTTTAACAGGAGGGAGCTGCTTGCAAGCCGAGGTCCTACGTTATATAAAAATATTTTTTTTCTTTTTCTTAAACTATTTCCTGCCTTGGGAATAGCAGACCCAAGGGTGTAGACTCTCTGGGGTGCAGACAAGAGGGCAAACCAAGCGGGTTCTTCGAGGGGGGGGGGGAGAAAATAGCCGATGTGTTTCAAAGCTTTCCCCCCGCAATCTCTTTCCCCGAAAGAAAAAAGGCAATCCATGCTCCAGGCATCTTGCTGGAGGCTAGCAACCTCTTGTCCCCGAATTCTTCTCCCTCGCACTTGGGGTGGCACAGCTCCTGCGGAAGCGGGCACCAAGGACCTCCCAAGCCGTGCCAGTCCAACCTTGTCCTTTAAACACCGCTGCCCAGTGCCCGAGGGAGGCACCCCTAGAGAACTTCCAATGCCAATGTGGAATAGAAAAAAATAATAATCTTTTTTTTCTTTTCTTTTTTTGTAAACGTGGATCGTTTTCTTTCATATAGATCTGTATATATATATATTTTAAAAAGACACGATTAGATGATAGGAGGACAAGGCATGGAGGGCGGGTCGAAAGTGGGGTGCAGGGCCCCCGCCCCCCCAATCTTTCGCCCGCCGCCTCTTGATGTGAGGCTGCAGCCTCCGACGCACCTTTAAGCGCCCCCAACCTTCTTGCGCCTCCAAGCCAGATACATTCATGTGCGGTTCAGGGAGATGTCACTGGGTTTTTCATTCTTGGAAGAAGAAAAAAGACTCCCTTTTGCACAACAGTTCAGGGTAACATCAGTCTGAGGGTTGTGTGTGTGTGTGTGTGTATGTGTGTGTTTGGGGGTTACACCTGTGCACCCCGTACCCCAGCCAGTGACCTGTTTGCCACTGTAAGCCAGCAGTCAGTTATTCTTATGATTATTATTATCATCAACTTTTTGGTTATACGGCCGCAAGCCTCCTAGGCCTCCTCGATCCATCCGGTAAGATCCGCATCTCTGCGGCTACCGGGGGGGCCCATTTTTGGCCCGTGGGGCAGCCCTCCCCGCCCCTCCTGAGGCAGGGAGTTCCATCCGTTGCATGTGTCCGTCTGTCTGTCCGGGGACCTTCCTCCTCACACCTTCAGCGTCTTGTCTGGCCCACCCCCACTAGGGCTGCTGGCCACGCTGCTGTCGCCGCCGCCACCGCTGCCCTTCTTCTTGCGCAAAGTCTCGATCCAGCTAGCGCTGGGGCGGCCGCTGAAGCTGGAGAGGGCAAGGGAACTGAGGCGCATGTTCTTGCCGGACATGATGAGCTCTCCGAAGCCCTCCTGGTGGGAGAAGGCGTAGCCGGAGCGGCGAGAGCCCGCCCGGCCCACCCTCCCCATGCAGCGGTGCTGGGCTTTCTGCTTCTTCCTCACCAGCTGGGTGTAGCGCACCTGAGGGGGGGGGAATGAGAAAGCGGGGAGGAGGGGAGAGTCAGAGGCAGCAAGGAAATCTGGTTCCCCCCCCTCCTTCGTGGGAGCACCCATCAATCTCCCCGTCCCCATGTTCCTCACGACAACCCTGTGAGGCACGTCAGGTCGAGAGAAAGTGACTGGCCCCAACTTCACACCTGGGGAGGAGTGGGGATTCAAACCCAGATCTCCCAGGTTCTAGTCTGAGACTTTTAACCACTACGCCAGGTTAAAGGCCTAGGCTGGGGCGGTCTGTACTCTTTTAAGAAGTAGGAGGCAACTGCCCAGGGGTTATGAGTTTGAACCCCACGTCGGACAAAAAGATTCCTGCATTGCTGGGGTTGGACTAGATGACCACCGTGCTCCCCTCCAAATCTGCAGTTCAACGATTCAGCGATCTGAAGAGTGCTAGATGATTGAGATTCAGAGTCTCCTGCTCCATCAACTGAGTTACGCCACTTACTGTTTCGGACTACATCTCCCATCAGCCCCAGGCAGCGCGGCCATTGTGTCTGTAACCCTATGGCCATGCCGGCTAGAAACTCATGGGAGTTGTAGTCCAGAAATGATCGTGCCGGCTGGGGCTGATGGGAGTTGTAGTCCAAAATAGCCACGCCAATCAGGGAGGGTGATGGGAGATGTAGTCCAAAACTTATGGAGGGCATCTGGTTGGCCAAGGCTGGCCTTGCCCAATATGGCTGCTGGCAATATCCCAAGGATTTGGGCTGCGGACTTAAGTGAACTGGCACCTCTCAGAGAGGGCAGACAGATGAGGCCTGCTATCAGTTATACGAAGCAGAAGTTTTAATGTGGGATTATAGAATGCTTTAGGGACGCGGGTGGCGCTGTGGGTAAAACCTCAGCACCTAGGACTTGCCGATCGTCAGGTCGGCGGTTCGAATCCCCGCGGCGGGGTGCGCTCCCGTTGCTCGGTCCCAGCGCCTGCCAACCTAGCAGTTCGAAAGCACCCCCGGGTGCAAGTAGATAAATAGGGACCGCTTTATAGCGGGAAGGTAAACGGCGTTCCGTGTACTGCTCTGGCTCGCCAGATGCAGCTTGTCACGCTGGCCACGTGACCCGGAAGTGTCTGTGGACAGCGCTGGCCCCCGGCCTCTTAAGTGAGATGGGCACACAACCCTAGAGTCGGACACGACTGGCCCGTACGGGCAGGGGTACCTTTACCTTTACCTTATAGAATGCTTTATGCTCTGGTTGGCGGTGGATGGAGGAGCCTTTGGGCATTTTCTGCATGTAGCTACCTGGACAAGAGTGCCGTCAGAACCCTTGACGTGCCACGACGGAGTGGCAAGGGCGGGTCACTAAAAGAGTTGCATCCAATACGCAGAGAGATTTTGTACAAAACAAACCCTGAATATCCACTGTTGACATAATAGATAACAACGAATACAGAAATGGTTTTATTCCAATCTCTCTGCGCTCTGGTTATGCTCGACAGGTGTTGAGAATCATATTGAGTTGGAAGGGCACCACGAGGGTCATCCAGGCCACCCCACCCTGCAATGCAGGATATTTTGCCCAATGTGGGTCTCGAACCCACAACCTTGAGATTTAAGAGTCTCATGCTCTACCTGCTGAACCATCTCATTCTTTTTTTTTTGCTTGCATCAAAACATATTTATTTAAAAATATATATACCGTATTTT
The DNA here is from genome assembly GCF_027172205.1 of Podarcis raffonei. NCBI lineage: Eukaryota > Metazoa > Chordata > Lepidosauria > Squamata > Lacertidae > Podarcis > Podarcis raffonei. The sequence goes on along the minus strand of NC_070617.1, from coordinate 8,579,235 downwards.
TTGCTCTGTAAGACACACTTTTTCCCTCCTAAAAAGTAAGGGGAAATGTGTGTGTGTCTTATGGAGCGAATGCAGTCTGCGCAGCTATCCCAGAAGCCAGAACAGCGAGAGGAATCGCTGCGCAGTGATCCCTCTTGCTGTTCTGGCTTCTCAGATTCAGAGTATTTTTTTTCCTGTTTTCCTCCTCCAAAAACTAGGTGCGTCTTATGGTTTGGTGCGTCTTATGGAGTGAAAAATACGGCAATTAAAAAGAGAAGAAAATTTAGAACCTGAGTTTGCCAGGGAGAGTGGGGACTGGCAGACGGACAAGGTGTCTACCTTGCAGGGAAAAGGAAGGGAGGAAGGAAGGAAGGAAGGAGGGAAGGAAGGAAGGAGGGAAGGAGGGAGGGAAGGAAGGAAGGAAGGAAGGAAGGAAGGAAGGAGGGAAGGAAGGAAGGAAGGAAGGAAGGAGGGAAGGAGGGAAGGAAGGAAGGAAGGAAGGAAGGAAGGAAGGAAGGAGGGAAGGAAGGAAGGAGGGAAGGAGGGAGGGAAGGAAGGAAGGAAGGAAGGAAGGAAGGGAGGAAGGAAGGAAGGAAGGAAGGAAGGAGGGAAGGAGGGAAGGAGGGAGGGAAGGAAGGAAGGAAGGAAGGAAGGAAGGAAGGAAGGAGGGAAGGAAGGAGGGAAGGAAGGAAGGAAGGAGGGAAGGAAGGAAGGAAGGAAGGAGGGAAGGAAGGAGGGAAGGAAGGAAGGAAGGAAGGAAGGAGGGAAGGAAGGAAGGAAGGAAGGAAGGAAGGAAGGAAGGAAGGAAGGAGGGAAGGAAGGAAGGAAGGAAGGAAGGAAGGAAGGAGGGAAGGAGGGAAGGGCCTCTCCCCCATCTTCCATTTGGGATCCCTCTGCACCTAAACTCACCGTATCTGAGAGCTCAGGCTTCAGGTCCAGCTTGAGGAACCTGAAGGCGACCACTGGCATGATGCAGACTATGGTGGTGAGGCCAATGGTCAGCCACACGGCAGGCTGGGCTAGTGTGTTCTGGGCATTGCCTGGGCAGAGGAAGGAAAGCAAGAGGTCAGGGAGCGAGGGAGAGATTCAGAGGCACCTCTGATCTGGGAAACAGGGGAGCTCACGACAGCCTGGACACCAGGTCCCCCTGCCGTCCCCTCCCCTGTACAAAAGCGTAAAGGAACTTTCCCACTATGCACCTTGGCCACCTCGCAGAAATGTCCCCTTTGTGGCTTTGGGCCCTCGTATTTACGGGACCGCCTCTCCTGCTATGCCCCGCAGAGGACCTTAAGGTCCATGAATAATCATAGTTTAGAGGTCCCGGGCCCTAAGGAAGTTCGATTATCCTGCACCAGGGCCAGGGCCTTCTCAGTGATGGCTCCGACCTGGTGGAATGCTCTGTCTCATGAGACCAGGGCCCTGCAGGATTTAACTTCCTTCCGCAGGGCCTGAGCTATTCCGCCTGGCTTTCAACTTAGCCTGATCTTTTATTCCCCTTCCTTCCCACCCCCTCCCCCTTTTTATGAAGATTACCCGCTCTGGGATCCCACAGCTAATTCTCCCCTGGCCTCCTTGCTGGCCCAAATAGGACTAATTTAGCCAGCTAGCCCTGGTGATCATCTAATGTTTATTGGATGGATTTTCCCCCTAAATTGATTTTTGAATTCTGAATTTATTGTTATTTACGTTTTATACTGTATTTTATGCTGTTTTTTCTTGCATCAGTTAAGTGTTTTAAATTTGTTGTTAGCTGCCCTGAGCCCGGTTTTTGAACCGGGAAGGGCAGGGTATAAATAAAAAATTATTATTATTGTTATTATTAATGCACGGCCGCTGGCCATGCAGCAGAAATCTCCCAGAATGCACAGCCCTTGGGCCCCAGTAGAAATCTCCCAGAATGCACCACCTTTGTCAATAATAGTTCTGCAACGAGGCAAGAAAATGAGGTATCTGTGAGAGAGGGCAGGGCGGAGAGAGAGGAAGTTGTAGACCCAAACAGAGAAGCAGTCTCCAGACTCACCCACAAAACGGAACTGGTTGGGGAAGAGCTGGAAGAGGCCGTCGCTGTGCATGGCAAAGAGGATGGCGAAGTAAACAGCCAGGCTGCCCCAGATGAAGAAATGGTTGATAGCCGTCCAGAATCCTGTATCCAGGCCAATCTGTTGGGGGGGGGGAGAGAAGGTCAAGCAGAGCATCATGGGGGCGAGGGACGGCACAGGCCCTTCCTGCTGCCCCACAGTGTGAGCCACCGATCTTGGAGAAAGGTTCCACTGAGCATATGTGGAGTGCTTTCCCCTCACAACCAGTGGTGCAGTGGCAAATTCAGAAACGCAGGGTCCCTTCCTGATTTTCACAGTGACACCCCCTCGCAGCCAAGCCTCCTTTCAAGATTATACAGTATAGTGGTACCTCGGGTTAAGTACTTAATTCATTCCGGAGGTCCGTACTTAACCTGAAACTGTTCTTAACCTGAAGCACCACTTTAGCTAATGGGGCCTCCTGCTGCCGCTGCGCCACCGGAGCCCGATTTCTGTTCTTATTCTGAAGCAAAGTTCTTAACCTGAAACACTATTTCTGGCTTAGTGTAGTGTGGAACCTGAAGCATATGTAACCATAAGCGTATGTAACCTGAAGCGTATGTAACCCGAGGTACCACTGTAAACTCATAATAACGCAATACAGTCATACCTCATGTTACGTTTGCTTCATGCTACGTTTTTTCAGGTTGTGTCCCCCGGCGACCCGGAAGTACCAGAAAGGTTTACATCCGGGTTTCGCCACTCGCTCATGCGCAGACGCACAAAATGACGTCACGTGCATACGCAGAAGCGGCGAATCGCAACCCACGCGTGCGCAGACGCGCTGCTGTGGGTTGTGTTCTTTTCATGTTGTGAACGGGCCTCCGGAACGGATCCCGTTAGCAACCAGAGGTACCACTGTAATTATAATTGGGGATGCATTGCAATGATCCCCTTTCACCAATGCCAAGGGCTAGTAGAAAATCTCCCAGAATGCACTGCCCTTGGCCACCAAACAGAAATCTCCCAGAATGCACTGCCTTTAGCCCCCTAGCAAAATATCTCCCAGAATGCACCACCCTTGGCCCCCTGGGCTCATGCAGATGCAAATACACCTTGGGTAGAACAGCTGTTTTATTCACAGCAGATAAGAAGGAGTAAAAAGCCAGGACTTGTGGGAGATATGTATATATATAAATATATCTATATATATAGATATGTAGATATATGGATGTATATGTTGCTGTTGGGCTGGGTGGGTTTGTTGTCCTACCTGAACGCTGACGACGATGACGAGGGAGGTCGCCACGGTGACGGCAAAGGACTGGTAGTCGGCCAGGTGGGAGTTGTCGCTGAAGACCCCGTAGGGGATGAAGAACATGAAGACGGAGGTGTAGATCCCTTGAGCAATGCAGATGAAGAACTCCCGCTTGTTGAAGAGCAGGTTCAGCTGCCCCGGTTCGTACAGCTTGGGGTACTCCAAACTGCGATGCTCAGGCACATCCTAAGAAAAGGGAATGGGATAGGGCTAAGCCTTTAGGCCTGAGGGCAGGACCACCCCGAGTGGGGCACGCAGGCCAGGGACGGACAGGGACAAAAATCTGGTGTGGCACACTCAACGCAGACTCGCCAGAGGGGATAGACACACACGCACAGAGAGACACAAACCAGAAGAAGTTGGCCATTCTGGAAAAGGAGGCACTGCTCTGTCAATATCTAACTCAAGAGGTTCCCAGAGTGGGCAGCACTGCCCCCCCAGGGGATGTTGGGATTACCTGGGGGAGGGTGTTAGTATATGGTTACCAGATTTTTTTCAATGAATCTGGGGACACTTATTTTATTTTTTTTGAAGCTGAGTAGCTACAGGGAGTCAGTAGTGGGGATGGCAAGGCAAAAGACCCTGGGCCCAAGCACACATGCATATTGTATAAAGGTGCAAAGCCCTTCTATTGCACCCTGTGAAACATAAATGAGCAGAGTTTTTAAAAGACTGGGCAACTGCCACCCGCCCACAACTCCTGAGCCTCCCCCGATCAGTCAAAACAAAGGGGGCAGGGGGCAGGAGATCTGTACCACCGGACGTCCCCAGTACAGCACACAAGAGACATCGTATGGGGACTTCTGGCGAGGAAAAATCGCAGGCGCCACGGCAGCGAGCAGCTCCTGAAGCCAGCCACAGCCAACTGCGCTACGAGGCTGGCTCCAGGCTGCTGAGGCTGCCATTGTCACGTTTCCCAGGGACAGATTTGCAAATCCGGGGACTGTCCCCGGGAACTGGGGACGTCTGGAAACCCTATGTTAGGAGGCAAGGGGGGTGCGTGGGGACGCTGGAGGTGTAAAGGACTTTGAAAAGCTGGTATCGCTGGATCAAGCCCATTCATTGTGTTGAATTAAACGAAATAGTTCTAACTGGATTTTGGATAAAAGTGCCATAATGCAACTTTTATCTTCCCCGGTGGGTCGTGCAAACTGCTGTTCTGAGTGATGCTTTTTATAGGTTAGGGAGCACTGGGGAATTGGTCTATGGAACCAGGGGGCAGTCGCTCGAACAGTTTGGGAACCACTGACCTAAGCTAAGGATCTAATCCACTGATCTAACCCTGTGGCCCTTGCTGGACTTGCAGTGTCACTGACCATTGGGGCCGGCGGGAGTTGGAGTCCGACAACATCTAAATGCCCGTGGGGTTCCCCACCACCACATTAAAGGTAAAGGGACCCCTGACCATTAGGTCCAGTCGTGGCCAACTCTGGGGTTGCGGCGCTCATCTTGCTTTATTGGCCGAGGGAGCCGGCGTACAGCTTCCGGGTCATGTGGCCAGCAGGACTAAGCCGCTTCTGGCGAACCAGAGCAGTGCATGGAAACGCCATTTACCTTCCAGCCGGAGCGGTACCTATTTACCTACTTGCACTCTGACGTGCTTTCGAACTGCTAGGTTGGAAGGAGCAGGGACCGAGCAACGGGAGCTCACCCCGTCGCGGGGATTCGAACCGCCGACCTTCTGATTGGCAAGTCCTAGGCTCTGTGGTTTAACCCACAGCGCCACACCCAACCACTTTACCCCCCTGTAATTATGTTTGAATTTGATAGTTCAATAGGAAGAGCATGAGACTTTTAATGTCAGAGTTGTGGGTTTGAGCCCCACAATGGGCAAAAGATTATGTTGGACAAGAAGATGATCTTCGTGGTCCCTTCCAACTCTATAATTCTAGGATCCCTGATTGGTTGGGACATGACAGGTGGGGAAAACTTGTGGTGCCCACACCTGAGAAAGCCATGGGTTCGCCGCCCCTGCCACTGGTCCATCTCGCTCACAGCAGCCTTTGCCAATCTGATGCCCTCTAACCGCTGTATCACACTGCGGAATTAACATGACTGACCTGGTCAAAGACACCCATGGCGAGCACTGGCAGCGAGGTGTAGACAATGTTGTACAGCGTGATGAAATATTGATCGTAGACAGTCTTTGAAAAGAGAGAGGGAGAAATTGAGAGACCAGGGAGAGGAGAACAAAAGGAGTCTTTGCTGCCCCCTGCAGGCCCGCTGGTGTAAAACAAAACCCAGTCACTCAGCTGGGTTTGCTGCATTTCCAAAACATTTTACAGTAGCTTTTTGGGGGGACGAGGAGTAGGATTTTCAAACCTCCAACTTCATCAGCCCTCAACAACATCAAGTCCCTAATCGACTCAGGACCCAAATAGCTGAAAACCAGGCCCTCCTAGTTATTTCATTGCCCTTAGATCATGGGTAGACAACCTAAGGCCCGGGGGCCAGATCCAGCCCAATCCCCTTCTCAATCCGGCCCGCGGACAGTCCAATAATAATAATAATAATAATAATAATAATAATAATAATAATAATAATAATTTATTATTTATACCCCGCCCATCTGCCTGAGTTTCCCCAGCCACTCTGGGCGGCTCCCAATCAGTGTTAAAAACAGTACAGCGTTACATATTAAAAACTTCCCTGAACAGGGCTGCCTTAAGATGTCTTCTGAATGTCAGGTAATTATTTATCTCTTTGACATCTGATGGGAGGGCGTGTTTTTACATGAGTAGAATGTGTGCTTTTCTTTAAAATGCATCTCTGGGTTATTTTTGGGGCACAGGAATTCGTTCATTTCACCCGCACCCCCCCCAAAAATAGTCTGGCCCACCACAAGGTCTGAGGGACAGTGGACCGGCCCCCTGCTAAAAAAGTTTGCTGACCCCTGCCTTAGATGGTTGAGGGGTGGCAGGAGAGGGCTTTCTCTGAGGCAGCCCCTAGGCTATGGGCCTTCCTCTCCACAGAGGTGTGTCGGACAACTTTATTACCCAGCTTTTGGAGAATTCTGAAGATGCACTGCTTTATTGCTATTATTGCTATTATTACTATTATTACTGTTGTTATTGTTGTTATTATTTACCCTGATTGCAAGTTGTTTAACTGTGTTTCAGTTGTTGTAAAATGCTCTGCGACCTTACTGTGAAGGGCAGATAGTAAATTACAGTGGTGCCTCGCAAGACGAAATTAATTCGTTCCGCAAGTTTTTTCTTCTTGCGAGTTTTTCGTCTTGCGAAGCACGGTTTCACATAGGAATGCATTGAAAATCAATTAATGCGTTCCTATGGAGACCGCTTGCCAGGCTGGCGGTGCGGAGAAGGGCTTTTCTCCCCACCGCAAGCCTTCAGGACAGGTACGGGAACAGAGGGGAAGGCGCGCAGCGCTTCTCCTCTGTTCCCGGGGCTTGCGGTGGGAGGAGGGTTTTTCCTCCCCACCGCCAACATTCAGAACAGCATTCTGAATGTTGGCGGTGGGAAGGAAAACCCTCCTCCCACCGCAAGTCTTCAGGACAGCCATCCGAAGGCTGGCGCGGGGAGAAGGTCTCTCCGCCCCACCGCCAGCCTTCGGAGGAGCCTTCCGAAGGCTGGCGGCGGGAGGAGGTCTCTCCGCCCCACCGCCAGCCTTCGGAGGAGGTCCGAGGACAGTGGGGAAGACGCGCTGCGCTTCCCTGCTGTCCCGGAGATTTCCCTATGGGCTTTCGTCTTGCGAAGGAAGCCCATAGGGAAATTCGTTTTGCGAAGCGCCTCCAAAATGGAAAACCCTTTCGTCTAGCGGGTTTTTCGTCTTGCGAGGCGTTCGTCTTGCGGGGCACCACTGTATAATGATTGTCATCACAAAGAAGACTGGCTACTTAGCAGGGTGGCATGATCCCCTTCACTGCGTGATCCCTGATAGGCTGGGATCACCGGTGTGGCCAATCCACGACAACTCTCCTTCTCTCGGGGTGAAATTGCTGCCTTCAGCGATGCATTTAGCGACTTACTAAATCTACACCCCACCTTCTTCCTCCGAGGAGCTCAGGGTAGGATGAGTCGTCCCCCCCCCCCGTTTAATCCCCACAACAACCCAATCTTAATTCATTTGGCTATGGCAGGGACGTCCAACAGGTCGATCGCGATCTACTGGTCGATCCCCGCGAGGTTTTGGTAGATCGAATATGATCTCTGGCTCCCTTTCCTTAGCGTCGCTAAAACTGACTCCTGCGCCACCCCATTATTGTTTTATCTCTGGAAGGGAAGACGGAGCTTTCTCTGTGTTGCTGTTTTCACCCCCCAAAAATGGAGTTTTGCTTCCCAAAAGAAAGCTCAACAATTTTCAGCTGAACTCCCCCCAAAATGGGGGTAGATCACTGCCAGCTTTTAACTCTGAAATTAGATCGCAGTCTCTTGAGAGTTGGCCACCCCTGGGCTATGGCAATCAGGGAGCCAAATTAACTGTGCTGGAAAGCCTTCGTGACACCATCCCCTGCTTTCTGTGACCCTGATAGGCTACGCTCACTCAACGTGCGGCTAATCTAGGAAACATGAGCCTGGAGGAAGCCGCCACCGCGGACCCCCGCCCCACCCACCCCTCCAATTCGCCAGCCAAGTCACCTGGGCAGAGAAGCCACAGAAGAAGCCGAACCAGAAGTGCACCATGGTGAAGGCAAAGTTCTTGTAGAAGAAATAGCAAAGGAATTTGCACATGCGCAGGTAGGACCAGCGCCCGTGGACCAGCAGGAGGCGCTGCAGGAACTTGAACTGCGAGAAGGAGTAGTCTGAGGCCAGCACTGCCTGTATGCCCTCCTGGCCGCTGATTCCAACACCGATATGGGCGGCTGGCGGGAACGCAGGAAACGGAAAGAGGGGTAAGGGGAAGTCAGGCTACTAAGGCATCCCAAGCTCAGATCCCCCACCTTCCATCTTAGGAAGGACAAAGCACATGTGGTTCTCTCTGTTTCTAAAACAGGAGAGAGGAGTCTTTTTTCCATATAGGTAAAGGGACCCCTGACCATTAGGTCCAGTCGTGGGCGGCTCTGGGGTTGCGGCGCTCATCCCGCTTTATTGGCCAAGGGAGCCGGCGTACAGCTTCCGGGTCATGTGGCCAGCATGACTAAGCCGCTTCTGGCAAACCAGAGCAGCGCACGGAAACGCCTTTTACCTTCCCGCCGGAGGTACCTATGTATCTATGTATCTACTTGCACTTTGACGTTCTTTTGAACTGCTAGGTTGGCAGGAGCAGGGACCGAGCAACGGGAGCTCACCCCGTTGCGGGGATTCGAACCGCCAACCTTCTGATCGGCAAGTCCTAGGCTCTGTGGTTTAACCCACAGCGCCACCCGCGCCCCTCTTTTTCCCATATAGAGGACCACATTTCCTTCCAAGAGGCCACAATCCAGTGGTAGGCAGTGCCTCAATTCATCAGGGCAGCCAATTGGCTCTGCCTCTCTTTGGAACTTTCCCACCCTGCAAAGGCCTTCGTCACGAAAGTCTGCTTATTTCCTCCTCCCTCCCAGCGCGTTTTCCTTTTGTGCTGTGGCATTTTTAAAAAAACAAACGCATCCGCAGAACTAAAAAGACAAAAGCTCACGCAAGTGCCGCCCTGGGACTCACTCTTGATCATGCTGACGTCATTGGCCCCATCGCCGATGGCCAGCGTGACGGCCTTCTTGTACTTTTTCACCAGCTCCACCACCTGGGCCTTCTGTAAGGGGGTGACGCGGCAGCAGATAACGGCTTTGCAGGCGCAGGCCGTCTCCAGGAACTCCAGCTCCATGTCGGCCTCCAGGGCGTGCGCCTACGGGGAAAGAGAGGAGAGTGAGGGACGCTCAGTGCGACTTGCTGAATAACTGGATTAGCATGCAATGCCCTAAAAGAAAATGTGATGAAAATGATGTATAGATGGTATATTACACCTGTTACGTTAGCGAAAATATATAAAGTCAGTAATAAATGTTGGAAATGTAAAGAAAAAGAGGGAACATTTTATCACATGTGGTGGGAATGTAAAAAGCTGAAATGCTTCTGGGAGATGATATATAATGAGTTGAAAAAAATGTTGAAATATACATTTATAAAGATACCAGAAGCATTTCTATTGGGCATTGTGGGGAGTGATAGAAAGGAATGTAAGCTCTTTTTATATGCAATAACAGCAGCAAGAGTATTATTGGCCCAAAAATGGAAGCAAGAAGAGTTACCGTCGATTGAAGAATGGAGGATGAAGTTAATGGACTAGGCAGAACTAGATAAACTAACAGGAAGGATTTGAAACCGGTGGGACCAGAAATTCACGGAAGACTGGAGTAAATTTACGGACTATTTGAAAAGTAATTGTGAAGAACAGACGACGTTTGTAGGGTTGCAAGAAGTTTTGTGAGGAGTAATATTAGAAGTATTGTAAAATTGGACAAGGGGGAGGATGATTTGTTAAGAGATGTAAAGGCAATATAAAGTTAAGAAATGCATAAGAAGTGGTTAAAACGGTGGATCACCAGAGGTGCAGATGGAAGTCCAAAAAGATTGTATAAGTGATAAGTTCTGTGGTACATTTTATAATTTATATGTTAAAATTAATAAAAATATTATGAATAACTGGATTAGGCCCTGGGCAGATTCCCTGCAGACAAAAAGGTGATGGGGATGGTATCTCCAGGGGGGAACTACAGTTCCCAAAATTCCTTTTGGGGGGGGCAAGTCGTATGTGTTTAAGAGGTGACATGATGGAAGCTTATAAAATGAAAGTACAGTGGTGCCTCGCAAGACGAAAAGAATCCGTTCCGCGAGTCTCTTCGTCTTGCGAAGCAAGCCCATTAGCGGCTTAGCGGATTAGCGCTATTAGCGGCTTAGCGGGCTTAGCGGATCAGCTGTTAAGCGGCTTAGCGATCAGCTGTTAAGCGGCTTAGCGGATCAGCTGTTAAGCGGCTTAGCGGATCAGCTGATAAGCGGCTAAGCGATCAGCTGTTAAGCGGCTTAGCGGATCAGCTGTTAAGCGGCTTAGCGGATCAGCTGCTAAGTGGCTTAGCGATCAGCTGTTAAGCGGCTTAGCGGATCAGCTACTAAGCGGCTTAGCGATCAGCTGTTAAGCGGCTTGGCGGATCAGCTGTTAAGCGGATCAGCTGACAAGCGGCTTAGCGGCTTGGGGAAAGGGGGGGGGAGGAAAAAAACCCTGCAGGAACTCGCAAGACATTTTCGTCTTGCGAAGCAAGCCCATAGGAAATTCGTCTTGCGAAGCACCTCCAAAACGGAAAACCCTTTCGTCTAGCGGGTTTTCCGTCTTGCGAGGCATTCGTCTTGCGGGGTGTCAGCGCTGCCCAAGGTCCCAGCTCACACAAGACCAACGCTGCTTCTTGCTCAAGTTAAAAAGTCTTTATTGAAGTTCAGTCTCATTTCCAGACGCGCAGCGCGCAACGCTACATCTATCCATCAGACCGTAGAAGTCCCATCTGAATCTCCTCCCCCCTGACACCAGCTTAAGATTCTAGCCTTACTCCACCTCTTCCTCTGTTCCTTCTTTCTCTGGGTCCTTCTGCTAGTCGGAGTCTCAGCCCTCCGAGATTCTTCTGACGCTGATTCTCCCGACTCCTCCCCCCCCCCTCTTTCGGGCTTTAGGACCTGGCTCCCAATCCGGGTTTTCTGCTGTCCCGCGCTCCTCCACATTTGAACTTGGCGCGCGCGCGCAGCCTCCCACTTTCCTTCTGACCGTTACACTTGTGTCACTGCTCCCCCTTTCGGGGAGGCTAGCTGGACCTGGCCTTCCCTCCGTCTCCCCACTCCCCAATGGAGGAGAAACTGGTCCTGACTCACGTGACTCTTCCCCCCCACTGTGCTCTGGTGGGGGAACTGGCCCTACTCCTCCGCTACTCCTTTGGGACTCCCCTCTGGTTCCTTGTTTATGGATCGTCCCCCCTGGGATTCGCCTCGCCCTTACCATAGGCGCCCCCTCCTGGGAATCTTCTGATTCGCTGGAGAAGCTCATGGAATCTCTCGGTCCACTGTCATATTCCCCTACGCTCCCCTCTGATTCCTCTCCTCCGCTCTCTATTTGCTCTCTCCCCTGCTCTTCTGCTCCTGAGCCTCTGACACGGGGCACCACTGTATTACATGGAGGATAGAGAATTGTTTTTTTTCCCCTTCCCTCTCTCGTTACTCTTATAACTTACAAGCACCCGAGTCAAGTGCTGGAAGGTCCAGGGCAACTAAAAGGATTTTAAAGTTAAACTGTGGAACTCACCGCCACAGGGGCAGTGATGGCCGCCAACTTGGAAGGCTTTAAAAGAGGATTGGGCAAATACACGGAGGAGAAGCCAAGGCGCAATGGCTATGTTCTACCTCCACTGCTAGAGACATTATGCCTCTGAATACCAGGTCCTGGGGATCGCAGCTGCTGCTGCTGCTGCTGCTGCTGCGGTCAAATCCAGCATGCAGGCTTTCCACGGGCACCTGGGAGAGCAGGATGTTATCCAGCAGGCGTCTATCCCACATAGCTATCATCCAGATAAAGAAGCAAATAACCCCTCCAGGAAAATAATTATTATTAATATTATATACAGCCCTTCATCCAAAGATCACAGGGTGGCTCACAACATGAAAACACAAAACTAAGCATTAAGATCAATTCAACAGTGTAAATAACTTTTGACGGATGTAATAATGGAATACTGAAAGGCTCGATTTATTTAAAATATGCAGGGATTTACGTTAGGCAAAATGAACCATGGAAGGAGGAGAAGGGAAGTCACTGATATTTTACGGTTGGTTAAATGAATGTTCTGAATTTTAAAGCAGAAAATTTAGTAACAAATACAGACACACACACACACACAAAATGAGAACAAAAAATGCATAATAAAACAAAAACAAACCATCAATCTGCCTCCCACAAGACCATATGTAGAATGTGTAACTGTAGCTGCGAGGGGCAATAGTGTCTCTCAAGGACTCTTCGGACACTTAAACTACAGCTCTCAGGATTCTTTGTTTAAAGAGGTATTAAAGGTAAAGATAAAGGGACCCCTGACCATTAGGTCCAGTTGTGGCCGACTCTGGGGTTGCGGTGCTCATCTCGCTTTATTGGCCGAGGGAGCCGGCGTACAGCTTCCGGGTCATGTGGCCAGCATGACTAAGCCGCTTCTGGCGAACCAGAGCAGCGCACGGAAATGCCGTTTACCTTCCCGCTGGGGCGGTACCTATTTATCTACTTGCACTTGGACGTGCTTTCGAACTGCTAGGTTGGCAGGAGCTGGGACAGAGCAACGGGAGCTCACCCATTGCGGGGATTCGAACCGCCGACCTTCTGATTGGCAAATCCTAAGCTCTGTGGTTTAACCCACAGCACCACCCGCGTCCCTATTAAAGTACTTTAAATGTATGGTGTGAATGCGGCCTAGGTACCCCCCCCCGGCGCCCACTTACCAGGCTGTGCCCATTGATCACCAGGGCGTACTCCCCAGCCACAGCCTCCAGCACGGACGTCAGCTTCGAGGCAGAGAGCTTCTCCTGGTAGGTGAACCCATTGCCCACGGACCGGGAAGAGTCCACCAATTTCTCTCGAGCCTTCCTGCCGGAGAAGGTGGGGAGGAAAGCGGGCGGGGGAAAGGATTTGAGAAGCGGCCACGGAAAACCAGCCAAGGACTCAACTGCCTTCTTCCCAAACCCTCTAGGGACAGATTCAGAAGGTCAGAAAGAGCTGCAGCAAACCATTCCTGGTTACCTTTCCGTTTGTGTGGCTTGGAAAGGGGCAACGGGTAGCACAGAGATGAGAGAGAGAGAGAGAGAGAGAGAGAGAGAGAGAAGAAAGAAAGAAAGAAAGAAAGAAAGAAAGAAAGAAAGAAAGAAAGAAAAGGAGAGAGAAGGAGTAGCAGAGAGAAGTGTGGAAATGAGAGAGTGATTGAGAGAGAGAGAGAGAGAGAGAGAGAGAGAGAGACTAGAATACCGTACTTTTTGCTCCATTAGACACACTTTTTTCCTCCTAAAAAGTAAGGGGAAATATGAGTGCATAGAGGTAGAGCTGCGCAGCGCCTGTCCTGAGAAGCCGGAGGAGGAACAGAAGGGTCTCCTTCTGTTCCTTCTCCAGCTTTGCTGAAGGGGCACTGCGCCTTCTCCCTCTCTGGGCAGCGCCCCTCCTGTGAAGGAGAGGCGCTGCGCAGAGAGAGAACTGTGCAGCGCCCCTTCAGTGACACGCCTGTCCTGGAAGCTGGAGGAGGAACAGAAGGGACTCCTTCTGTTCCTTCTCCAGCTTCGCTGAAGGGGCGCTGTGCAGTTCTCCCTCTCAGAGAGGGAGAACTGCGCAGCGCCCCTTCAGCGACGCGCCTTCCTGGCTTCTGCCTTAGCCGTGCGCAGCCTCTTCGGGCAGGGGGAGCCTTCATCCTGCTGCCCTGAAGAGGCTTGGCACGGTTATCCCAGAAGCCAGAACAGCCACACGGTATCCCAGAAGCCAGATCCCTCTTGCTGTTCTGGCTTCTGGGATTCAGAATAATTTTTTCTTGTTTTCCTCCTCCCAAAACTAGGTGCGCCTTATGGTCTGGTGCATCTTTTGGAGCGAAAAATACGGTAGAATAGAATAGAATAGAATTTATTATTTATACCCCACCCATCTGACTGGGTTTCCCCAGCCACTCTGGGCAGCTTCCAACAAAGTATTAAAATACAGTAGTCTGTTAAAGATTAAAAGCTTCCCTAAAGAAGGCTGCCTTCAGATGTCATCTAAAAGAGAGAGAGAGAGAGAGAGAGAGAGAGAGAAAGAAAGAAAGAAAGAAAGAGAGAGAGAGAGAGAGAGAGAGAGAGGGATAGAGAAGGAGAAGTGTTGCCCCTGACCATTTTTGGTTTTTGCCCCACCCACTGCTGTCTTTAGACCTGTCCATTTCACGAATCCGGCCCCACTGCTGGAACAACACCAGTAGCAGGAAACGCACCTTGACTAGCCAACAGAGCAGCACTTTCTGCTTGCACTCAATGTTTGGTGCCAGAGAAATGGAAAAGCAGAGAAAGCTCCCCAAAGGAGGAGCCACCACCAAGTGGGCCACGCCCACGGGCCTCCACTCACCGCAACTCCTGCCGCACCTCCAAAACTGTGTGCCCCGTGATGATGAAGACCTCCGTCATCTCGTCCGTCAGCATCTTGCAGGAGTAGCCGATGTTCACGGCCGTCTCTGAGGGAGGAGAGAGAGGGGACAGGCCTGAATCAAAACCCAAACCCTCCAGGAGTCAAAATTTTCAAAACGGGGCCCTGAGAACCTATCTCGAACGGCAGAGCCACAGTTCCCAGAATTCCCTGGAAAGGGGGACCGGTGGTGAAACCACTCTGGGAACTCTGCAGCTCTGTGAGGGAAATAGGCAGGGGGGTCTCCTAACAACCGTCAGCAGCCTTCACAAAATGGCAGCTCCCAGAATCCTTTGGGGGAAGCCATGACGGTTTGCGGTGGTATCACAGCGCTTTGAATGTACAGTGTGAAAGTGGATTTAGGAAGCTGTGCCGTAATAAAGAGTTGCGAGGGTCGGGCTGCAAAATGTGACACGTTCCGCTGGCATTTGGAACGGCCGCCTCACCTTGCTTGTCTCCCGTCAACACCCAGATCTTGATGTTTGCCAGCGTGAGGAGAGCAATGGTCTCCGGGACGCCCTGCTGCAGCTTATCTTCGATGGCGGTGGCCCCCAGCAGCTGGAGGGAGACAGAAACAAAAGGCAAAGTTACCTGACGCCACAAAATGGGAGATCTCTGACTCCCGGGTCCAAATTTGGCCCGCGAGGCAGCTCCTCGCAAACCGCAGCCACCTGTCGGCATTTGCGACCTCCTGCAAAAGGCAGGAACACACGCAGCGGCGAAGGAAAGATCAGGAGCTTAAAATGAGGGGCTCCTTTGGAAGCTCCCGATTAAAAAAAAGGGCACATTTATTTAAAGCAGTCAATGTGGTTCCTTACAGATATATTGCTGGACTCCCGACTCCCATCATCCCCACCCACTAGGCAAAACTGTCAGAGGCTGATGGGAGTCCGGATGGCTATTCCTGTCAGGCTACCCCCCGATCTGAATTATTTGTAGGTGGGTTTTCAGGGTTAAGCCTCCCAAAGGGTTATTTCGGCATGTTGTTGTTTAGTCGTGTCCGACTCTTCGTGACCCCCTGGACTAGAGCATGCCAGGCACTCCTGTCTTCCACTGCCTCCCGCAGTTTGGTCAAACTCATGCTGGTAGCTTCAAGAACACTGTCCAGCCATCTCGCCCTCTGTCGTCCCCTTCTTCTTGTGCCCTCCATCTTTCCCAACATCAGGGTCTTTTCCAGGGAGTCTTCTCTTCTCATGAGGTAGCCAAAGTATTGGAGCCTCAGCTTCAAGCTCTGTCCTTCCAGTGAGCACTCAGGGCTGATTTCCTTAAGTGTGGATCGGTTAGATTTTCTTGCAGTCCATGGGACTCTCAAGAGTCTCCTCCAGCACCATAATTCAAAAGCATCAGTTGTTCGGCGATCAGCCTTCTTTATGGTTCAGTTCTCACTTCCATACATCACTACTGGGAAACCATGGCTTTAAGTATACGGACCTTTGTTGGCAAGGTGATGTCTCTGTTTTTTAAGATGCTGTCTAGGTTTATTTTGGCATACAATGGAAAAACCAAAACGAAATTTAAAAATTTTGTTTGTTTGTTTAAAAAAGGGTTATCTAAGGTATCTAACTGTTGGAGATGCAATAGGAATAATGCTTCTCTAAAACATGTTTGTTTATAAAACGGCTTTTAGATTTTAGCAAAAAAATTCCCTCCCAAGAGGAGTGGATATGTAAAATGAGTGACTATACAGTGGTACCTTGGTTTACAACCATAATCGGTTCCAGAGGCCCGGTTGTAAATCAAAACAGGTTGTAACCCAAGGCGAGCTTTCGCCAATGGGGCCTGCCCCCAAAAATGGGTTGAAGGGGGGGAAAAGGGCTGTAATCCAAAAAAAGGGACACACACTTCCGGGTTTGATGTGGTTGTAATCCAAAATGGTTGTTGTCAGGGAACTGACATCAGAGATTAGCGGAGAGGGAAGCCGCTCCAATGATGCAGGGGAGGGAACTAGCAAGGAGAGAGAGCTTCTGCTGGGGAAGGAAACCAAGGTGACACCAGGAAGAAAGGGGAGGCTGAGAGTACTTTGGAGGGAAGGCTCCGAGACTCTTCCAGTGAGATCAGTGGGGAGAGCGCAGGACCTCCGCTTGGCACGCCTACTCTGCGCAGAAGGCTTCCGCGCAGAGAAGCTAGGCGGAGACTGGCTGTAAAGGAATTTTTATGTTGGAAGAAGTTCAGGAAACGCCCACTGACGGATTCTGCCAGTGATTGAGACAGTCGCGTTGTAAGGGGCTGTCAAACTAGGGAAAGGTTTAGCTATACAACCCGCTTGGAGCAGTTTGGAGTTTTACGCATAAGCAACCCCAATTCCCATTATAGTTGTAATCCAAACCAAGGTAGCACTGTATACAACTGGGGAAAATAACAACAGCCATAAGGTTACAGTCAAATCAAAAGTTAAAACTGCAATGGAAATGCTTTGAAGAATATCTAGATAAACACTGTTCACAAAACAATACGCTGATATGTATAGACTAAGGCTGTAGAGTGTATAAGAAAAGCGATGTTTGAATTGAGATACGAAAGAAAGTTAAAATAAGGAATGCAACGTTAAGATGTAATATAATCGAGAAGAGATATTGAGTATTGGTGGAGGGAAGCCGAGGGCGGGTGGTGGGACTACGTATGTAATTTTATTTATATTTTCTTTAGGTTTTTTTCCTTTTGTCTTTTTTGTATCTTTTTGAATTGTTTAAAATAAAAATTCATTATTTTCCCAAAACAAACAGCGTTTAGATTTTAACCCGCCCTGGCCCAACACAATACACCTACAGTTGCAATTTATGTAATACATGAACAACTAGAAATGTATATTTAGTGAATAGATTGGAAAATTTTCAGATGTGATGGATGGAAGTAAAAAAATGGTATAAGAGATGAAAATATGTTTAATTACTGTTAAAAATGATATGTCGGAAAACTAATACAAAAAAATATATATGGGAAAATAAAGAACAAGAACGTGCAACACAGCGGTGAAAAACACCAACCATCATGTCGTTCTCTACTTCCTCGTAAAGCCGGGCCAATCTCTCCTCGCGACCCTCGCCGGCGGAACTGGCTCGCTTCAGGCGCTCAGCCCAGCCCGCGTAGTAGCTCTCTTCAAGGTCGCGATAGGCAAGCACCAACGTCCGCAGACCCTCGCCGGCATATTCCTGGAGGTGGAGAGGAGAAGAGAAGGAGGAGGTGGAAAAGCCGGAAGCACATTTTGCAGATCACCGTGGTTTGCCCCCAACTCCGTACAGTCATACCTCTTGTTACGTTTAAGGTAAAGGGACCCCTGACCATTAGGTCCAGTCGTGGCCGACTCTGGGGTTGCAGCGCTCATCTCGCTTTATTGGCCGAGGGAGCCGGCATACAGCTTCCGGGTCATGTGGCCAGCATGACTAAGCCGCTTCTGGCGAACCAGAGCAGCGCACGGAAATGCCGTTTACCTTCCCGCCGGAGCAGTACCTATTTATCTACTTGCACTTTGATGTGCTTTCGAACTGCTAGGTTGGCAGGAGCAGGGACTGAGCAATGGGAGCTCACCCCGTTGCGGGGATTCGAACCGCCAGCCTTCTGATCTGCAAGCCCTAGTCTCTGTGGTTTAACCCACAGCACCACCTGCATCCTTGTTACGTTTACTTCAGGTTAAATCATTTCAGGTTGCGTCCTGC